>NW_026622874.1:29738001-30042040 GCF_023065955.2 Ursus arctos | reverse complement strand
GATTTTCATTCTTCCCGTTGAAGTAAACAGGAAATATTGTGGGGTGTGTGTGTGTGTGTGTGTGTGTGTGTGTGTAGAGAGATAAAGTATATACATATATATATGTATGTATAAGGGGATATAGCCATCCAACTAAAGTTTGTATTTTATTAGGTTCAACCCCTGTGAAGAAAACTATTTTCATACATCAGGGAAGGTCAAATAGTAACAATTTCATGAGTCAATTTAGTAAATATATGTGTACCTGTATATGTATACATCTAGCTTTAAGGTATTTTGGTAATAATAGTAAGTTAATGGGAGGATGGGCAGAATTTAGCACGTGACGGAGAAAATGTCATTCATGGATAAGAGAAATTTAAAACCTAGGGAGAACACCATTTTTAGTCCTATGGTATCAAAAGTAGTCCCATCCCAAACTGATTATGAAAAGCAGTATCTCCTATTCTTTTTGAGAGAACTTTTGAATTCACAAATTGTTATGAAAATGGGCATTTATATAAACTTGTGACTTTTCTTATCAAAGTTGTAAGTACTTTGTGAAAACAGAGATGATCCTATTCTTATGCATCTATCTGTGTGGGTCTCTATACAAGGGTGTTTATATAAGTCGAAATGAGTCCTTCTGATTGTTGTTAAGCCTGAGCTGATCAAAAAAAGTACCCAGTTTTCCAAGCCGTCCTTCCTTGTTATGCAACTGAGTGTTCACTCACACTCAAGCTGGCTGCCTTGAGTGTGTAAGGGCAAAGTGCCATGGGCTGAGAGCCACTTAGTGCAGCTCCCTCAGGTGACGACCATTAACCTTACAAATCTGAACAGTTGAATCTGATAGAAGAGACATGATTTTCATACCAGTGGCTTCTGGAATAATGGGAACTTCCTTAATCTCTTCGGTGAAAATTTTCAAGATGCTGAAGACTCATAGTGCAGAAATCATGCCAAAGGCTTAAAGTCAAAGAAGTAAGTTCACAGTGGACACATACTAAAGAACCACACCGTAGCCCCTGGTGAACGCGGGTACAACCGATGGTCGACAGACTGAGCTCACACCAATGCAGATCACACAGCCAGACCGCCTGGTTCTGCGTGTTTGTTTTCAGTGTTTTTAATCCGGTCCAACTCCTTGGGAGTCGAAGTTCATATTGTTGTCACTAGTTTGAAGGAGCTTGTATGGAAAACATTTTAAAGTGAATTTATCAAAATACTGGTTTGGTTTTGTGTTCTAACCAGCTTCTCTACATAAAAAGCTTCAGTCGTGGCATGGTTTGCTTACGAGCTCAGAGTCCCTTCATCATTAAAACAGTGATCATGGAACAAGGTATTCCAGAGGAAAAAGCACTCCTTTCTCCAAAATAAGAGTTGTGATTTTTGTTTTAAAGAAGTGGATCCATGTAGACTATTTTTCCTCTTTTATGATCAGAGTAGGTATTTTTATTCTATATCAGAAATATATAAAGATTTTATTTTTTAAGTAATCTCTCCACCCAACATGGGGCTCGAACTCACAACCCCAAGATCAAGAGTCACATGCTCTACGACTAAGCCAGCCAGGCACCCCTATATCAGAAATATTTAAATTTTTATCTCTATCTTGGTCTGATTTAAATTCCTAATGAAAACAATACACTAGGCATAAAAGGAAGTTAAAAACCTCGAGAAAGGTATGTACAGGATTAAAGTAGGGTGGAAAGGTGGGGTACATATCAATGCATATGAACAGATCTGAATTCTGACCCCTGATGTCCAAGTTTGGTTTTTCAGAGAGACAGGAGATAGTTAAAGCCAGTTTCCAGGTCACAGTGACAGTCTTGTATGCAAGCAAACAGAACGGAGAGCCACACGCCCTTTGTGTGGTTCCTTGGACACTCAGTCTAACTACCTCTTTTCTCTTAGAAAGTGGTGGGAGACATGGGTCTTAACTCTACGTAAGAATTCTGGACCGGAGATAAAGCTTTGATGGACGCACAGGAGGGAGCCCAGGTGGGGAAATCACCTGGGAACACCACATTTTAGGAAAGGAGGAAGAGGAGCCAGCAAAGCATTTGGAGAAGGAATGGTCGGAGGGAAAAGACGTACCAAGAGAGGTGGGAAGGCAAATGAATGTCAGGAGGGCCAGATGCCCCCCTGAAAACAGCAGTTCCTCCCAGTGCACCCCACAGCCAACTCTTAAACTCAGGGTCCCCTCCGTCCGTGCTGCTCCCTCCTCAGGAGCATCTCTGCGTCTCTGCCCCTGACCTGCCGTAAGCTGCAGCCTCAAATATCCAAGTACCTGCTGCACGTCTCGTCTTCGAAGTCCCGAAGGTACTTTAAAGTCCACCTCAGAACTGGCCATCTTCTGGCTCTCCCCACCACTGCCAATCCGTGGCTCTTCCCATTTATTCTACCCCAGCTGATGACCTCATCCTCCAAGCCAGAAGTCTGGAGACTATTCTAGATTCCTCCCTCCCTTTCGCCATCCAGTCACCCACCCGGTACTGCCAATTTGACCTCCAAGTAATTTCTTGATCCCTGCAAACTCTCCCTACTCCCCACTACTGCCCTGTTTGAAGGCCTACATTTTTTGCTACACAGCTTGTTTTATTTTTCTCTTTCGCTGCTGTCACATCTAACCTCACACTGCCACCCAGTAATCTCTTTAAAATGAAAATCTGAGAACAATTCCTCACTCCACCCACTGTGGCTGCATCACCCATAGGACAAAGCTCAGCTTCCTTGGCATGGCATATAAGGCCCGCCATGCCTGCCTCCTGCCGGTCCCCCTACGTCACCTTTAGCGGTGTCCCTGCAAGCTGACTGGCATTTCTCTGTGCTGGTGCTGCACTTCTAACTAGAATGCTCTTCTCCATCCTTACCTCTTTCTTTCCAGGGTGAATTCTTTCTGTTTAAGATTCTGCCCTGGCCTCCTCTTCTCCAGGATGCCTTCCCAAACTCCTTACTCACGTCTCCTCCCTCCTCCCCGCTGCCGGCCCTTCACTAAGCCAAGCGCTCCTGCTCTGTACTGTGTACTTCCTTCTCTGTACTTCAGTTGCTGGACTCTTCTTTTTTTCCAGAAAACAGATGTTAATTGGCTATGTGTTTGTCAGATTTTTCCGTTAGGCACAAATAGAACAGATATTGTCCCTGTCTTTGTAAAATTTATAATCTGGAGGTCAGACACACGTGGTGAGCCAGTGAGCCTCAATGTGTAAATGTTCTCAGCCTCCTCGGTCTCTCAACTTCTTCCCCCTGTTCTGTGAGAAAGATGGATGTCTCAGACCAGTTCTGAATGTCTGTGATGCAGGATAAGGGAACAGGCAGGAAACACTTGAAGAGAGAGCCCTAGGGGCAAAATTTATGAAGAAATGCTAAATCAATGCACAGGAGGATTGAGGGGAATGAACAAAGAGAGAAAAGGGAACGCGAACCAGTGAGAACAGATGGAAATTCTGACTGGAGCCCCTGTAATAATTTTTTCTTCCAAGAGACCCATGTTAAAGGCTGAAATACATTTTAAAATTATTTTTGGCTGCTTGAGTGACACTTATTTGAATGCACCTCCACTTGGAGACTAGACTCTGGTGCCAGGATTTATAAGGCATTTGAGCCAATGGACAACAATAGAAGTTGTGGCAAATGCCTTGAAGAAGATGACGGAGCCCGGTCAAAGAATACGGGGCTGGGCTGGGGAGAGTATGTGTATACTTAGGGCTGTCAGGGAAGGCCTTTTGCTGAGGTGACATGATATTTAGTGTTCACATGACAGGTTCTCTGAATGTGCAGCACTTTTGAACACCCCTCCAATACCTGAGGAGTTTCCTGTGAGAAGACCTGCCCCCTGGACCCCTTTTGCAGCACAGGCAGGGGTGACCTAGGCATGGTCACACACCACTTCAACTTGAAAGATGAAGTTGGAGAGATTCAACTCATTTGTTGCAAGAACGATTTGTAAGACAAAGAAGAAAACGTGCCAAACTCTGCCTACCCAGTGGGGAGGGAGCCGAGCGTCCCAGAGGGAGAGCCCTGAGTTTTGAAGCGTGTGTTTGTGGAAGTTGTGTTGGTGTCAAGCGTCGGCAGGAGCAGTGGGTTCTCACTGGAGCCGCTGGCATGTTTGGGCGTTGCGGCACCTACATGTGGCTTCTGGTCTTCCTGGAGACTCTGTGGGCTATGCAATGTTGATAAAGTCCCTTTCTCAGCCGGAGTGCTTTCTGTTGTCTGTAACTAAGAACCTGACTGAGTCAAGATGAGACCTGAAAGATGAGTCAGCCATGATGAGTCAGCGCAGGTGGGATGAAAATTCTAGGCAGAGGGCACCAAGGAATGAGAGAGTTGGTTTAAGGAACCAAGGGTAGCCTGTGTGGTTAGAGTCACCAGAAGAGGGGAGACTGGCACTTGATGAGAGTAGAGGGGAGGCAGGGCCCAGAGTGTAGTGTTAAAGTCATAGTCAGGAGACTGTAGTTTATGTAAAGTGTAATGGAAGTGGAAATCATTTTGGCAGGAGAACACGTGATCTGATTAATGTGTTCTGAAACTGCTCTGTGTGGAACATGGGTAAGAAGGTGACAAGAGAGGAGATGGGAACAGTATTAAAGTTGTGTCATACTGCAATTGTGTTTCTGTGCCTGGGTCCTTACTAAATCATGAATCCTTGAAGCCAAAACCCATGCTAATTCAAGTGCGTAGAAGGTGTTTATTTTATTAAACTGAATAGTATAGATACAATAATGCATTATCTTTATAACAAATCTGCTAGGCAGGTATTATGTCCCTTTCATAGATGAAAAAACGTGGTTAGAGAGATCTATGTGCTGTGTGCTAGGCAGTATCCTAAGAATTTTACATACTAATTATACACTAACACACTAATCCTCACAATAATCTTATCAGGTATATGCTATTTTATCCCCATTTTACAGATACGGCAACTGAGGCACAGAGAGGTTATATAATAAGCTCTATCCAGGCAATCTGTCTTCAGAGTCTCTACTCTTAACCACTAGATAAGACTGCCTCATAAAAATGCTGATAAGCTCCGTATGTTTATATAAAAAAAGAAATTTAAATGAGCTAAAATATAATGAGTAACCACTAGATAAAAATTGAATATATAACTTCCAAACTACTAAAGAAAAAAAAAATCTGGAAAATGAAACTTTATCAAACCAAAGACAGAAAAGAGAAGAAAACAACAGGAAGCACAATATATAGAAAAAAACAAGTCAGAATTAAATCCAAGCACATACATATGAAAGGGTTAAATTTTACTATTAAAGGAGGAAATATCTCCAATGTGGGGGCACATGTATATGCTATTTAAACACATATTTAAAACAAAATAGCGGGGCTCCTGAGTGGCTCAGTCAGTTAAGCGTCTGCCTTCGGCTCAGGTCATGATCCTGGGGTCCTGGGATTGAGTCCCGCATCAGGCTCCCTGCTTGGCAGGGAGCCTGCTTCTTCCTCTCCCTCTGCCACTATCCCCGCCTGTGCTGTGTCAGATAAATAAATAAAATCTTTAAACAAAATAAGGAAGAAATTAATGAAGGCATACATTAACGAAAGAGAAAAAACTTCTAGATAAATGTTATCAATAACAAAATCAATCAAAATTAATCAAAAATCAAAAGGTGGTTCAACAAAACTGATCAAGAAAATGGACTCCAACAGAATATATATGAATAAGAACAATATGAGATTAAAAAAAAAAAGTTAATACCAGAGTGTAGAGAGCAAGATGGAGTCTCTGATGTCCAGCAGGGGCCTATGTCAAGCAATGACACCAGCAGTTAAGGGCATTGCAGCCATGAGATATCGCAGAGACCAGCACCAGCTGACAACACCCCAGAACTGATCACAAGCAGAGGCAGAGGAGGTCTGCAGGACCTCAAACCGATTCAACCCATTTAAAAAGGGGAGGATTTTTGCAGGAAACTGTCAGACTCTCCAGACACTGACCTCTCTACGTCTGACCACTTAAAAAAGGCAGCTTACGCTGAAGGCTCTCCCCATTGATCTCTGAACAGAACTGAGACCCTTCACTGCCTAAACATAGTAAGATGCAAGTGCCAAGAGCTGACTTGGACCTGACCAAGGCCTTATCTCAACTGCGCGCCCACAGAATGACTTTGCGTTTGGTTTTTTAACTTCCTACCCCCTGTGTTATCTTGTTTTCTGGGTGACTTGTGTTCTGTTTTGTGTGTCATGGAAAAAGCCAAGTTAATCACTGGTGAAATGTCATTGAGTTTGGAATCCTGAACCTGCTTTATAATTACATTAACCTTGATTTATGACAGACTAAAGCTGACATAGTGGAAAGACACAACTCCTGCGTATACCCTGACAGCGTGCTCATGACACAGAGACAATTTAATACCCAAAAATTTGAAAATGTAAATGAAATTAATACTTTTCTAGGAAGAAAATATATTTATCTCTTAAAAACTCACCACACCCAGATGGCTTTAAAGATGAGTTTTTCAAACCTAAGGCATAGATCATTCATACGGTAGTTCTATTCCAGGTCACATAAAAAGAAATTAATCTGAGTCATTTTGACCTTCCATAAACTAATATCAAAACTGGACAAGGACAACTAAAGAAAAGCATAAGCCAATTTCACTTATGAACATATGTTACAGGATCCAGGGTTCTTGTCTCAGAGTCGAAGAATGAACAGTCGTGGACACAAAAGGGTGAAGTGAATTGAAAGTTTATTAAGTGAAGGGAAGAAAGGAAAGGAAAGGAAAGAAGAAAGAAGCAGCTCTTTGAAGTGAGGGGGTCCCGAATTGGTTGCCACCGAGAGCTTCTAGTGGCAGTCTTTTATTAAAAACTGACTGGGAAGCTTGTGGCCTTGAGATTCTTTGCCATCTTGGTTTGAGTAAGGACCATTGAGAAAACCCTCAGTGACGTAATTCTTTGAGGTCTGGTCATTTTCTGTGATACACCGTAGCCGCCAAAGAAAAATACTCGGGACCATCCAAGGCCGGGTGGTCTGTTTCCTTATCTTTTGTTTACTGTCTTAACGCCTGCCAGGAAGAGTCTAGGAGCCTAGCCAGGGGCCCCCTATCTCTCCTTGTCTATACCTTAACCCTTTCCTTATTCACTTGGACACAAAAATCCTGTATGAAATACACAGCAATTTTCATCCAGCAATGTACTGGAAGAATACATACCAGGACTGTAAGGATGGCTCAACTTTAGAAAATCTATTATTGTAGTCCTATTATTACAGGGTAATGGAGAAAAGCTGTATGATCATCTGTGAGACTGATACAGTATTTGATAATAAATACCCATTTCTGATTTTAAGAAAATAAAAACGAATTGATAAACTAGAAAAAGAACAAAGTGCAGTTAATGTTTTTAAAAAAGGAACTGCCAGAAACCTTCAGAAAACATCATGAAGGCTAAGGTAAAATGCAATCCAAGTAACTTCTGGAAAGAAGGGAGAAAGTCCTGAGGCTAGTGAAGTGTTGTGTTGGATTCTTGGGAAAAGCCGAAATTGTTATTTACAGATGAATTCTTACCTACAAAATCCAAGAAAATTATTAGAAAACAAAGGTTCAGTCAAGTCACAGATCCACACCAAAACCCACATTATCCTAGCGTACAATAAAAGTCCACTAGGAAGAACAAACAAACCAAAATAGCAATAAAAACTGCCAGGAAAAAAAACGTAAAAAGAAATGTGCAAACCGCCAAGAAGATTGCAAGACTTCAGCTGAACAACGAGGGAAGACTCGGATAAACGGAGAAATATCCTCAGTGCTGGACAGGAACTCTCAAAATTGTACTGATACCAAATCTGGGCAAACGAATCTACGGGAAACCAAAGCCCAGGAAACCTTTGCCATTTGGCGACAACCCATTATAGAATTTGAAATGGAATCCCAAACAAATGCCGGAAAACCGCTGCCATTTGGCGACCATCTGTTACAGAACTCTGCCCTAGAGCTCCAGGTTCCCGACGTCGCCAGGGGAAACGCCCGGCGAAGAGCGTGACAGCCCGCGCAGATGCGCCCTCACGGCCCCGCGCCCGCAGCCCGGGCCGAAGACAGCGCGGCCGGAAGAGGCCCGTGGCCCCGCCCTCCCTGCGTCGTGGGCGGGGCGTTTCCCGCCGGTGACTCCCCCGCGCCCTCCTGCCGCGCGCCGGGGAGCGGTCCCACGTCCTGCTCCGCGGCGGGTTCCTGAGCCGCCGCGGGCTGGGGCTGTGGACCTCGCCCCAAATGGTCGTTTCCCCTGTAGTTTCCAGTAAGTGATGGTCGCAGTGGGAGCTGTGGCTGGAAGGGGCCGGCGTTGCCCCTTTCTTCCCACCTTCCCCTTCCCTCAAGCACCGTTATCATGTCTTCCGACCTCCCGGTCACCCCCTAGGCCGTCCTCCCCCTCTCCCCAAATGAGGCCGTTTCCAGCGCTCCAGGTTTCCCCAGCAGGTGAGGCCTTTCTCGTAAGCTTCATTCATCTTATCCGGTCGCGGGCCTCTCGTGTATGTACTGTGGAGGGTGTGTTCTTGGTCCGACACTGCCAGCTCTTCCTCTCGCTGCCACTGGGATGGGTCCTGCAGGTACGCACCGGGGAAATGTGACCCCTACCCCCAGCTTCTTCGAATATACCTCATCTGTCTGCTACAGAATCTCCCATCTTCCGACGAAAATCTCTACCAAGGATCATCCCTCAGCGCAGCACCTCCTCCCTTCCCAAACCCCCTCTTGTCATTAAATAATAGCAGCAATTAACGAAGGAATGCCTTAAGAATAAGACACGAACGTAAGCACTCCACAGGCATTATTTTAAACATTGCTACGATCCTTAGGTAGAAACAAATGACAAAACGGAAGCACAGAAATGTTAATAATTTGCTCAGGTGATGAGTAAGGGACAGGTGAGGCTGGGTAGGGGGCTACATAACCAGCCTCACAGAAATTCCAGATGTAGAGTAATGTTATAGACAAGATATTAACCAGAGAGAAGGGAACATAACAAATCCACCTTGTTTTTTCTAAATATAGTCGAGATACTTTTATAACATTTACAAATCTACCTTGTTTGTCCTAAATGTTATAGATGAGATATTTACCAAGTTCCCTGGTCAGTTTTCTATAAAAGACCGGCCATAAAACCCCTCAGTGACAACGCATTCGGAACCCCTCTCACTTTAGAGAGCACTTTTCTTTCTGTTCTCACCTTCACTTAACAAACTTTTACTTCACTTCACCCTTTTTTCCTTGAGATTCATTCTTCTACTCTGTGAGACAAGAACCCTGTAACTGCAACAGTGAATAGCTTGGATGTGGTGTTGACATTTGAATCCATGGTGTAGGTCACTCCAAAGCAGGTGCTATTATCCTTTCTCTTTACCAAATACCTGGGCATCCCCCTTTTATTTGCTTCTGAGGAATTTTTTTCTGGATGCTGTCTAGGAACCCTCAAAGCTCTCCTTATTGCAAACCCCTGAGAGTTACATTTTATAAGTTATCTAAGCTCTGGTCTTAATATGTTGCATTCCCCAAATGTGCTTATGCTTCCTTAAAAATGTGCTTCTAACCCAGTATTCACTAACCAGCCCTTTTCCTTTGCCCCAGTATGACTGTCTTATCATCATCACTGTTCTCAGCAAACATTTGAGCAGCTAGTTTATTTAAGACAGTAAAGATAATTGGAGTTTCAAAGAACTCTTGAGGTTTAGTTCCTGACTACAAGGAGAAATATGGAATTTATTCATAAAAAGACCAACCAAATAGCACATCAGCACTCAGTTGCACAGAAAAGTTCTACTGGAGCCACTTTAGACAAATTTAAGTGCTAGATTGTGTCCTCATCTGTAAAATGTTAAGTTTACGCTAGATCATTGAAGTTATGTGAATCTTAAGTTCAGAGAAAGGAGTGATGACTACTGATGTGGGAACTGCTGGCGAGGCTATATAGTGAATTTTTTAATATGTATAGTGTATTCTTGATACATTATAGAAACAAAGATTAGGTTGAAGGCTCTTCTTAGCACACTTTTTTTCACTTTGAATATCTGATACTGGTTGTAGCTTTCCTCTAGAAATAAAGTTCCTATTCATATAACATTTTATACTCAAATTTTAGGAGATTCATGACCCACCCCTCCCTTCCAAAGCCTGCATGTTAAAGACCCTTGATTTAGGAAAATAAAATGAACCGCAACTCAAAAGGCAAGACTAAACCAGATATGGAGGGTCCTTATCTTGCAGGCAGAGTGGAGCCATTGGAAGTTAAGTAGTAAAATCTGGCAGGAGTGCGAAGGGTGAATGGGCAATGGCAGTGGGCAATGGCAGTGAAACCGGTTAGGCAGCCAGTGGAATAATTTAGGTAGATAGTGGAGGAGATACTACAGGGCTATGCCAAGCAGTATAGAGAATGGGGGGAAACTGCAAGAAATATTGGCAAGGACAAATGAAAAGGATGGATATAGAATTGAAAGACAGGAAGGAGTCAGTGATAACAAGGTTTGAGGTCTGTACAGCTGCAATTATATACCTTTTCTACTTTGTCTTCAGTTTTTTATTGCACTAGGTCATTCCTATAGTATACATGCTCTAAGAGGAGATGTCACTACTGACCCAATGGATATTAAAAGAGATACAATTATATACTTATAAATTCAACCACTCAGATGAATGAGACCACTATCACAGCTACCAAAATGTACCTAAGAAGAAACAGATAAGCTGAATAGTACTGTAACTATTAAAAAATTGAATTTGTATTTAAAAATATAGGAGCACCTGGGTGGCTCAATCAGTTAAACATCCAACTCTTGATCTCGGTTCAGGTCTTGATCTCAGGGTCATGAGTTCAAGCCCCGTGTCAGCCTCCATGCTGGGTGTGGAGCCTACTTAAAAAAATAAAATCTATAAAAGGGTGAAGTCCAGGCCCCGATAACTTTGCTGGTGAATGTCACCAAACATTTAAAGATAAAATGATAGTTCTGCACAAGCTCTTCTAGAAGATAAAAGAAGGAAGGCTCCCAACTCATTTTATGAAGCCAAAATTACCTGATACCAAAACCAGATAAAAACAATATAGAACAGAAAACCACATCATTATCTCTAATGAACAAAGATGCAAGAATCCTCAACAAAATTGGCAGATTGAATCCAGCAGCATGTAAGAAGAAAAATACTTTGTTATCATGTGACATTTACCCCAGGAATTCAAGGCTGGTTTAACATTTGAAAATCAGTTAGTATAATCTACCACATTAACAAACTAAACAAGAAAAACTACATGATCCTATGAATAGATGCAAAAAAAAAGCACTTAACAAGATTCAACATCTGTGATTTTTTAAAACTCATCATCACAAACCCAAGATGTTTCATCTGTGTTCTTAAAAAAAAGTAAAATTTGGTTCAACCAAGTTGAGGAAAAATAAACATTTTGAGCCCAAAAAAGAGTCAAATCCATAATTGTCTATGTAGTAGATCTCAAGAAATCTACAAGAAGGTCTTAATACTAAGAAGTGAATTTATGCAGGATAAAAGGTTAACATACACTAATCATATATCTACACTAGAAATGAACAATTGGAAGGTGACCCACTCCTCTCGTCTACAAATGAAATACTTAGGTGTAAATCTAACAAAGTATGTGCAGGATCTTTATGCTGAGAAGTACAAAATGCTGATAAAAAAAATCAACACCCATACTATGTTCATGGATTAAAAGATTCAGTATAGTTAAGATGTCAGTTCTCCCCAAATTGATTTATGCACTTAATACAATTGCAATAAAAATCCCAGCAGGATTTTTGTACATACAGATTAGTTGATTCTAAAGTTATAAGGAAAATAAAGGAACTAGAATAGCAATACAATTTTGCAAATGAAGAGCAAATTTGAAGAATCCACACAGTCTGCTTTTAAGACATCCTATGAAGCTGTAGTAATCAAGACAATGTGGTACTGGTGAAAGGATAGACACATAGACCAATGGAATAGAACAGAGTCCAGAAATAGACCCACAAAATTTGGCCAACTGATTTTTGAGAGAGGGGCAAATGCAACTCAATGAAGAAAGGACAGCCCTTTCAGTCAATACATGGTGCTGGAAAAACTGGATATCCACATGTGGAAAATAAATCTTGGCCTACATCCCATACCACATATAAAAATTAACTCAAAGCGAATCATAGACCTAAAAGAGCAAAAAATATGAAACTTGAGGAAAACATAGGAGAAAAATTTTTGAAACCTTGGATTAGGCAAAGAGTTCTTAGTTACAACACCAAAAGCACTTCATAAAAGGAAAAATTGATAAATTGGACTTTATCAAAATTAAAATATTTTGCTACATGAAGGATATTACAAAGAGAATGAAAGACAAGGCATATACACAACAAAAGACTTATATCTGGAATATTTAAAGACTTTTTCAAAACCTAACTAGAAAACAACTCAAAAAAATGGGGAAAGTTTGAACAGACATTTCACTAAAGAGAGACACAGATGGCAAATAAGCACATGAAAGATATTCAACATAATTAATCATTAGGGAAATGAAAATTAAAACCACAAAAAATATTGCATACCTATTAGAATGAATAAAAAAAAAAAACCCACCGAGTACCAGCAAAGATGTGGAGAAACTGGAACATTCATACATTGCTATGGAGATGCAAAATAGTACAGGCTCTCTGGAGAACAGCTGTTCAGTTTCTTATAATAAAGTTAAACATACATTTACCATATAATACAGAAATTCCACTTTTATATGTTTATCTCAGAGAAATGAAAGCAAACATTAACACAACAATGTGTATATCAATGTTTATAGCAGCATTATTAATTATCTCAAATGTCCCAAAGCAAAGTTGATTCAACATTTGAAAATCAATCAGTGTAATTCACTATATTAGCAGACTAAACAAGAAAATCTACATGAACTAAATGCCCTTCAGTGAGTGAATGGATAAACACACCGTGGTTCATCCATATAATGGAATAGTATTCAGAAATAAAAAGGGTGTCCACTAAGCATCAGACTTGTGATTTTGACTCAGGTCATGATCTTAGGGTTGTGAGATCAAGCCCCATGTCGGGCTCCACACTAGGCATGGAGCTTTCTTAAGATTCTCTCTCCTTCTTCCTCTGCCCCTCCTCCCTGCCCCAAATTCATTCTCTCTCTCTCTTAGAAAAAAAAAAAAAGGAAAAAGGAACAAATTATTGATATATGCAATGACTCAAATGTATTTAATAAGCAAAGGAAGCTAATCTCAAATGGTTCATATGTAGGATTCCATTTATATGATATTCTGGAAAAGGCAAAACTGAAGGGACAGAGAACATACCAGTGAGTGGTAGGGGTTATAGGTAGGGAGAGGGTCTGACTGCAGAGGGGTAGCATGAAGGAGTTTTTGAGATATTGGAATTGTTCTGTTCTGTATACTGTTCTGTATCCTGTTAATGTTCTGTATACTGTTATACTATTCTGTATACTGTTAAAAGAATTTATGCATGTGTTAAAACTCAAAGTGCTGTGTACACACACACAAATAAGTTTTTACTGTATGGAAATTTAAAAGTATTTTTAAGTTAAAAAAAAAGCACTCTAGTTGGTGTAAAATCTCTTTTAAAATCCTACCCTTGACCTCAATAGTCCCTCCAACCACTGTGCCACTTTTCTGCTTTCAAAGAACTGTATTTCATAAAATATAGATTATGTTTCTTGGCTCTGTTTCCTTGATTACCACTCATTCTTTTAAAAAATATCTTAAAACATTCAGCAACATAATGCATGCACATGATTAAAAGATCAAGGAGTGTAGAAGGTTTATAATGAAAAGTAACAGTCTCTAGCCCACTTGCTTTCTTCTAATTTTAGATCCAGCTCCCCACAGACAAACACCTTAAATCTTTTGTATGTTTAGTTTCTTTTACTTTTTTTAAAGATTGTATTTATTTGAGAGAGAGACAGAGAGAGCACAAGCAGGGAGAGAGGGAGAGTAGGAGGGAGAAGCAGACTCCCAGCAGAGCTGGGAACCCAACATGGGTCTTGATCCCAGGACCTGGAGATCATGACCTGAGCTGAAGGCAGACTCTTAACCGTCTGAGCCACCCAAGTGCCCCTGAATGTTTAGTTTCTTTGGTGCTTACAGCTACATCTCTAAATAATATGTTTATACTGTTCTTTCTCAATCGGATTTATATGTTATGCTCTGACTTTCTGCTATGATAGATGAGCACTCATCTTGCTTCTACCACCTTTCACTTGTGCCAACCACTTTTCTCCCCAGATTTGATAGTTTTAAGACTGTTTTTATTTCCTCTATTGTTTATTCACGATTATAATCTTAAACAATATATTTAATCACATATTTCTCATTCCAGCAAATCTCAGCAGTATTTCTTGATTTTGTAGGATGATATCAGCACTCCTATCTTTCCCTCTACCTTTTCTCCCCTTTTATCTTTCATGTTCTGTAAGTTGTGACTTTATAGATATGGCATTGTAATTGGATAAATTACTTTTTATTCTATAGCCTTGATTAAAACATCCATATTTTCTTCTAGAAGTTGAATTTAAAAGTTGAAAACTGATAAAAAGAACATTTATATCATTGTAATTTTGTAAATATGGCTCACTACAAGTCCTGGTTATGTGCTTGGCTTATATTTTCCTTAAGTTCTGGGGTCATGTTTCTAGGAGAATGTTGCTAGTATTAATTAATTCTCAATAACATTTTTATTGGAACCCACTGATATTTTGTTCTAAATTGGACCAATTCCTTTTTAGTCCTTTGCACAGCTTTTTTCCTGAGATCTTACTTTTTCCTTTGAACTCCTAGGGTTTTCCACAATTTTGTATCCTTCACCTTCTGCTTCCTTTCTTTTCACCCTAATTTTGCTGAAGCAAATACTCAAGGAACTTCTCAGAAAAGGTACGTGGGAAATAAACCTTCCACATCTTTGCATGACTTGATTTTGCCTGCCTATTTCCTGATAACTTAGCTGAATATAGAATTCTAGGCTTAAAATTGTTTGCCCTGAGATCTCCAAAGATCTTTTTCTTTTCTTTTCTTTTCTTTTAAAGATTTTTATTTATTCGTTTGACAGAGAGAGAGAGCATAAGCAGGGGCAGTGGGAGAGGGAGAAGCAGGCTCCCCACTGAGCAGGGAGCTCAACACGGGGCCAGATCCCAGGACCCTGGGATTATGACCTGAGCAGAAGGCAGATGCTTAACTGACTGAGCCACCCAGGCGCCCCTAAAGGTCTTTTTCAATATGTCCTAGCATTCAGTGTTGATAAAAAGACTGATGCTAGTCTAAATCTTTCTTTGTGATCACTTTCCTTTTGGAAGCATTTGGTAATCTCTTGAAACTTTCAACATGATGAATATAGGCATAGAGATTCTTTTTTTTCTTTTATCTTCTTTAGTAGTTAGTGGGTTCTGTCAATTTGAAGAGTTCTTTTTTGTTCAGCCCTGACACATTTTCCACTCTTTTATTTCATTTCCTCCATTGTCTCTTCTTTCTGGCATTCTTATTATACTTATAGGCCTCTTAGATTTATTCTCTGTAATTCTTTTTTTCCTCTCATTTTTCCAAAAAAAAAAAAAAAAAAAAAGCAACTTGAAATTAACTGGTAGAGGCCAGAGCTGTAGTTAAATATCCTACTTGCATATGAAAGCCCTTCACAACAAAGAATAATGCAGCTCCAAATGACAATAGGAACAGGGTGGAGAAACTCTGCCCTAAGCCAAACCACCAAAATCTCCTATTCAAAATACTGTAAAACGCATCTAACTGGGTTTCCTGCTTCTGCTTTTACCCTTATACAATCTCTTCCCACAAAACACAGCCATATGATCTTTTTAAAAACACAAATCAGATTTTATTCAGATTTTGACAGTCCCTGCTTAAAACTCTCCATTTGCTTCCCACTGTACTTAGGATGAAATTCCAAGTCCTTAAACCTGAAGCTGGTTTTATAGTTTTACATTGTCTGGTCCTTGCTTACTTGTTACCTCATTTCATACCACTCCCCCTTGACTACTGTGTTTGAGATTTACCAACCATCTTTCTGAACATCAAAAATGCTGAACTTCTTCCTGTCTCAGGACCATTGAACTTGTGTGTTCCATCTGCCTAAAAGTTTTTTCCTACAAGTTTCCACATGGTTGGCTGATTTGCATCCTTTTTTTTTTTTTTAAGATTTTATTTATTTATGAGAGAGAGAGAGAACAGAGGAGGAGCAGAGGGAGAAGGAGAAGCAGGCTCCCCACTGAGCAGGGAGCTCAATCCCAGAACCCTGAGATCATGACCTGAGCCAAAGGCAGATGCTTAACAGCTTAACCGATTGAGCCACCCAGGTGCCCTTGATTCGCATCTTTCAAATTATCAGGTCAAGTGTCACCTCCTCAGAGGCAGACACTTCCTATCCACCAGGGCATTATCAATTACATCACTTGTTTATTTTCTTCATAACACTTACCATTAGAAATTGTTTTGTGTTTTTTCTTCTTCTCCCAAAACTAGAATGTAAGCTCTGTGAATGTAGAAACATTGTCTGTTTTGTTCAGGACTACATTTTCAGCACTGGATCAGAGACTTAAGTAAATTTGCTGTATGACAGTATGAACTAGGAGAAATGTGGTTTTACGTACCGAAATGACTAAGTCTCCAGAAGAGCTTGGTTTTACTTTAAAATGCAAATTGGTAATTGATGATTCAGGGCAAGTGCTTATTAAACAGAGATGAAATATTGGAGTTCTGGACAAATAAAAGGTTGGAGGTGTAATATATTCATTGAAATTATAGGACTACATAAGATTTCTAAAAAAGCAGTGTTTTGCAGAGTTTGGTCTCAAGTCTTCTTGAATCCAGATCCTCTAAATGAAGATTTCTGTGTGTGGAGCATAGGATTTAGTTTTTTAACAAGCTCCTTGGTGTTTCTTATGTGTACTAAAGGTTAGGAATCAATAAGCTATAGAGAGGAACAATCAAAAAGATTCAGGATTGAGCCCTAAGATGGACTATCTTTAAGTGTGGAGGAAAAAAGTGAAGCCCCAGATTGAGATAAGGAATGGTATGTGGCAGGTACCAAGGAGATGATCTCAGCTATGAAGGGAGCCAAATCGCAGCTCTCCTTGACTGGTCCATTGCTATGCTTGGGCCGCCATAACAAAATACCATAGACCACGTGGCTTAAACAACAGGAATTTCTTTTCCCACACTTCTGGAGACCAGAAAGTCCAAGAGCAGGGTTTCAGCAGTGTTTGGTTTCCAGCGAGAACTCTTTTCCTGGCTTCAGATGGCTAACTTCTTGCTGCACCCTCACACCTGCACATGGCCTTTTCTTCCGGGTGCATGGGGAGGAGAAAGAGATCTCTCTTTCTTCTTGTAAGGCCACCAGTCCTATCAGATTAGGGCTCTACCCAATGACTTCGTTGAACCTTAATTACCTCCTAAAGATACTATCTCTAAATACAGTTACACTGAGGGTTAGAGTCTCAATAAATGAATTTTGGAGGGATACAATTCAGTCTGTAGCAACTGGTATTTCCCTTTATCAATGAAGAAAACCAGTCTGATGTAATGTGGTCCAAGAGTATCACCACATCACTACTGAATTCTTGTTTTTAGACTACAAAGCAAAATTCAACTGAAACGGGGTGCTTAGTTTGATTGAATCTGCATGAGATTTTTAGCAAGGTTATAGAAATACATATTTGAGGGGCGCCTGGGTGGCTCAGTCGTTAAGCATCTGCCTTCGGCTCAGGGCGTGATCCCAGAGTCTTGGGATCGAGCCCCGCATCAGGCTCCCTGCCCTGCTGGGAGCCTGCTTCTTCCTCTCCCACTCCCCCTGCTTGTGTTCCCTCTCTTGCTGGCTGTCTCTCTCTCTCTCTCTGTCAAATAAATAAATAAAATCTTAAAAAAAAAAAGAAATACATATTTGATTTTTGTTGTGAGGACAGATATTCACATTAGGTTTATGGAAGTTACCATTTAATAGGAAAATAAAACCATTTGTGAGTCACTAATATCTGTCCCTCTTTCTATTCAGAATTTAAAACATAGTTTTCATATCTTTTGTCCCCAAAAACTTCATTTTGTTTTTTAAATTCTCTAATAATTTGTCAACATTTTGGTTTTACAGGCAACGAAGGCAGGTTGTATAGATATGGATAAGAAACCCACACAAGGGGGCGCCTGGGTGGCTCAGTGAGTTAAGCACCTGCCTTGGGGCTTGGGTCCTAATCCCGGGGTCCTGGGATCCAGCCTAGTGCCCAGCTCCCTGCTCAGTGGGGAGTCTGCTTCTCCCTCTCCCCCTGCTCTTGCTCTCTCTCTCAAATAAATAAATAAAATCTTAAAAAAAAAATGTCCACACAAGTGCCAAAGATGCCTGGACCGCCAGAAACAGAGGTAGGAATTTTACTTGGTTTAAGACCTTCTGAGTATTTTCATGTATGTTTTGAAAATTACTTTGTTTCTCTTTCACTTGTTGTTAATATTTGAGAGGATAATTGTGTTACATTTATTATCAATCAAGATCAACACAAACAAAAGAAAAAGGGAAAGAAAAACCCAAGACACCACTGACGCTAACACAGCTGATCAATATTTTATTCTTCAGATGACCGTGTGTTTACTTCTTCATCGTTATTAAGGAAGCCCTATGGATTCAAGTAGTGAAGAAGGTATGTTTAGTACCTTGTTAAGGTATTTCCATTTATAAATTAGATAATTTAGAAAAAAATTCATTAAAACTCCCCTATAACTTGTTTATTAACAAATTTCATTGAGAATATGCAGTATGTACCAGGCATAATGGTAACCATGATATAGTCCCCTCAGCCAAGGAACTTTTATTATATTGGCAATAAAGACAAAGAAATAGTCCACTACAATGCAAATGAATGCTATGACTTGGTACGAATGTGTTAGAGGACAAGGAAAGGCTTTGGAGAGGAAAATGATATCTAAATTGAAATCTGGAGGATGATGAGGCATTTTCCAGACAAAGCCAGGAAAGTGCAATTCAGGAAGATTCGTTAAAGCTAAAGGAATTGCATGTGCTAACCACTGTTAACATTTGGGTTTCTGATTCTTTCTCAGGTAATATGCTTACACTTCTATTTCTTTTTTTTTTTTTTAAAGATTTTATTTATTTATTTGACAGAGATAGAGACAGCCAGCGAGAGAGGGAACACAAGCAGGGGGAGTGGGAGAGGAAGAAGCAGGCCCATAGTGGAGGAGCCTGACGTGGGGCTCGATCCCGTAACGCCGGGATCACGCCCTGAGCCGAAGGCAGACGCTTAACCGCTGTGCCACCCAGGCGCCCCCGTACACTTCTATTTCTTGATTTATCAGTGGACTAATCAGAGTTCCTAGCTCTAAGCAAAGGAAACAGACTCTGGCTTATGTAAATAGGAAAGGGATATACTGAAAGGATATTGAGTAACTCACAGAAATGCCAAGAAACCCTGAGAATGAATCTCTGAGTATAGTTAGGAACGAAGTAAAACTTGGCAGCTAGAACTATAGGCAAATGCATGCCACAGAGCCCAGTCTGGTAAGGGCACACCACCACCACCGCCTCTGCCGAGCCCGACCGCCTCAGTTCACGTTGCCGTGGTCACTGCCACCCTCTGCATTCACTGCCACTGCTGCCACTAGACGCTGGGCTTTTCTGCCTCCCTGCAGAATGGATTCTTCGCCATCTCTGCTTTTTTGTGTCACTGGCTCCTAGCAGTGGTTGACTGAGCCTCGATCACATGCCCATGTCCTGCCTGCTTAGGAAACTGGGAAAGCAAGCATTGACCTTTTCGGCATTGATGGCAGGAGGCACGCAGAGGAATAGTCACCAAACATAGAAGAATCAGATACAGGGCAGTCAAAATAGTCAAAATAAAACAACTGTTGTTCGCATTCAAGTCTAGACAATATCTATTGATTAGTTCACTTTTAATTGTTCTTTTGTCTCACCTACTTTATCCTGTCAGTTCGTTACCTGTGTTATAATTCGTTTTTCTTTTTGCTAATTTGGCATCACTAACATGCTTGCAATTTTACTTTTTGTTGCATCAACTATAGTCAGTTATTTTACTCTTTTTTTCTATAAATACCCCTACACTTTCCTCCATCTTTTCTCCCTACTGTCTTTTTAAAAAAGATTTTATATATTTTATTTGAGAGAGAGAGAGAGAGACAGAAAATGAGCCAGGGGGAGGGGCAAAGGAAGAGGGAGAAGCAGGCTGCCCGCTGAGCAGGGAACCTAATGTGGGGCTCTATCCCAGGTCCCTGGGATCATGACCTGAGCCAAAGGCAGCCGCTTAACTCACTAAGCCACCCAGGTGCCCCAGGTGGGCAGTTTTAACCTGGGGTCTTTCATGGGGCTGTAGTCATCTGAAGGCACTCTAGGGCTGGACAACCAAGAGGGCTCCCCACTGTGACTGCTAGTGGAAGCTGACCGGCTGCTGGGAGCTCTTCTGGGGCTGTCAAGCAACAGGTGTCCTCACCAGGAGACTTGTGTTTTCAAGGTTGGTGGCCGAGTTCCGACAGGGGTGTTCCAAGAGCAAGCATTCCAGGCAGAAGCTGGAAGGCTTGCTGTGACCTACCTTTGGAAGTTCCAGAATGTCAGTTTTGCTTTGTTCTGTTGATGAAGCAAGTCACTCTAGTCAGCCTGCTTTCAAGGGGATGGGATTAGACTCCATTTCTTGATGGGGTGTGACAAGAACACATTGTAAAGGGTGATACGGCTGTGACCATCTTTGGAAAATACAACCAAAAGATGTCAACTTCCTGACCTTCTGCTTCCCATGCCCTCTTTCCTGCTTTGTTTTCTAAATCTCTAGTATATAGTCAGTAGTACTGTATTTGTTGCCAGTGATAAAAGTCAAGCTCTCAAGGAAAAATCAAAATTTTGGTAAATTTAAATCCACTCCTCATTTTCCTTCTTTTTCTTACATCATGAATTAAACAGCTTCCCCAAACTTAATTAATGACTTTTCTGATGTGATTAGTAGTGATGTTAATGAATATGAATTTTTTATATTGTATAATTAAGTGAGACCAATATTTTTCAGATAATCAATGCATGATGTTACAAAATCATGAATAGGTAAAAGCCATTTAAAGTGCAAGGTTGACCAATGGATTTTAATGTAACAGAGTATGAAAATCATTGACATGATTTCGGATTCCACATTGCAGCTAACTCTGTTTTGATCTCTGAATTGTCAGGAATTTATTTTTTTTAATGGTGGTAAAATGTACATAATATGAAATTTACCATTTTAACGATTTTTTAAAGTATGCAGTTGAGTGGCATTAGGTGTATTCATATTGTTGGGCAAGCATCACCCATTACATCTCCAGAACTTTTCATCATCCCCAACTGAATTTCTGTATCTATTAAACAATAATTCCCATTTTCCTCTCCCAGCAGGATCTAAAAAAACAATTAAAATTCTTTTCCCTTTTCTAAGTGCATATCTGTGTGCAGCTGGATTTTCTTCAGATACTTCAGTTAAAACAACTTATCACAACAGATTGAATGCAGAAGCAGATACAAGTGGCCATATGTATTGGTTTCCCGTTACTGTATAACAACCACAACCATCGCAGCTTAACACAACCCCCATTTATATCAGTTTCTATGGGTCAGGAGTCTGGGCTCAGATGGGATCCTCAGGGTCTCTGCACAAGGTCTCACAGGCTAAAATTAAGATGTTGGCCAGGGGTGCAATTTCACCTGAGGCTCAGGGGTCCTTGTCCAAGGGCACTGCTTGTTGGCAGATTTCAGTGCTGTGAAGTCGTAGCACCAACGTCCCTGTTTTCTGGCTAGCTGTTGGCCAGGGGCTGCTCTCAGCAACCGCGGGTCCCTGCCATAGGACAACATCGGTCCTTGCTTCCCACCACATTGTAGCTTACTTCTCCAAAGCCAGCAGCAAAATCCCACTCCAGTCTCCTTGATGGCATTTTATATAACATAACGTAATCCCAAGAGTGACTATATCATCACCTTTGCAAATTCTTTTGGCGAGAAGCAAGTCATAGGTTCTCCCTCGCTCCCTAGACTCACTGAGGTCATCTTAGGGTGTGTCCACTCCAGACATTATGGATGTGCAAAAATGTAAAACAATGTCACTCTTGGGGCGCCTGGGTGGCACAGCGGTTAAGCGTCTGCCTTCGGCTCAGGGTGTGATCCCGGCGTTATGGGATCGAGCCCCACATCAGGCTCCTCCACTATGAGCCTGCTTCTTCCTCTCCCACTCCCCCTGCTTATGTTCCCTCTCTCGCTGGCTGTCTCTATCTCTGTCAAGTAAATAAATAAAATCTTTAAAAAAAAAAAACAATGTCACTCTTCTCACTATTATATATATATTATTTAAAAATGTCCTTCATGTTAATGTGTAATGAGTTTCTAGTTGTTATTTTAAATGAATTAGTAAAGATTGAATTTTCCAATTTTAGTTTCTAATATAGTAAATATTGATAGTTGTAATGCTTATAAAAAATAGTTCATTGCGGGGCGCCTGGGTGGCACAGCGGTTAAGCGTCTGCCTTCGGCTCAGGGCGTGATCCCGGTGTTATGGGATCGGGCCCCACATCAGGCTCCTCCGCTATGAGCCTGCTTCTTCCTCTCCCACTCCCCCTGCTTGTGTTCCCTCTCTCTCTGGCTGTCTCTATCTCTGTTGACTAAATAAATAAAATCTTTAAAAAAAAAAATAGTTCATTGGGTACCTTAATAAATTTTAAGAGTACAGTGTCTGAGACCAAAACTATGAAAACTGTTAATATAATAAATCCTAATGGCAAACAGATTATAAACAACAAACAGTTGGCATTTTCCAAGTGCTTTCTGTGACTCAAAAGAAATACATTTTACATTGTGACCTAGTATACGTATACATACACACATACACATATTCATGGATATGGAACCAAGGCAAAAGTTTCCTGAAGTAATATTTATATTTATTCTTATGTGCCATATACACTGTTATTTTCTACTGTATTGCTTTTCTTTTAAAAATTCCTAGTCATAATCCGGGGTGCCTGGGTGGCTCAGTCGGTTAAGTGCCTGACTCTTATTTTTGGCTCAGGTCATGGTCTCAGGATCCTGGGATCGAGCCCTGCATTGGGCTCTGTGCTCAGTGGGGAGCCTGCTCGAGGATTCTCTCTCTCTCTCCCTCTGTCCCCCCACCCCCGCTCATGCTCTCTCACTCTAAAATGAATAAATCCCTAAAAATAGAAAAAAATTCCTAGTCATAATCCAATACATTGATTTTATGAGTCAGGTCCATAATACCATCTGTTTGTCAATAGGTCAGGACCTGAAGCATAAAAGTCCTGGCTTATCATAGAACCGCTTGAAAAACATTTAAAAACACAGATTTTCAGGGCTAAGTACTGTTTCCACCTAAGTGAACAGGAAAGGGAAAGAAGAGTGAATCTACATTTCTTCCCCCTTGAAGCACTCTTGTGAGAATAGCCAGGGTTGATACTTATCTGGGGATTACCTGATTCTGGCCCTGGAAGGACTGAGTCATGAGAGTACATATTCTGGTTTATTCTGCATTAGGCAATTAGTTATCCTAAGCAGAAATGTCTCCAAGTGAAGAGAAGGCTTTACTGAAATGCCCAGCACAGTGCTACTGGCAGCTATGAGTGTGCTAGGCTGTTCCTAGAGGATAGGATTTTATTGGAAGAGAAACAATTTTCCAAGAATCCAGAGACCTAGGTATAAGTCACTGCCGGAGAGGTGGGGAGGCCTTTGTAACTGATGAGAAAGGGGTTAAAGTTCTGGTATACCAGTTACTCTCTTTATGACCTTAGAAAAGTCACCAACTACCTAACCCCCCGCCTCTTTATCTGTAGAGTGGGGACAAAAATACCTGCTTCGCCGTGTTGTTTGTGCGGCTAAAATGAGGTACTGTGTGCAGCATGCTTGGCATGAGCCTGGCACACATAGTAAGTTTTAAGATGGCAGGTCCTTTCCTTGAGGTGCTTGCCAGTGATTTGCGCTTTGATGTTGGGCACACTGGAAATGGTGATGCTGCCTCATCTACTTCCCAGGGTAAGTGTGGAGGTCAATGGGGAAAAAAAAAAGGATTGCAGGACAGAATGTGATGTGCTCTTAGATGGGAGGGAGCTGCCCAGAATGGATCCTGGGGAAACAGCCTACACCATGGGGACAGCCATTGAGGACACAGAGGGCAGGCGAGCAGGTGGAAAGCAAGGTGCCTCTGAGCACGGAGAGAGGGGCTCAGCGGACTCCCCTTCTGGTTCCCAGAGCTCCATATGGCCTCAATCTCCGTGGATCCCCACAACACTGGTGTCAAGTAAATATTACTAAATGAGAAAACTGAAGCTCAGCAAGATTAAATACCTGGGCCCAGGTCACACAAAAGGAGAGGATGTGATGTTGCAGCAGCAGGGCAGACCTGTGGCTGGAGGGGAGAAGTGGGCTGGCTGTGGCTGGGGAAGACCAGCATGCTGCTCTTCCCTGGGGATCTACAGCCCACAGGATGGACTCTCCAGCTGAGCCTCCCGTGACCACCAGGGGACGCTCACGGGACCTTCTGCAAAGGAGACCCGGCTTGGTTCTCTGGAGTGGCTTTGGTCTGAGGGCTGCTTTAGCGCCCAGTGGATCAGAGTGTCACCAGTGATGGCACCTCCACCCTCCCACTCTAGCCAGCTGCCTCGTGGTCTTGCCAGCCCCTCCACCTACTGGATTCCAACTCTCTGTCTCTGTCTTAGACACACACACACACACACACACACACACACACACACACACACAGCCTCATGAATAGTTTCTACAACAGACACCAGATAATTGTCATCCTACCAAATGGTATTCTTCCAGGTTTATACAAAACAGCTCAGAGTCCATCATTCTCTCCATCTTTCCAGTTGTTATAAAACAGCATTTTCAGCATTCTGTAAAAGATACATCTCATCTCCAAGCATCTCCTGAACACTGCTAAGCAAAATGAAAAACATCTATGTGACAATCTGGGCAATCAACTGTCTCTAACATAACATAAGGCCAATGTAATAGCTCCAAAGTGCATTCATCTCCTATTGAAATGAAATTATTTAGGCACGTATTAGATTCAGATAGATTCAGATATGACAAGAGAGAATTTCCTAAGTCCCCCCCCCCCCCACCAAAAGAGTAACTTAAAACAGTGGTTCTCAGCCTTGGCCGCACAATGGCATCACCTGGAGTGTTTTAGAAAACCTATGCCTAAGACCCGTCCTGAGTTTCTGATTTATTGAGTCTGGGGTGCAGCTGAGCACCGGAATAAAAGCTCCCCCGATGATCTGTGCAGCCACACCTGAGAACCACAGATCTAAGAGATTAGGGCAATCAGGTTCAAGAGTGATGATTAAAGAACTGGATCTGGATATCCCAGAGGAAGGAAGGTGACAAATGATCTTCAGTGTGTCCCATTGACTTTCCATTATCCATACTAACTGAAAGGAAGTCTGTCACGAGCAACTGTCAGATCTTAAATTTGAAAGTTCCTTTCTAGTTTGCAAGGCATTTGATCTTATTTTAACCTCACCACAGCCAGGGAGGTAGACAGCGTAGCCATGCTTATCTGATAGATGAGGAACAGGAGCCTCAGATAGGTGAGTGATTTGCAAAGTTGGAAATGGGGGAACCATTTTGTGAACACTATAACCCAGAATTTCCAGCAGCCCCAAAGTCCCAACGATTCTATCCACATTGGTAAGCTCTCCCCCACCCCCCAAGGCAGAGCGAAATCTGTTCACCAGTCAAAGATAGGAAACCTTTTAAGAGCAGATGGAGTGGCAGAGAGAAAACCAACCAAAATGAAAAGTTCCTCAGCAGACAATGGCGGGCATGGCTTTATTTCAGGGACTATGAGAAGCAGTTGCTGCGTTATTTTTTCCTCTATATAGCTACATCTAGGCTAAAGATTGAAATGGCAACAGAAGGTTAGACTGTCAAGGGAACTTTCTAGCTTTCTCATCCACGAGACCTTCAGCTAGAGTCTTATATGTGGCCCTTGAAGCAAGAATAAAGGGGGTGAGCCTCTGTTAATTACCTCGATATGGGAATGAAGGCAATATTAAGTTCTTTGAAAGAACTATGATGATATTACAATAGTCAGTAATAGGGAGAACCATTTTAATAGTAAGCTATCTAAATTTTCAAAGAATACATCTTTGGAAACTTTGAGATTTTGGGTTGCTCTCTTATTCAGTGCTAGAGTAAACTTTGGAAGCTGTTTTTTTGTGGGGCCATGTGTGTATTTTCCATCCACTTTCCTCCCCCGCTGCATGTAGTCCTAGTGGGGCTGTAGTCTGATGCCCCAGGCCCTTAGATGGGCTCATGATCACCCAGCAGTAGTAATTGGTCCAAGGCTGGCTTACGTCCCACGCAGGGGCAATCACAGTATGTGTTAGGTACAGATTAGAAACTCTAGCATCTGCAAAGAGAACCCACAGATCTTGGTGGTTTACCAAATAGAAGTGCATTTGTAATTCACTCTAAGTCCAATGTGGCCCTCCATGGAGTCATTCAGGGACCCAAGCTCCTTTCATCTTGTGGCTCCATTCTCTTTCTGGGCCTCAGAGTCTGCTCTATTCAGCCAGCAAAGGGAGAAAGAGAAGAAGAAAATCACTTTTGGGAGGTTTCTATGGGCCAGGCTGGAAGAGGAGACTTTCACATCTGCTCACATTCCATTGGCCAAACTCATTCACGTGGCCACTCCAGAGGCAGGGGAGGCTGGAATGCCATCTAGTTGTGATCCCAGGAGAAGGAAGAAGCAGGTTTGGTGACTGGCCAGTCAAGCTCTGCCAAAAAGCCTTTCTCTGGGATTGGTATACGGATGTCAGGAGGGCCAACCTGGGGTCATGCCAGCCTGCAGCACCAGTGGCCATCTAGAGGACACTCTAGAGGACAAATAAATCAGCACACAGAGGGAGGCAGAGCCAGGAGCTGGAGAGAGAGAGAGAGGGAAGGGAAGAGAGAGAGCAAAGAAAGGGAAAGAAGAAAGGAGGGGGCCGTGTGAGGAGGAGGGGATGGGGGAGGGGAGGAGAGAGCACATTCCCACATTCCATGGTATGAGTATCTTTGGGCAGTAACGACCCTGGACTCCCAACTGTGGCTGCCGTCAGGACCAGCCATGTACATGCCAAAGTAAATTTGGAGCCCCTTATTAAAAAGTTATGAAGAGTTTCAAGACAGGGGTACCTGGGTGGCTTAGTCGGTTAAGCGTCTGCCTTTGGCTCAGGTCATGATCCCAGGGTCCTGGGATGGAGCCCCACATCGGGCTCCCAGCTAAGCGGAGAGTCTGCTTCTCCCTTTCCTCCCCACTCATGATCTTTCTTGCTATCTCTGTCTTTCTCTCTCAAATAAATAAAATCTAAAAAAAAAAAAAAAGAGTTTCAAGGCAGCGATAGCAAAGCATTAAACCAAGGATAGGCCTTTCTGGGCATGGGGCCCTGTGTGACTTTATAGGTCACATGCCCATGGACTGATCCCGGGGGAGTCACAAATGCCCTTTGGTCTTTCTGCCAATTTCATCTGTGTTTCTCTCACCAGCAACTAAAACTCCTGATGAATACAATAGCATTGCCCTAGACTCTGTCCCCCAGAGGTTGTAAACCCTCGGCTTTTGGAAATTATAATAAATCTGCAGTGTGTTTACGAGTCCTGGCATGGAGCTCTGTATACAGGGGATGTCAGTAAGGATTGATTAGGGCAGTTTTTCTCAGAGGCAGGAATCAGGACCGGGCTGAGCTCTGGAGGTTTGTTGTGGTTGTAGGATTCTGTGAATCGGCCTAGAGATGTACATGTCTTTTGACAAGAGAGAAGTCCCCCAAAATTTCATAGTATACTTTCGTTCTTTGTAAACCAAATCCTACCTTCAGTACTTACCCCTTAAGGAACCTCATGGGGAATTATTTTGTCGGGCCAAGAACTGTTCCTTTCAAAAGTGCACATTCTCTGAAATCGAATTTGCTTCAAGTGAGGTGCGTGCATGCTCTCCCCTAAGCCCCTGCTCTCAGTTCCACGATAAATGCCTGCTCCGAGCAGCAGAAGCCTCCAACCCCTCTGCATAGCACCCAGCCTCACCTCCAGACAAAAGGAAGAAGGTTTCACAGAAGAAAGAGGGTGAGTCCTCCATGTATTCCTGTCCCTGGACCCTGACAGACTTGGAGCTATGTGGCGCTCCGTGGTTTCCCCTAGGGAAAGCTTCCCCCTTGTTGGTTTCTGTATCATCTTCTGAATCCCAGAAAGAATTAATGTAAGCGTTTATCTGGTCTAGGCCTGAGCACCATGGGAAAGTACAGTCTTTCTAGAAGAGTCCTTCCACGTCTCTGTCTTCACAGAGAACCTGTTTCTAGTAAAGTCAAAATGCTAAGTAGAAGTGTCTCCCTCAGGCCTACACTGAACAAGGAAAGACACGGGCAAAAGAAAGGATGATAGGCATCTGGGTCTGTTTCTAGACCACGCACACTGGGGTCATTTTGACCAAACATGCCCTTGGGAAATCCTACCTCCTCCAGGAAGCCTTCCAGAGTAATTCAGAGAAGAGCCAAAAGCTCGGTTTTGTTTTATCCAGCTAGAACCCTTACAGGTAACTGCACCCCTGCCCCATCTCCTGTACGGCTACAACACATAGAGGCACTCAGCGAATACTTTATGAATAAATGAATGAATTCTTAAAAAGACCACTTACAATGTGCCAGGCATATTTTGGGAGATACACACTCAAATCAGACATGGACCCTGGCCTTGTAGAACTGAATCCAACCAATGATGTGGATACATCATAAATGCCTCAGTGCTCATTCATTTGTGGTGCCTTCAGCTCGCAGTTGGTGTCCACATGCACCATCCACTAAGCACGTTTGTAAAGTGCCTACTCCATGCCCAGAAGGTAGAGACTCAGAGGTGAAAGACCTGGTTCCTGCCCTGAGGATTTCGCAGGCTACTGGAGGCAGCTGAATGGCCCGGGGAAGGAGTGAGCAGAGACACACCTAAGTTTACATCCCTGTGTGAGAGGTTCAGTGGTGAGGCTCTGCCGGGTGGTTCTGAGAGGGAACGAGGATCTCGAACACTGAGGAGCAGTGAGACAAGGGAAAGGAGCCCTGCCTTCCAGGTCTAGGCTGGCCCCTGGCGTATCAAAAACAGAATGCACTTGCCTGATGGTCAAGATCACATGCAGATCAAGTGGGTCAAGTGCAAAGGGCCATTCAAATGTTAATAAAGGAATTTTCTTTTTTCTTTTCTTTTTAAAAAAAAATTTTTTATTTTTAAAGATTTTATTTATTTATTTGACAGAGAAAGACAGCCAGGGAGAGAGGGAACACAAGCAGGGGGAGTGAGAGAGGAAGAAGCAGGCTCCTAGTGGAGGAGCCTGATGTGGGGCTCTATTCCAGAACGCCGGGATCACGCCCTAAGCCGGAGGCAGACGACTGCGCCATCCAGGCGCCCCTCTTTTCTTTTTTTTTTAAGATTTTACTTGTCAGAGAGAGCGTGCATGCGCACAAGCAGGGGGAGCGGCAGGCAGAGGATAGGGAGAAGCAGACTCCCTGCTGAGCAAGAAGCCCAATGTGGGACTCGATCCCGATCCCAGGACCCTGGGATCATGACTTGGAGCTGAAGGCAGGCGTTTAAGTAACTGGGCCTTCCAGGTGTCCCA
Organism: Ursus arctos; assembly: GCF_023065955.2. Taxonomy (NCBI): domain Eukaryota; kingdom Metazoa; phylum Chordata; class Mammalia; order Carnivora; family Ursidae; genus Ursus; species Ursus arctos. The sequence goes on along the minus strand of NW_026622874.1, from coordinate 30,012,409 downwards.
ATAAAGGCATTTTCTTGAAGACAGTGCCATTTCTGTCCTTAGCAATATTGTTGGACTGGCTTATGTGGATAAGAGACGTATTTCTCCAGTCCCTTTCACACTTCAGAGCAGTTTCTTTGCCCAGCACCTTGATTTCTTTTCTACTAAGGACAGGTGAACCTCAGCTAGATCTCCTCTGCCCGGTGCCCTGGAGCCTGGACACTGAGGGAGAGCCTAGCAGAGGCCCACAGCCCTGAGCAGGGGCCAGAAGTCGATTTTCAGCTGTGAACCTCAGGACTCAGCTACACAGAGAGAAATAGCTTGTTCCTGGAATGGAATTCTCTGCACACTAAACCTAGCTGGGAGGGGAGACAGGGCTGGAGAACTTCCAAGTTTGCCTGCAGGGCTTCGGGAATGTTGCATTTGTTCCAGCAAGGGAATTGTAACTGGAATGCAGTACAATCAAATGTGCTAGAAAACACTCCAACTCCTGTTGGCTCGTGAATGCCTTTCTCAAGACTGTAACAACTCTTGGAAATTTTTAGAAACTTTTAAAAATCATTCTGTTATTTTTGCCTTGAGTACGATAAAGTCATGCTTTTTAGTCCATGTTTTTATTTTTAGATTAGCACCTGACTAAATATATAATGCTAATTTAATACTCTATGTAATAACATTGATAAAAGGAAACAGACGCCAATTTCCCCCATTTAACAAATGATGCAGGGTGTTAAATTGATTTAAAATAACTGCCTAAAAATGATTTGTCGATGAATAAATTTTGAAATAACATATTGTGCTGGGGAGCCACAGGAATATTAAGACAGACTGAGATTTCACTACATGTTGAATAATGGCATCAAACATAGACATAAACTATTTTCATTACCTACTACTAGAATTCTTGAGATTTCCCCTGAGTTATTTTGATACATTTTAGTGTTTTGTTTCTAAAGGGCGAGAAAAGAGGAGGCTTTAGGTTGCTATTTGCAAGCGTGTCTCAGATAATTAAGCCCACGGACACGGAGAGCACTTTCATCAAATGAAAAGTCAAATTAGATATATTGCCATTATCGATTTTTAACATCACTTTTCAAGGTATTAGAGAATCTTGGTTGCTGTGGAAGAATTTTAATCAAATGAAAATAACAAGGAGCGAAATAAAGAGCATTCTTAGGCTAATTTGCAGAATTATCCTCGTTTATGTGCTGTCATTAACTTATTGCATATTAACACTAATGTTCCATAAACACTTTCTATTTAAGCAATTCTTCATTGTGAAATTAAATAAATGCTATATGACCATGTATAAAACAAATTACAAATTTTGTGTCAATGTGTGGGACTTGACTAGGTCCTCAGTCAAAGAAATAAAACTGCAAAAATCTATTGTTGGGAGTAGCTAGGGAAATTTGAATATGGACTGGATATTAGACGATATTAAGGAATTACTGTTAATTTTGTTGGAAGTCATAGTATTGCACTGGAGTTACACAGGAAACTTTCCTTCTGCCTTTGCAGTGCATACTGAAGGGTTCAGGGCTGAGATGTCATGCTGACTGGGAGTTATGTTAAAATACTTCACCAAAAAATATATTAAAGGAAATACGGCAAAATGCTAATAACTACTAAGCCTTGGTGAGAGGCATATGGCGGGCTCTTACACTTTTTGCAATACTCCTCTGTTTTCAAATTTAAATTTTATTATGAATTTTTAAAAATTTTTAAATTTCATAAAACAAGATTTAAAGAAAAATTCCACGCAGTAAAATAAAATGTAACCACCAACCACCGAGCGTTCCCACCCCCCGTGGCTCCCTCTAGTGGCTGGCGGTGTTGGGCTGAGGGGAGATGGACAGCCCTGCTCAGTCCTCCAACTGGCGCCAGCCGGCGGCTGCCACACATTCGCAGGCAGGCTCTCCAACTGTTTCATTCTTTTATTTGTTCTTACTGGAGTTTTATAGATAGAAATTGAGGCTGACATCATAACTTCCTTTAGTGACTTGAATCCAGCCAGAGGAGCAACTTCTCACAGGTTTGAGGGTCACCAGTTGGAATTCACGGCAGTAGGACAAGCTGTGTCTGGGGCTGGTGGGTTCTGTCTGTCTTGACTGCAGTGGGCAGGGAAGGCTTCCACGGATGGCCAGTTACTTCAACTTAAAAAAGAACATGCTGTTGAGAGTCTCACATCTTCCTTTTCTTTGGGGAGGGTAGGTTCATGTAGGGTGGTGGGGAAGGAGGAAAATAGTAGATATTCTCTTAAGTGACCTCCCCTGAACCGCCCGCACCCTGCAACCGGGTTGACCCTGACAGTCCATTCCCTCGGAAAAAACACCCTGACCCCCATCCATGGTACCCAGAAAGCTCACAGCTAGTACACCCTATTCTAACTTTCCCCAACACTTTTGCCCCTACCAAGTGACCTGTCTGCTTACCGAGGGTCACTTCTGCTTGTCCCAAACTTGTTTAGGCCAGTTGTTCTTATTGGTGTGATTCAAGGGCACACAAGCCAATAACACTCAATTGTGGAATTCTCATCAGACAATCCACACATGTCGCAAAAGAACGAACACAGCTTGGCAATTGAATGAACTTTTTTTTATGTCTTAACAGAAAATATGTAAGAAGCTTAGGTGTATATTTTCATTTAAGTGCTTTTCAACTACCACCAGTTATGTAATGAGACAACTCCTTCATCTTGACTGTATTGGATAAGAGGTTTTCCATCATATGATTTTTTTGTCCAGACTTGAATGAAAATAATCCAAAACCAGATCATTAAAAAAATTATTTTTTTCTACTGAGCTTGGTCAGGCAATATATGGATTTTCCCCCATTGACTTATCTCCTGGCATTTTATTTAGACTAATTGTTAAGATCCACTTGCATTTACTGAGCACGCACTGATAGTTGGGGACAGACCCTTTCCCCACCCATCTCCCCACACTCCACTTCAGCCCAGGGTATGTGGGGAAGCCACCTGACTTTCCAGACATTGGAGCACCACATGCACATTATCAAGGTCTAACTGAATTAGAAATGGAAGGACAGTGAAGGCTGTAGGGAGGCTCTTCTAGAACATTTCACTTGGTTCTTTGAGGCCAGTTAGGGGTTTTGGTGTCACTTTCCTTGGGGTGACCAGTTAGAGAACAGACCCTGGAATCAGACACCTGGGCTCTCCAGAGCAGTGAGGAGGAAGGCCTTGAAACTTCACCTCTGGAAGGAGCTGCCAGGTATTGGCCACATCCCACATGACTATACTCTTGGGGGTGGGGTAAGGGCATCCTACCTCTGATCCTAGCTGCCTTAGACCTCATGTCAATTCCTAGGTCAGAGATGTGTCAGGCCACAGGCAGGTGGAGACATAGCCCTTGGACCTGTCCCCATCATAGCCCAGGACTCAAGGACTCAGGGGCAGAGACTATGCCTGCAGGAACAATTTGCGGCCCATGGGGATCTGGCTGCAATTTAAGGTATAAGAATCTGGCTGTCTGTGAGCCTCAGTTTATTCATTTCACTAGCTGAGGAGAGTGGACCTATTGGCTTCTGTGGTCCCCTTCAGCTCTGCCTGTCCACCAGGCGGTGACCTACCTGCAGTGGTGAGACCAGCCACCAGCAGTCACCCGCAGAGAATCCACACTACCAACAAGTCCCTCCTTACTCAGAGTGAGGGGGTGACTAGGACATCCCTGAATTGGGGTGAGAACTCAGGTCTTGGCAAAAAGTCAGGGCAACTCTTCCCTTTCCAGACAGAAGCAGAAGATGCGGATGGGCTGGGGTCTGTCTGCCAAGGCCCCGAATCTCTGCAAGGCAGGGGAGGGGATGTTCCAGCTGACTTGTGCAGGTTGGCGGGGGAGGGATCGCTGCCGCTCCAAGCTCCAAGCCCTAACCCCAAGCCTCGTGGCTGATGGGGGAGGGTGGGCCGGAGGGCTTGCTCCATCTTACAGCAATGTCTTGGGATGGGGCCACCTCTTGGGCCCCTTGTCAAGGGCAGGTGGGGAGGTTCCAGGACTCGGGACCAGTCACCGGCCTATCATGCCCTCCCGCAGGTGGCTCAGCTCCTGGGCAGGGGAGAGCACCGGTCAGTCCTCCTTGGGCGCCCGGAACTCGGGCATGCTCCAGGTCCGGAGCGGCGGCGGCGTGTCCCGCTCCACGTCCTCCGAGATAGTCCGGATGTCACTGGTGAAGGGGGAGATGCGTGCGCGGGTCTTGAAGGTGGCCAGTGCCAGGTTGCCGCGAGGCCGCAGGCTCCACTGTCGCGTCAGCTTGTGGGCCTCCTCCTCCTGCTTCATTCTCTCCAAGACCTCCTGCAGCACCGAGCGGAAGAGCTGGGACACCTCCTGCACCTCGGGCTCCTGCTCGGCCAGCAGCTGCCGGAACCTGAGCTCAGAGCAGGAGAGGGGCTGCGGGTGAGTCAGCCGGAGTGGCACAGAGCAGGTGTCTAACCGCCGGGGCTTCCCTGTGCACTCCCAGTGGGCAGGTCCCCTTTCTGCCACTTCCTCCCTTCTGACGTCAATCAGAAACCACTGCACCTCCCTATATTGCTCCAGCCAGTACTGAGTTCAAATTCCCACTCTGCTACTTCCGGCCTCTATGGGCCTCAGCTTTCTCATCTGTAAACTGGGGTCATAGCTACCAGTCTGTATGCATATGCATATGTATATGTGTATGTGTGCATGTGCGTGTGTATGTGTATATGTAAAGATCCTGACATTGACCTCAGGTTATCGATGCCAGAGTAGTAAGGGGAACCCACTGCTACCATGGCCTGGCTTTACCTACATGAGGCTTTCTGGCTCAGCTCTCCCACCCTTCTCTCCCCGGTGGCCAGAGCGATCTCTTTGAAATGTCTATCTGATGGTGTCACTGCCCTGTGATATTCCTTCCATAGCTCCTGGTACCTGCTGGGTGAGGTTTTCCTCTGCCTAAAATGTCTTTGCTTAGCACTCAAAATGAAGGATAGTTATTAGCAAGTCCACTTAATGGTTTCCTCCACCATATTTCGAGTCTGGACTTACCAAACTTTTCAGCAGTGAGACAGGAATTATGAGGGAACAATCATGATCCTATGTGTGTCCCCAGTCTCCCCCTCGTTTATCAGGTTTGGTTTACCAGCCTGGATTCTCTCATCAGCACCACCCCCATGACTCACTCCCCCTACCGCCCCAACCCCAGGTGCTTCTGGAAGTAGGTATATTTTGGGGGGATTCCATAGTACGGAACAAGAGAACCTGGAGAGGGTAAGATTCTCAGCCTGAAGGAAGAAAGGGGGCAGGGGGTGAAAAAGACTACAAAATCCAGTGGAGTGTGGGTAAGACTGGAGAAAGAGAAGGAGTTTAAGAAGGAGTTTTAAGGAGAATTTCTAAGAAAAAAGGGGTACAACAGATGCTTACAATGGTTAAAGAGATGTGACTGAAGATTTGGGGGATGTTTCAGAAGTGCAGGTGAGGAACTTGAGGAACTTTTGAAATTATTGTTGGTTGTTGGACTATATTTCTTCGACTTTAACATGAACCCAACCAAGCCTGGGCCATGTGGGTCAGAGGTCTATTAAGGTTACATTTATATTCAGGAACATTGTGGTACCCAAGCTCTGAATTTCTGCATCTTCAATGCCCCAGGCCTCTGATCACTTCACATGCACACACGCACACACACATGCGCGCACTCGCGCACACACACAGACACACACACACATGCACAGTCCCCTGAGGCAAACTATTATACTAGTATGAAATAGGATAATTAAAAACTGAATTTTGGAAAGATTATCTGAAAACCTTTCTAAGACGGTGATATAGAAGACGAACCGATGAAGGAGGAAGAGCCAGCTGTGTTAAAATCCAGGGTAATGATAATCCAGGGAGAACAGGAAGCTCAGAGGCCTGGGGTTCTCGCGCATCAAAAGTTATGTGCCTCCAGGAGCTGCCTCCTGCCTCCTTCTGGACCCCTAGCTCTGGCCTGGTGTTCTCTGGGCTCTTGCAGATTCCTCCTTCTGCCCTGCTCCTTTGAACAGATCCCTGGGGCATGCAGGTGCCCTGGATCCAGTCCTGATGGCCTCAGCCTCCCCCCCCGCAGCTGCACCCCGGGAGCCTGCAGTGCACCAGCCGGGGCCCCATGCCCGGCCAGGGGTTACCTGAGGATGGCAGGCCCACAGTAGGAGGGGTGGATCTTGGCACAGACGTCCTCTAGTTGCAGCCGCTCGCCAGGGCTGAGGTCATAGGTGGGCCGGGGTGCGCTGGCCAGCCAGCTGTAGTCTACCCCGGTGCAGACCTTCCTGACCGCGTTGCTGCGCTCCCACTGCTGCCTCTCAGCCTCTCGCATCTGCCCCGCCAGCTCCATCATGAGCGTCTCCAGCACCATCTCAGCCGGCCTCCGGGACGACAGCCGTGGGGGCGCTTCAGTCCACCGAAGCCAGGGGATGAGGGACATGGCCCCGCCGGACCCTGCCGAGACAGGGCAAGAGTGTGTCTTTCTTGGGCCCGTCTGTCAGTCAGGGCAGGGAGAGGAAGGGGAAGGAGGAGAGCTGGGACCCGAGACAGAAGACCTGCTCCGCCCTCACGGCTGGGTGGCCCAGAGTAAGTTGCTTAACCTTTCTGAGCCTTCATTTCTAATTCTGTAAGACAAGATTGGGCTGTCATGAGAAGCAGTTGTGAATCAACTTGGGGCACTCTCAGCTCCACATTAAAGTACGATAGTCTCATGGTTATGACGATCCCTAATGCATCCCGATGGCTGAGCCCCAAGGAACCACCTCCCAAATCCCCACTAATTCCAAACAAAGAAGGAAATACACTGTGTGTGGCTGAGCACAATCTTATCCCTACAGTTTAAGGGGGAAAAAGTACATCACTACATCTTCTGTCAACCTAACAGGAAAACACCCTGAGTTTCTTAATACCCCAGCCTGCTGCTGAAGGAAGCTTGGAATGGTGTGGGGTTGACCTCATCCTGCAAAGGACACAACTTACCTACCATTCATTCATTCATTCATTCAGGGGCATTAATCAAGCACTGTGTACCCATCTGTGGAGGAACACAAACGGAAACATGTCAGGGACCCTGCTGCCCAGGAGATGTCATGGAAAGAGGTAAACGGGATCAGTGAAGCATCGTGTCGGTACTTAAGGGGAAGGGAAGGACTCCAGAGGATGAAGAGGATAGTAGAAGGCTTGTGGATAAGAGCAGGCTGAAGAGGGAATGCTGGCTTCATACACACAGACTGATGGAGAAGGCATCCCGAGGACCCAGCCAAGGTACGAAGAGAGGCATGTGCAAGGAGTATCGGCGGCAGGAGCAGGGACCTTAACTTGTCATTTTTCCACAAGGTCTTGCACAATACAGGTTTGGTGAATGGCTGACTGGGTGGGTGGACGGATGGATGGATGGGTAGAGGAACTACCATCTCAGGCATACCCCGATGCCTGTCCGAAGTGGGTTTGTGCGTCTGACAACAGTGAAGGTGAGGGCCATTCCCAGGTCAAAATCTGCAGAGGGCTTCCAGATGCCCCAACCCCCCGTCTATGCCTCTCCCCCTCCTGAGAGCTCCCCATGCCATGCACCAATGGTTTCCCTGCCCAGACCCTCCAGATGCCAAGAAAAGTGATGGGATGAACGCAGTCTCCACAACATAGCTGGGGGGCATGGAGACATACACATTTTTAGGCAGCCTTCCCACCACCTGGCAGAGAAATGAACTGTTAATGCTGGAGAATCAGACACAAATAGGAAAAGTTTTATGGGGCAGTAGTAGACTTCTGGGGTGGCACCAATGAAAACTCCTCTTTACCCATGAACCACCAATTCCCTTAGCAACCATTATATTTAGGAAGTTTAAAACTTTCATCCTCCACTAAGCCTAAGCCCATCACCAGTGGGGCCTCAGATTACACCTTGACTCCTTCCCAGGGGGTAGGGAGAGGAGGACACAGACCATCAGACCCTGTTCTCGGGGTTGGGACATTTAGAAGCTTTTCTTCTCTGTCCGTAGCTGCTTCATGTGTTTAGAATCATAAGGCTGGGCAGTAGTGTGGGGAAAGTGCTGGGGGATGGAGGTGGGCTGTGTTCTGTCCTTAGAGCCGTGAACACCGGGAGCCTCTGCCCAAGGCCAAGGGCTCTGGTTGAATCAGGCGGTGGGACACCTTGTAACTGAATGTGCTATGTTTCCTACAGTAGCAGGTGTTTGTGTTTTTACAAGTACATGGGTCAGGTTGATGCTTAACAGCAAAAGAGTGAATGTAGTCATTTGAGGTATTCATTCAACCCCGTGAAGGGCACTCCAAGTCTGGGTGGGTTACCAGTCCCCGCAGGGGCTGCTGACGGTGCTGGGCTACTCACAGCCCCATGCTCTGTCCAGTGTCCCTCCCTCCCCTGCCTGGGGACTTAGCACTGGGCTCAGCTCCTCTCTGGAGCTTTTCCTGACACTTTCCCTGAGACACTTTTCCTGATGTGACCACTCTCCACTTTGTCCCCTGATAGCACTCCTACAGACATTCTTCATAGCACCAGGAACACTTTACGGAGCGAGACCATCTACCTCCCTGACTCTGTGTGTTATATGTGGGTGAGGACCATGCCCTATTCATGCTTCCATCCCTGGTGCTGGATAGTACTGCTGTGGTGCTTAATAAATGCCAAATGAATGAGTGAGTGAACGCACGAACAAAGGGATGAATGATGAATGAATGAATGAATGAATGATGGTGAAAGAATGAGCCCCACAGATCTGACCTCCCCTGAATGAGGGGGCATTTGTCAGTGGCCATGAGAAAGACAATCTCCTCTGGCCCCCATGGCTCCACACTGTCCTGTCACTCAGAGACCCTTCCTGAGGATGAGATATTGGCTGAGCTCTGGGGTCATGAGGACATGTGGGGTCTCCCTGCCGGGATGCTTCCTGCCTCTCTGCCTCACTGAGCCTCACACTATGATACTTCCAAACCTGGCCCAGGCCCTCCTTCCCCAGGAAGATATCTTTGGTTAACCTCCCTCAACCCCTCCACCCCAATATCCCCCCACCATCACCTGCCCCTCGATGCTGGGAAGCTGTCCCTTGAGCTTCACCAGGCCGGAAGATGAATGAATGAGGAAGAGACCAGTGAGGCTCAGGGGGAGGGGTATGATGCCTTGGAATGAATGTAACCTGCCACAGACACTGTCCCCGCTCCAAAAATCCTCCACTCCCTGCCACACCCCTACTGACTGCATATGTCCCAACTCACCTGAGGCTTCCCAACCCAACTCCACTGACCATCCCTTCCAGTGGAAAGAATCCTTCCTTGGCTTCCATTAGGCCACAATCTTTGGTCTAGGTCCTGCCCTGGTCTGCCTTGTGCCTTGGTCTGCCTCCTGGGACTCGCTTTTAGACCCCATATGGGCACCCGTCCCCTGGCCTTCCTTGGGTTGTCGCTGTTCCTTGGGGCTCTGTCTGAGGCTGTCTTATGTTAATAGGCCTCATCCTTTCACACATCTCCAATTATCTCCTCAATGTTGATAGCTCCCGAATCAAAATCCAGAAGCCAGTTGTCTCTCAAACTCCAGGTCATGGTGTCCAGATGCTTCCTGGACACCCCCCCCACACACAGCATGTTCCACTCACACCTTAACCCACAGCTCCCACATCCCTTCCCTGTGGCTGCTGCTTTTCCCAGGGCCCCAGCGTGGCAGTGGGCATAACCTTGTTGCCAAAACTGATGCATCATCCTCATCTCATCACTTTGCCCCATCTGTCAATTCTTGCATCCAATTCCTGTTGATTCTTCCAAATTTAAATATTATAATTCTTCTAAATCTGTCTATTCTCTGTCCCTCCTTTAGTTTCGGTCTAGACCATCTCCCAGGTATATTACAGCTGCTCCTAGCTGGCAACTCAGGGCTGATCCTTCTGATCTAATCTCCACTCCACTTTCCTTTTATTGTGGTTCTAAAAAAAAGCAAATAACATAAAATTTACCATCTGAAAGATTTTTAAATGTACCGGACGGTAGTGTTAACTATAAGTGCATTGTTACGCAACAAATCTCTGGCACTTTCTCATCTTGCAAAATTGAAGTCCCATACCCATTGAACAGCTTCCACTCAATGACTTAGAAAGCATGATCTTTTTCTTTTCTTTTCTTTTTTTAAGTAGGCTCAAAGTGGGGCTTGAACTCACAACCCTGAAATCAAATCCTGAGCTGAGATCACGAGTCAGATGCTCAACCAACTGAATCACCCAGGTGCCCTGAAAGTGTGATCCTTCTAACTCATAAGTCTGATCATGTCCCTGTTTTGTTTTCATTAGATACCATAACATAGATGGAGCATGCGGTCTGGGAGCTGTGAGCCTGTCACCTCCATGTGTCCCCCTCCAAATTTCACTGGCTTCGAAATATCAATAGAAGTCTGAAAAACTGAAATTAATAAATTATTAATAATAATTCCAAATTAAAGTTATAAACCCCCTTTCAAATTTTTATTTAAAAATAATCGTAATGTGGATTCATTTTATGATGATGTTTGATGTGATGGGGCAGGTGCTCCAATAGTCAAAGTGTCTGTGGCCTGTGAGGGGCTTTAAATTGCCCTGTGTTTAAGCCCAGGGGGGTATTTAAAGGCTTTCAGTTGTTCCCAATGTCCTTATACCCCTTCATATGGCTTCAGGGCCCTTTATCATGTGGCTCCTGTTTATATCGTCAGCTTCATGTCTCATCAAAGTCCCCTTTCCCCCCAGTCCCACACACATACACACATACACACACACACACACTCTTTCTCAGAATGTGCCCAGCTTTCTCTTGCTTTTAGGCCTTTGCACATATCTAGAACATTCTTTTCTTTTCTTTTACTGAGGTATAATTGACATGTAACATTACAGTAGTTTCAAATGTACAACATAATGATTCGATATTCGTATATATTGTGAAATGATCACCCCATAAGTCTAGTTAATATCTGTCCCCTGTACATGGTTACAATTGCTTTCTCTGTGATGAGAATTGTTAAGGTCTCTTACCAACTTTCAAACATACAATACAAGGGTTTTAACTATAGTCATCCCCAGGACTCATGTAAGTTACACCTGGAAATTTGTACTTTTTGGCCCTCTTGCACCCATGTCACCCCCCTTCCCACCTGCTGCCTCTGGCAACCACCAGTCTATTCTCTATCTATGAGCTCAGTTTTTTGTTTTTGTTTTGTTTTAGATTCCACATATAAGTGAGGTCATACGGTATTTGTCTTTCTCTGTCTGCCTTATTTCACTTAGCATAGTGCCCTCAAGGCCCATCCGTGTTGTTGCAAAAGGCAAGATTCCCCTCTTTCTTATAGGTGAGTATATACATATATATATATCCCATTTTCTTTATGCATAGAGCACTTTCAGCACTGTACTGAATAAATCCTCCTTCAGCTCTTAGCTCATACTCTGCTTCCTTTAGGAGGCTCCCATGCCCTCCCTGACCAGGTTCCGTGGCCTCATCTCTCTGCTCCCAGTCTGCTCTGTGCTTCCCCACCCAGGCACAGCCCCAGTACACCGCGACTGCACGTGTGTCCATCTCCCTCTCCAGACACAGTGACAAACCAGGTCTTGGGCATCATCCTACCCAGCACCCAGCACCCAGCAGAAGGTCTGATCTACGGCAAGAGTGCAGCTGAGGTCCATAAGTAAATAGAGTGATATTGGATTAATCCCAGAGTGATGGATGCGGTTGCCATGTGGTGCTTTAGTCCTCATTCTCTGTCCCTGTGTGTGTGTGTGTGTGTGTGTGTTGTGTGTGTGTGTGTACAGCTGGCTAGAACTCTCTCTAGGGAGTCCCTTCCCAATCCAAAACTTCTCACCCTTCCTAAGATCCATTTTGAGGGACTCATCCCTGGGTCAAGCATGGCCCCCTCAAAGGCCTTTTTTTCTTCTTAATCTGGATTTGCATTTGAGCCAGAAGGAGGCAGCAAGAGAATGGCTTGGCCATTCTAGGCTAGAGGGTCCTCCTGTGGCGGGGGAATACAGAACAAAGGACAGACGGGAGGCACTGAAGACAACTTTTATCTGCACACAAACCGGCCTCCGAATATTGGCAGCAAAGCCACACCAGGCCCCGTCAGGGCACCACGCATTTGCTAGGGGACTAGGGCAGTGCCGTAAACAGAACCTCACATTCCATGTGTCTAAACATTTAAGTTACAAATTAGGTTAACAAGCTATGAAATAAAATACGTTGTGCTTCCTTCCTTGTCCACTGCAGCTTCATAACAACTTGGAGGCTCAGATTCAAACTGAGAATTCTTGGACTCTCAGGAGAGAGTTCTTTGCTAGAACATGGAGGCATGGGTTGAACCTGGCTCTCAGCCTGTCCCCCTTCTCTTCTCACACCATGAGGGGCCTGGCAAACATGTGGGGACACCCCAGCGTTCACATCCAAGGCCCATCCGCACACCTACCAACCACCACTTCTTTGCCACGCTCAGCCCTGGGATTGTTGGTGTTGGCCATGTCGCCCACCCTGAGGAGACTGGGCCATGGAGGAGGCTTGCTCAGGCTCTGGAAGTGGGCGGGAGACTGGTGGGGGATTCTGGTCTTAGAATCTAAGGCCTGATCTGGAGGGGACGTGACCTCAGGGTATGCACATCTTCCTAACCCCTAGACTCCTTGCCCCAGGGAGGTGAGGCCAGAAGAAAGCCAAAGTATGGTCTAAAGTGCAACCTGGGGCTTGGCTCATCTCCCCTGGGTTCAAGGCTGTGCTCCTGACCCGAGCTGGCCTAGAGACAGGTGCTCACCCCACGGCAGATGGCAGGGGCTGTGCGGAGTGACCTTACCTGAGTCCTGGGTTCCGTGGGCTCTCAGCCTCTCTGGCCCAGGCGGTGGGGGCTCCTAAGGGCAGGGGGCAGGCTCTGAATTTTCTCCCTGCTCCCCACTCCCCTCTCCCCGCCCTCACTGGAGCCTTTGACAGAGACAAGGTTTCTGCTGGAGCTATTTCTCTCTCTGGTGCCAGCTGTTGTCCTGGGAGGCTCTTTAGCAGGTCTGCTTAAGTTCTTAAAAGGGCAAAGGAGGGAAAGAGGGATAAAGGGAGGGAGAGCAGGGCAGAGGCGGGCCGGCCACACAGCCACCAGAGGTCATTGGCTTAGCTCACACCATCCCCAGGACCTGACCCACAGCCAAGACCCATGTGAGTCTGTGTAGGGACTGTCTTGGGAAGAGCATGATGGTCACATGGAGTCCGATAAAGACACCCAGAAGGCTAATCAGAACAGCAAGTGTGGCCTTCTCTAGGCACTTTGCACAATTTGGCTTCGACTCCTCCCCGCCCCCCAAATCTGGATTAACCCCCTCCCTCTGTGGCAAAGCCAGACTCCTCCGTGTAAGCTTCAGGTCCCCTCAAACTCCTGCTCAGTGCCTTGGCAGCACCGTGGTGACTCTGGAATCTTCCTTTGATGAACGCCTGCTTCCCATTCAGCCAACAGCACCTATAGTCTGCCTCCAATGCTCGAACATTGATTGAATCCTTGTTTAAAACAATTAGGACAGAGACGCCTGAGTGGCTCCATCAGTGAAGCGTCTACCCTCGGCTTGGGTCATGATCCCGGGATCCTGGGATCGAGTACCGCACCAGGATCCTTGCTCAGTGGGGAGCCTGCTTCTCCCCCTGCTTGTGCGCTTTCTCCTTCTCTCTCTCTCTGACAAATAAATAAATACAATCTTTTAAAAAAAATAAAACAATTAGGACATTGGGGGGATGAGTGTTGATCTTCTTAGGTATAAAAATGGTGTCATGGTTCTAGGGGAGTAGGGACAAATAGCCCAACGTAGGAGGCCATGTTGAAGTGTTCATGGCTGAAATACACGATGTCAGCAATGTCTTCTTTTTCGGTTCAGAAAAATGTCACATACACAGGCACACACACAGCGATAGGGCAACCAGGGCAAAGTATTCACAGTGGTTTTCTCCAGGGCGATTTTATGCGTGTGTACTGCACTCCTCTGCCAACTCCCCTGCATCTTGGAGCATCTTCACAATTTAAAAGTTGGGGGAAATCTAGCTCAAAACTCACTTTCTGCAGGAAGCCTTCCTAACTCATTCTACCCGGTGGACTTGACTTGTTCCTCAGCACCTCCACTCACGGTTTCCACCACGCTTGTGCAAAGCCCGCGGTATTTCTCCATGGACGCGCGTGGGTGTGGAGGGAGCGAGCCGTGGGTGTGCTGGGCTGGCCTGCAGTCTGCGGCCCGAGGCCCAGGCCTGCCTTCCGACCCAGCGCTCCCGGCCACTGTGCTGGGGGCCGCCGTGCTGGGGTGCTGGGGTGCTGGGGGCTGCCGTGCTGGGGTGCTGGGGGCTGGGTCTCCCTCCGGGAGCACACGTTCAGGAGGGGAAGGACATCACGGAGACAAGCAAGGATGGTCCTGTGGAGCACGGGCACGGCTGTAATCCGGAGTACAGCCCCACGAGGCGTGTGCCCACCCCGCCCTTGGCCCATCGCCAGCTCAAATGAGGGGGTTGGGGTTGGGGGCAGAGCACGGGCTTTAGCAGAGTAAACCTAAGCTCAATTCCTCTGCCTTTCTGTCCCCGCCAGATGCTGACTGTGTCCAGGCCGCCTTCACTGCTCCAAGCCTCAGTCTACCTGTCTGTAAGCTGGGGTAATAAGGATACCTACTGCCCAGTACTGTGAAGATCAGAAAAGGATGTCCACGTAAGGGCTTCATAAATCAACAAGACATTGAGGTTTACGAACTCAGGTAGGAAAAAAAAAACACCCTTCTTTATTTTCACGAACTTTAACTGGGATGTAGTATTTCTGTCAGCTATGAATGCGGGCTACCCGCCACCGCAGTATAGGGAGCACCTGTGACATCACCACCAGCAGAGATCACAGATATTTTCATAACACTTGAAAGCTGTTATTCTTAAAATATGGTTTCTGTTCATCACTACTGTGAAATCATGGGGTTTGCCCTGCCACTGGATTTCATTATTTTACAGGTTGATGGAGAGGCACATAGATTACTAGATCTTAAATTGATATTTTAAAAATATATAAGTAGCTACATTTCAGTGCAGGTGGTTTCTTCCCTAAGCCTATGAACTGAATTTTATGCATTTAGAAACATTTTGCTAAGAATGTATCCGAAGGCTCTACAGACTTCCAAAGGGGTCTGCAGCATAAAAAATAAAGGACTTTGTGGTTTGGCACAAGCCAGACTCCAGCCTTGTTCCTGGCCTTGCCCTAACCCTGGCTTCTCCAGAGCTGAGCCCCCTGGATGAAGGGAAAGTTCTGGGGGGGGGGGCTCAGTTTACCCCCACCAGCAGGAAAGCCCTCCGATGCTCTCTCAGCCTTTTGGCTTCACTCCACTAAGTGCTTGTTCATTCACTGCTCTTCCTTCCCCTCCCTCCCTTCCCTGTCATTACCCCTTCCACCACTAGACTCTCTGAGCTCTTCCTTCAGCCTATTTTTGAACATCCCTGAGGATAATGCCTTTTCCATGGCTCCCTGGGAGACCCTATCACCAGCTGTGGCTCGTTAGATACGCTAGAAAAACCATCCCCAAGCTCAAGGGCAAGAGGAGCCTGGTTCCAGGCAGTTAGCAGTCGGAGGAGAAAGGGGATGTCTCAGTGGTGGGAACAATCAGGGGTGTGCCCTCATAGTGAGAAACAAGGCTCTGAGACCCCTACAGAAGGCATGAGAGATCCCCTGCCTCCAGTGAGCACCAGGCCACCAGCCCGGTGGCCAGCCAGGGAGGGACGGCGGAGTCCTGGTCAGGAAGCTGCTGTCTCAGTACAAAGGGAGCCACGCCCAGGCCCCACCTCTGAAGCCAGGCTCTAACAGCTGAACTGGGGTGTCTGCTGGCCAGAGAGAGGGCTGCCTTCCGTGTCCCCCGGCCTATGGGTATGGAGTGACAACTTTGCTGGGCTGTCCCAAATCACCCCCTGCTTCATAGAGCAGGCAGGGTGGCCCTGCTGAAGCCAGACCCTCATCCGGGCAGAGGCCTCAAAACAGGTGCAGAGAGTAAAGGCTCCTCTCTCTGACCTTCCTTCCAGCCCTGTTAAAACCAAGTGTCCAGGGGCGCCTGGGTGGCACAGCGGTTAAGCGTCTGCCTTCGGCTCAGGGCGTGATCCCGGCGTTATGGGATCGAGCCCCACATCAGGCTCCTCTGCTATGAGCCTGCTTCTTCCTCTCCCACTCCCCCTGACTGTGTTCCCTCTCTCGCTGGCTGTCTCTATCTCTGTCGAATAAATAAATAAAATCTTTAAAAAAAAAAAAAAAACAAAAAACCAAGTGTCCAAGGCCCACTTCACAGATTATACACTGACCTTATTTCTTTTTGGCATCATAGAAAAATAACCAGTAACCCACCAAGCCAGGTGTGACTCAGCCTGACCTGCTGACCTGTGGGCCTCCATCCCCCTGACAAACACCTGCTCATCTTTTACGACTCACCTCAAGGGTCGGCTCCCCCTTGCCTGCCCCTCACTGACCCCCACTGAGGTAGAACTGGGTGTCTGCTGTGGGTGGCATGAGGGCCTAGCATATCACGGCATCTGTAACAAATACACTTCTTACTGTTTTGGTTGTTTCTCTCTCTCCCCTGCCAGCTGTGAGCTCTGAGAGGGCAAGAGCTCTGTTTGTTGAATTTTCTGGCATGCAGTAGGCGTTTCATAAATGGTTCCTGAATGTATGAATGAATGAATGAATGAATGGCAGTCAGTCCTCCTCGTTCGGGGGCAGAGGTGCAACCAGGAGAGGTCAAGTGCTCAGGCCCAAATGACCACGGTCACGGTGGGGGTGGGGAAGGGCGGCTGATCCCCAAGAAACTCTACACGGATCTGAGGGTCAAAGCCTGGATGTCTCTTCGCAAGTCTGATGCTCTCCCTAGAGCACCCCCACACGGCCCCATCCAGGCCGCTCCCCTGGGTGTGTCATCAGGACTCACAGACTGAGGTCTACACATCACCCGTGTGTCTCGGTCATGGCTGTGTCCCAAGAGCCTGACTCTGCATCTTGCACTTAGTAGGTGCTCAAGTCACAATTCTCAAATCAATGAGAGACTCTCTGGTAGGTTCACCTCTCTTCCCCCTGCCAGGGGCCTCCCCATCAAAGCAGAAGAGAAAATGCTGGGGCTTGCTGGTTCCAGAGTGGACAGACCTATGGCTTCCCACAGGACAGGTCAAGGCCCCGAGGATCCTGCGGAGTCCACCGATCCTTGTGGGACAGATGAGGACCGATGAGGCCTCGCTGAGGCCATCTGGGTCCTGGGCTCAGACTGCCAGTAGGCTGTCCCCAGCCTGCCACAGCCCCGAGCCACCCCTCCCTGCTCCAGGCTTGGCCCAGCCTCTGCTCCAACATCTAGAAGGTTTCAGGTCGGGTTGCTGCTTCCAGCGTTCGGGTGGGGAAGCCACAGTCTGCTGGGGAGATCACCCTCTTACCTGGCTTTCTGAGGTCAGTCTCTCGGGAGGTGAAAGGTCCAGCGGGGGTCCTGCCTTCTGCTTCCCAGCCGGGGAGAAGAGATCATCCAGGGAAGGGGCGGGGTGGAGGGAACCTATACTAGAAACCTCTCCCTCTTCTTTCTCTTCTGCAGCTGGCTGCTGCCTCACGCTCTTCCCTCTCTGTCCCTCAGAAGTTGTGCGGAGAGAAAACAACCCTGACCAGAGGAGAGATCCAGTCTGGGCTGGTGTTTGTGGAGTGTGTGTGCGCGTGTGTGCGTGCCCCAGGTGGCTGGAAGCACGGCTCCTCCTGAACCTCAGAGGCAACGGGCCAGCCCAGATCTGCGGTTGCCATGGAGACCCACCTAAGCCTCTTTCACCTGGAGCTGTATTATCTGTCACGGGAGCCTGTCTGACCTGACACCGAGGCCTGGGAAGACCCAGGTGGTGACAGAGCGCCTGCGTCCAGATGGCGTTCCTCCCTGCGCTGGGGTGGGGTGGCACCAACGGGGGGCAGAGCTGCAGGGGGCAGGTGATCCCATCTTGGTGCGGCTGCCCTCCTCCCGCCTACTTCCCTCCTCCAGGAAAGGGGGGGATGTGGGGGGCTGGGCCTGAAAAGATTTGTCTTCACCTTCACCTGCATCTGTACCTGTTTTCCTCTTTGCTGATCGAAATTCTATCCCTCAAGGCAAGCTCAAGGGCGGGAAGCTCTGGTGACTTTCTGGAGGAGGGCACGAGGCGGAGGAAAGAGTCCAGGGGGAAGGGGGGTGTGGATCACAGTGACTGATTCTGAGGTATTTGAGGTGATGTGCAGGGCTGGTGGGAGCCTTCTGTTGCTGCTCTCCGGGATCCCACACTTGCCTGTGGGACTCCCCGCGCTCTGGACGCTTTATCACTTGCAGGCTATTTCAGTTAGTGGCCCACCAGACATTAGGGGGCGCTGACACAGATGCTTATCACCCTGTGAGCAGCATCAGGCCTACTGTGATGCTGTGCCAGCCACCAGATGATGGACGGACTGCTGGGCACATCCAGTCCTAACTGCGTGTGCAATAAAACAGAACGCTTAGCCAAGGAGTAACTCTGATGAACGGGCTTGGCATGTTGCGATTTTCCCCTGGGAGCTCTGCCACTCTGTGCTTGCTGTATTCTTGCTTCTGCTGGGTGAATCTGCTTTCCTCAACCAGCTTCTCAAGCAGGGGTCTTAAGTCAGGATCTGGGCCATTCCTTCTCTTGGCCAGTTCACGGCACAACTGTTCCAAAGGTTGGGAGAGCCGCTGGGTCTGGAGGACTGCCACATTTTGGGGAGCTGAAGCTCACTTCCTCTGACCCACAGTTCCCAAGTGGCCCCCACCCCAGGGCCAGCTGAGGCCAGAGCAACCTGAGACAGGTAACCGGAAGTTCCCACCTCTGAACGTCCCACTTCCGTCCTGGTACTTCCTCAAGGGCAGAGATTCTAAGGCATTTCTACGCTGGGGGTGGGGGGTATGGACTAGAGGGCAAGAAGGCTCTGCCGTCCTTTTGGGAAAGTTACTAGAAGTGATGAGAAGTGACCAAGTCACACATTAATTCATGCCACACGTAGGTCCAAGCACTGTGCTATGCAGGCACAATGGTAGGAGCTGGATGAGGATGGGTGATCCCATTCCCCTCCTCCTCCACGCGTCCCAGCCAAGCCTCTGTGAGGCGGGTCAGATGAGTAAGAGATGGAAATCTTGCAGGAGGGTAGGGAGCATGGACAGTGTTAGGGTTCAGAGCTAAAGACTTCTGTCTTCCTACTGTACAACCTTGGGTCTACTATTGACCATTCTGTTTGAATGAAAAATTTTATCCCCTTTCTAGAGCCATGCATTAGTCTTAATACCTCACCCTCAAACACACACACACACACACACACACAGTTAATGTAAATGAGATCATACGGGTCAATGTCGTCAGCCACCAAAAGGAAGATTTCATTGTAGCAAGGGGTGAGCTTCTGAACTCCTGACCTGCGACTCTGGGGAACATGCACACAGATGACCGAGTTTTTTGTATCTTCCTTCCTGACACAGCTGGCTCCTTTCCTGCACTTTCCAATGATGCCTGTGACCAGCAGAGGGGGTCATCCCCACCCACCTTCCCTCCCCTGCCTGCAGCCTTGACACCATAACTCAAAGAGGCCTTGGCATTTGTGTTGACTGCTAATTTATTTTGATTTGTTAGCCTGTGGAGGCTTTGTGATTATCCATGCTGAGTGTGAATTTGTACTAGAGAGAGAAGGTGGTGGTTGTTTTTTCTCTCATTTGACATCAATGGGAGTTGCCGAAGCGTAAATATTCAGCAGCCATTCAAAGGCAGAAACACCAGTGGGGCCCATGACATTGCCTCACAGATGGCGCTTGATTAAGAAATTAGATATGTGGAATTATGAAGCCGTTGGGCGCAAGGCTAGATTAAAAACCGAGGGGAGATTGGAGAAGCTCCCTGACCCCAGATGTCAGGCTGCCCTTATGGGGGTGCTCCTCCTGTTCCTTTTCCCTGGCTTCCTTCCAGGTCGTGGGGACTGTTCCAGACCACTTCTGACCACTCAGTCATGCATTGGGCTTTCCGAGTCCTGCAGAAGGTCTCTGTAGCCCAAATCCTGAATGAGATTGCATTAAAACTGACATAATAGACACAGACCAGACTTGCGTTGACCCATACCTCTTCTCTCTGGGCAGCCCTCTCCCCACTCCTGTGGCCACATTTCCTTCTCCAAGTAAAGGCAGCATTGTATCTGACGGCAGGAAAAATGAGAATGTTCACCTTCCTCCCAGCTGACTTGCTTAAGCCCTGGCTCCCTCTCTCTGTCCTTCTCCCCCCGCCCCCTGCTCTAGTCTCAAATACATTAAACTAAAGGGGACTAAGGAGAGAGGCATAATGCATTTCTCATTCAGTCATTCACAGAGTGTTTACTGACTATCTACTCTGTGCTGGACAGATGGCCCATTTCCATAGAATTCACTCACTACTAACTTCTTCAAGATTCTGCCGTGAGAACCTGCGGCAGAAAAAGCTAGCTGTCCACCAAAGCTTCATGCCCCCTTCCTGAGTGTGGGCACGTTCTGGGAAGCAGCTGTCCAGACAGAGATTTCATCACCCAGCCTCCCTGGAATCTAGGTAGCCTCACAGGACAGAATGGTGGGGGGATGGGGGGTGGGCGGGAAATGTGTGCCACTGTAAGGCCTGGCTTACGTAAGTCTCCAATCTAAGTTTTCACCTTCCATCTTTTCCCATTTGCTGATGGGCAGTGAGGACTCAGGTCCTGGAGCACAGTGGAGCCACGATTTGAAAGGAGCCAAAGTCTAAGTTATGTGGAAGGCCATCTGCCAGTCACCCATTCTGAACTCTAATAGTGCAAGAAATGCATTGGGTCAAGCCATTTGGGGTTTCTCTGCCCCAGCAGTTGGCCTGCCCCTGACTAGTGGAAAGCCCTGTGAGAATGCATGGACGTGGAAACTTTCTGCCCTTCCCTTGGTTCCTGGAAATCAGAGCTCTTCCTGACATGTTCCCTCCCAGATTTCCCATCTTCATACCAAAGAAATTAATCACCTCACTCCACATTGTCTCATGCCTTTGTGCACAACGCGCCCTCTGCCCCAAGTGCCCTCCCGCCTGGGGAAGTCTTACTTATCCCTCGAAATTTAGCTCCAGTGGCAAAACCCTGGTAAGTTTTCCTGTCTTCCCGGCAGTTCCCTCCTCTCCACTCCCTGAAGCTTCATTCTTAATTCTGTACATACAGTCGATCTTCATTACTCACGGATTCCATATTTGCCAATTTTCCTACTCGCTAAAATTTGTTATCCCCAAATCAATGCTCACAGCACTTTTGTGGTCATTCTGGACCTTTACAAAGCACTGAAAAATTTGACTCGCCTGGCAAGCACATTCCCAGCTGAGGCCGAACAAAGCAGCCCTCTGCCTTCTTGTCTCAGCTCTCACGCTGTAAACAAGGGTCCTTTTCATGGTCTGCTGAGTGCCACACTTTTCCCACTTGGTGCTTCTTGTTGGTGATTCCTCCCTTTGGAGATGGCTCCAAGCACGGTGCTGGAGCGCCGTGTGGTGTTCCCAAGCACGAGCAGGCTGTGATGGGCCTCACGGAGAAAATACACGAGCCTCGTCCAAGTCTGAGTTACAGCCCTGTTGGCCGTGCATGAATCAACAATATATATACGTAAAGTGTCTTTAACCAGAAATACACACAAAACAAGGTAATGGATTGATCGGTTGGCAAAAAATGTCATGACCGGAGGCTTTTGGGAACTAACCCTGTATTTCCCCCAGGAGCAGTTGCTTCGTATTTGCTAATTCATCATTTGCGTCGACTTTCAGAACATGACCTCAACTAATGAGAATCGGCTGTGCCTCGCAGTTTCCTGAGCACGCGGTTCAGCACCCCCACAGGGTGAGAGCTCCTCCAGGGCAAGGAGCCCAAGCCCGAGCACATACGACATACATGTTTGTCCTGCATGGGATTGAAAGATGACGGCGAGAGCAGCCTGAGCCTGCTGTCTGTGCTAAGCGACTGTCCCAGACCTGCCCCTGGGCTCTTCCTGAACCTGAAAGCTCCCTGGGAGGTGAACTGTCACAGCTCGAGGATCTGCGGGCAACAGACACGAGCCGGGCAGGGATGGGCTGTGTGCTGCTAAGGTGCTCATGGCAGGGGAGGCAGGGGAAGCCGGGGGCCGTTGGAGGGTGGCCCAGAGGCCTGGGCGTGCTGCACCCCAGCACAGGCAGGGTAGGCTTAAGAAAGCAGGGAGCCCCTTCTGCTCAACCTGGAAATGCTTCTGGGAGGAAGCCAAGTAATGGAAAACCAATGGGAAGAGGGGGCCTGGCATATGGCATTGCATTAGAGAGAATGGCTCATGCTGATGGGGGCCTCTGGGGGGGGGGCACTGGCGTGAGGCTGTGGAGGGGATGCCCTGGGGCCTGGGAAGAACGGTGGGGGAGAAGGTGCGATTGTGCAGGATGGTTGTCCTACATGGACCTGGACATCGCATGTGGATCTTAATAGATTCTAAAATCAGTTCCCAAGGAAGAACATCAGTGAGTCCAGAGCAACAGGGGCACCTGGGGGGTGAGTACGCTGCCTGCCGACCAAGGGGCCGTTCGGACTGGGCGTGGAGAAGGAGGAGAGACTGGATTGTTTGCGCACTCTGACTTGGATGGTGGTGAGACATGACAGCCCTGGGGAAGCCAGGCTGGGCTCTGGCTGTGTGGACGTGGAGAGGACTGTATGACTCCCAGGGGAGAGATCAGTGACCAGCTGCACGCCATGGAAGAAAGGGTTTGGAGAAAGATGCAGATCTGGGGGCTGTCAGGGGCAGGGGAGAGGTATAACTCTGGGCGCAGGTGAGCAGACTCTGATCACAGAGGACCACAAGAGAAGAGAGCCTGGGACAGACGCCCCAGGCCCGGGAGGTGCAGGCGCGGACAAAGGAACACAGGGGCAGCGAGTGAGCAGCCCCTGGTAATGTGTGTCCCTGGCATTCCGACCCCATCCCAGGGCCCTGGCAAAACTCCGGGCTCTCTTAAATAGTCCGTGAGCATGTAGAAAAGGGAGTGGAGGTCAAGCAGCGTTAGCAGATACTTATGGACGACGGGCCAGGAGAAGCATCCCCAGAGAGATGGAGGAAGGGTGGTCGGGGACGGCAGCAATGACACCACTGGTGTCCCCATCACATCTCCTTGGCCCGTGTCCACTCTGAGCACAGCTCTGGAGAGCAGTTCTGTTAGAAGTCAGAGGTTCCTTTAACTGACAACATCCCCGCTCAAGCTCACAACCGTCTGAGGCTGAGGAAGCCCACTGGGCCCACCTGCGAGTGTAGTCCCCAAGCCTGGGGCAGCTAGTGTCACTGGGGACAGTCTTCAACCTCTGGGGCATGGGAGCTGGCAGATAAATGCTCCAGACTCCAGTCCATCAGGTTGACAGTTCTTGGAAGGCGTGATGTCACAATTCCCAGGGCGCCCCCAGGGACTCATACCCTGCTGCCCTCAGTGGTGACCTTGCCACGACACCCTGGGCCGGTTTCCCTCCTTCCTGCCTCCTTCTCCTGCGCCCTCACTCCTGCCTCCTCCCAAGCCCCAGGACCTGCATTCACATCCTTGTCCTGGGCTCTTGCTTTTGGAAAAGTCAGAAGGGAAAAGTCAAATGTAGGGGTGGTTGTGACATTAAATGCCACCAAGAGGTCAAGTAGCATGATGTCCAGGAAGAACCGTTAGCAACAGGGATGTGGCACAGGTTGTTGGGGGGACACTGCCCCAGGACCAGTACCCCAGGGACAGCCACCCCAGCAAGCAGATGCTTCCTGCTCTGTGTGACCCTTATCACCGGGCTCAGCCTCGGTCCCCAGAAAGAATCATTCCCTCAGCCAGAGTTGACTGAAGGGTTTATGGAAGTGAATAGGGGGTTTTCATCACACCCTGCGCTGCAAACCCTTTGGACACTTACCCTTCTCAGCCACCGCCAGGCACCCCTGTCTGCTTCCTGGGCCCTCTGCCCTGCTGGCTCCCGGACACCTGTCCTCCACGTAGCCGGGCCGCCTCTCTCGCCGCCACCTTCTTGAGGGCCAGACTCGCTCAATGACCCTGAAAGGTAAGGCACAGCGAGAGGCCTTAGGTCTGAGTGACCCTGTCGTCTCTGGGGATCCCATGTCGGCAGGGTGCCTCTTCCCGCAGTGGCTTTTTACAGAGAGCACACCAGGGCAACAGACCGGCTGATCCAGTGCAATCTTTCCCCACTAGTCCAAGCAGATGCTTTACAGTCGCACGCGAAGGACCAAGAACAATCCTTTCTGGAAGTCTTTCCCCCAGGGTCCTTTATGACAGACTTGTAAATGGCTAGAGCTTACACGAGCCCTTGGGGAACTCCAAGTGCCCTGTTTTCATTCACCACATCCGGCCTCCCTGCACGTCCTGGCCCCATTCATCTCCCCTACAGAGGTTCACTAAGCACGTACTTTGTGCCAGCCCCAGGCCCCCAGGCTTGGTGTGCAGGGGCAGGTGGAGACACCAGCCTCGTCTGTGCCCTCAGGGGCTTCCGGCCAGAGAAGGGGAGCAAGGCTGTGTGCTGGGGGCTGACGGCACTGCAGAGATCCAGGGACCCCCCTGGACAGCAGCCCCTGGCTTCCCAGCTCCCACTCTCTCTCCTGTACCACACACACACCCCTCTCTCGTCCCTGGGTTGCTCAACCGAGAATCCTGGAGAAGCAGGGGGCTTGGATGCCCTTTACTCCCACACTGCTGAGATAATGAGCTCAGAAAGGGCAAGCAACTTGCCCACGCAGCACAGCAGGTGGGGAACAAAGCCAGGACAATAACCTACGCTCTTTTTTTCCAAACCTCCCCTGTGCCCTGCTGTCTCACTAGCATCCACAAATCAGATAGAAGCCCCTGGGCACGTACACCCTAAGCTTTGGTCATGAGCACCAAATACATCTCATTTTCTCGTTTTCTCTGTGTTACAAGTGCCTTATCCGGAGGGGATAAGGAGGTGGTGTGTGTGTGTGCGCGCCTGTGTGTGTGTGTTGGGCGGAATTCCATGTTACTTGCTCTTCTCATAATCCTGGAAGGCTGCTTGGAAAAGGAGGTATTTCAGCAGTCTTTCAAATAGATAGATATACTTGGTGGGCTGATTAAGGAGGGAACCCAGGAACAGGAGGATTAGGGATTGAATCTGAAATCAAGGGCTGGTGAAAGAGTCAGGATGTCAGCTGAGGCTGAGCACCTGTCGTGTGTAAGACCCCACTGGCTGCTGGAAATTGCCAGAAGGTGGCAGCAGGCTCCCCAGGGTTTCTTTGACCTGTGCCCTTGGTTCTTTCCTCAGAAGATAAAACAAAAGCACTTTAACCTCCTCCTGCTAAACAACCTGTCAGGAAAGAAAAAGAGCAGAGCCGTCTAATCGACCACAGAGAAGCAGAGGGCCACGCGCCGTGTTGAGGCCCCAACATGCTTCTCACTGGGGCAAGAAGCCCCTTTCACTTCTGGGTGGGAGCTGCCAGTTGCCTGGACTCTCTAGAAACCCCATGGGAAGGAAATTGGAAACAGGAATTGAAAAACCAAGATTCCAAAGCTGTTCTGACACATGCTGGAAGCAGTCTAGCTGTCCGCCAAGGGAGCAGCTGCTTACAAATTATGCCCCATCAACAACCCAGACTTTATCCAGCCGCACAACAGTAATTATGCCAAAATTCGCTTTCTAGCTTCCTATCCTGTGGAAAGAGCAGGACCCACTGTGCTGGGTATACACGTGGATAAAGGCGGGGAGAAGTAAATCGCACCCCAGAAAACCCTGGTGTTGTGCTGGAATTCCTTTATTAGCCTCAGTGAAGAATAGGGCTGCATGGCACGTGTGCTGGGCTTCTCTTCAAGGTGTTTGACTTGTGGTTACATCACCCTTGAAAAAAGGACTCTTGAAGGAGAAGGGAAGTTTATTCATTTATTTCCTAGCCATTATGTCCTAGCTTTTCTGTTTGCAGTAGGGTCACTTGATTTTCTGGGTGTCTGTGAAGGTCAGAGAGAACCATAGAGCTTCTCTTAGCTTGCACATTTCTTCCAAGGGTAGTCGAGTTCAGGCCGCCTGCCCGTCCGGGTTTGCTGAACAGGCTAAAAACGATGTGCACGTAACAGCTCACTCTGTAAAAACAAAAGCGTCTGCTTGGATCTAGAGTTGGAAAAGGTCATCTTAGGGGATGTGTAACCGCAAACTATCTGACTGGTCCACGCTGTGCTGTGTGGACACGAGTCGTGTCAGACGGTGCTCACGGGGCTGGATGAATCTGCTATATGACCTCACTGAAGAAGGATTACACACAGAAACCCAGCCTCCTCATTCGCCGGCGAGTCATGCCCAGGAGGGAAAGTAAGGCGCGGCCATTTTGTATTTGCATATCCCCTGACCATGTACAAAACACGTTCACTTCCTTTGTTTCATTTTATTAACACACATGGGTCCTCCTTCACCAGAGCCCAAGGAGGAGGGCAGGACAGATTTCTGGGTGCTGGGGCTGTGGAGAATGCCAGCGCCCATCCCCAGAGTCCAGAAAGTCTCAGAAACCATTTGCTCTCCGGTGTCTGGGGTAAGTTTCCTAGAACCATTCTTGAACTCATGGGAGCTCGGCATAGAGGCAGGGGGCCTTATGGATGAGGAGTGGGGCTCTTCAAAGGCCTCTATCTCTCTAGTTTCAGACCTAGACTGAATACTTGTTTGCTGTGTGATCCCAGCTTTGTGTCGGAACTTCTCTGAGCCTCAGCTATAATTGGGGGCCAGAATACCTTCCTTGGAGAGTTGTAAGGATTAGAGGAGATATGGATGTAACATGTCCAGTGAGTTAGCCCCCTCAATAAACAGCAGCTAGTTCCAGGTTTGGGGACCCCCAGAGTCAGTTTCTCTGTGTTATTGCACTGGCACTTTCAGGGGCAGAGCCCATGGCCCCCATCTCCTTGGCTCTAACAAAAGACACCCCAATACTGCAGACCGTACCTCTGTGAGAGGCAGGAGGGTGGTGAGGGGGCTCTCGCAGTCCCCCTTATTCCAGACTCTCCTGGAGCCCTCAGGACAGGGAGGTGCTTCCAGAGCAGACCCAGACCTGTCCCCGGGGCAGGCTTCTGGCTGTGGAGAGTGGCCCAGCCAGGGTCCCATTGTCCTGCCAGGAATCACCCCCTCTCACCGAGCTCCAGACCAAACCCTGAGGCTCCTGCCAGTGCATGCAGAGACAGACTTTGCTCCCTGGCTGGAGAGAGGCTGTTTTCAGGGCCCAAGCGGGGCACTCTGTGAGACTCGGGGCAGAGGAGGCTCAGACTCACCCTCAGCATTCTCTGGAAGCTCAGGGAGACCCTCGCGTTGGTCCTTGTTTGCTGGGGCAAGTCCAAATGTAAAGGCAACACCAGGGGGGACTGGCAGCCATACCTTGGATGCCGCTGGGCACGCGCTCTCCACTTGGTTCCCTTGTCTTCTCGCGGTGGCTGCTTCCAAGTGTGGGGTGTTTGCCTGGCTCCTGGAGGTCTTTGAGGTTCTAGGCCCTGCATGGACACCCATGCCAGTCGCACAGGTTCTCGGTGTCCCTAATGCCATGACAGGAGAAAGGGCCCAGTCTACCATAGGCAGGCCTCTGCAAGGCCCCTGTCACATCACCCCGTCTCCCTCCCGCAGGTGCCCCCATGATGGTATTCTGAGTGTCTCCCTTTGATAATGAGAAAACTGAGGCTCGGGCAGTAATTGTTGAAAGTTTCAGAGCCGAAAGGCCAGGCCCTTTGCATCCCACCAGAGGCCAGAGCTGTCCCTTGTGGTGCTGGTGATGGCTGCCCGGGGTCAGAGGCCCCCTCAGGCTGATGGAACAGGGAAGGAGCGTGGTTCTCATGGAGCCTGGCCCTGTGGCTGGGGCCTTATTCCCATGGCTTTTGAGAAATGGAGTTCACCCTAGGCACACACCCCTCACTCCCAGGCACCCTGACCTAGAGCTCCAGGGTAGACAACACTGCCCAGTGCGCAGTCCCCAGGGCTCCTGTGGGTGCCCGATCTCCTATCCGATACCTCTTCCTCAATCCTCGTTCACTGGGGCAAACTCAAGCACCCCCAGCTCCCTCGTCTGACGGACGGGGGCGGAGCAGGGTCACAGTGCTCACAATTCTCTGTTGGCCCCTGAGACTTCTACCTGTTTAGGCGGGAATCAGGCACCACACCTGTGGGGCTCCTTAGAGAGACTGCTCAGAAAGCTCCACTGTGCTCCTCCTGCCTGCCCTCAGTCAGTCCCCGGGGCCACCCGAGCCGGTAAACACGGCAACAGGAGTCACCTGCCCTCATTACCTGGCCTCATCCTGAACTCAAACATCTCTCCCTCACCAGCCAAACAGCGCTGAGACCTTCAAGCTTTGGGCTCCAGCTGGGAGACCAGGTTATTCTACTTATGCCACGAACTGCTGCTCTGTCCCCAAGGAGTTACTGGGACTCATTGCACAAATGCCCTCGAATGGCCTCCTCCATTTCTCTTAGGGTCCTGAAATGTGGTAATAATAAATTATGCTTCTTTATAATCCACCTTCTACCAGAAACTGCCTGATGCCTAGTAGGCATTCAATACACTGGTTAATAAAATTATTTGCTTACATATTTTTTAAATACACGCAATACGTGATCAAATTAAATTTTAAAAAACGGATACTAAGGCCTAGATTGTGGCCTTGAAATGCCATTTATCTCTGAAACTAATGAGGGTTTCTTGGAGAAGAGGCTGATTGCAGACCTGGGCAGGAAACGTATAAGACCTGGAACTTCCTCTATTACAAAGCAAGGAAACCATGGAAGACTGCTGTCGTCTACAGATCTGGTGGCGATGTTGAGTCAGTGCTGGTGTGATGAAGAGCCCAGCCGTGTTGAGGAGGGGTGTACCAAGAGGTTCAGTGATTCAGCTGCAATCACAGAGCTAGAAAGAATCCAAACCCAGCGCTCTTTCCACCACTCCACACCGCTGCGCACCATACAAGGGCGCGGGAACCACGCTGTAGGGGCAGCCTTGGGTAGACCTGGCAAACACAAGCACTGTGTTGGGCTGCCTGAGTTCAAATCCAGCCTCACCACTTGCTAACTACATGATCTGGGGGAAATTATTTAATCTCTCTGCACCTTAGTGTCCTTATCATCGTCCCTCATAGTACCGACGTCGTAGGGCTGTGTAAGGATTAAATAAAATACATAAAACAGGGTCTAGAACATGGGGAGTGCTCTGTGGAATTGAGCTTTTATTGGGGTGTACGCTGGACAGAAATAGGGGTGTTGAGAGAAGAAAAGAGAGGCGATGGAACCCTCAGAATAAGCGGCATTTCAAATGTTGGGAGCTAGTCATGAAGGAACTAGAACAGCAAGTGCCATGACACAGCTTTACAGCACAGTGCCCTGGTCTGCAGAGCCATTTTCAGACACTGTCTCATTTTGGCCTCATAACAGCCCTGTCTGGTGGGTACTATCACCCCCATTTTGCCATAGGGGAAATGGAAGCTCTGAGAACGTAGGTTCATGTTAGGGAGCAGGGTGGGAACTCCAGATGGGTGACAGGCTGAGTTACCTGCAGAGGAGCAAGACTGCAGGGGCCACAGGATGACCTGTATCAGTGGTTCTCAATCTTGTGCGAGCATCAAAATCCCCTGTAAGGTCTGTTAAAAACACAGAAGGCTGGAGAGTTTCTAATGCCGGAAGTCAGCTGGGGAGTTGATCCCGCCCCGTGCCCTCCAACTGTGAGCAGCAGCGACATCTCGTGGCGAGGAGGGGGACGAACCTTGGGTTCCCTGCGAAACTCAGCCCCCGCGGTGCCCACCGGTCCAGGATGGATGCTGGGTCAGGGCCGCACCTCCCAGATAGATTCTAATAGGCCCAGTCCTTGCCTCGGAGTGTGCGGCCGCCTGCGTGCCTCATTGTACCCAAGGGCCTGGGAGACCTAATCTTGCTTCCTGGGACGTCCAGCTTCATTTCAGAATACTTTTATCCCCATTTTTTGAATGAGTTCCTTCCCTGGCCTTGCCACCTGTGAACCAAAACCTTGAAGTCTCGGCCACAGATGGGGTGGCTGCAGTCAGGAAAGGGACTTCTTGGACGGAGTGTCTCACTTAACAATTGCTTTCAGCCCAAAGGAGCATTTTATAATGTAGCCTGACATGAATCCTTGGCAGGATTTTCGGACTGATTAAGGTTGTAGTAATAGTAAGGGCTTGTGAGCGAGTGGGGAAGGGAGGCTGGAGGCCTGGGCAGTGCCGCCCCTGTTTCCTCTACTCCTGTAGTTGTTCACTGGGTAGACTGGGGTGCAGGCATCTCCGGGGCTGGGCAGCTGTGGGGACAGAAAGCGACGCTGGGCCCGTGTCCGCCAGACCTGGGTTCGGTTCTGCGCTCTGCCCCTGAGTTGTGCCACGTCGGGGGCCTCGCCGCAGCATTCTGAGATTGCTCATCCAGCAGAGGGGGACGACGGAATCAGCCACCGAGGCTGAGGCGCCCTGCGGAGTTTGGCACAAGGAGCAGGCATGGGATGGACAATCGGTAAGAGGAGGCCAGTGAGTGGAGTCCCCGAAGCGGGGTGGCGGGGGAGGAAGGGGCCGAGGAGAGGAAAGAACGTTACCATTCCATTCCCCCCAACCCCCACCCCTGCCACCGCCCCCCCCTTCCCCCCTCGCCCCCCCCCCCTGCCAAGGCCGCAGCCCGGTGCAGGTGACTTCGCCCTGCCCTGGCCTCTGCTTCCCGCGGCAAAACGAGCGGCTGGGAGCGCTTCCGAGGCTCCCTCCCCGTCTGAGTCCGGCGGAACTTTCGCTTCTAGCAGAGCAGAGAAATTAATAATTAACCGCCAGGTTAACGGCGACGGCTGGGGCGCGGAGAGAGCAGGGAGCTCCCTGCTCCGGGGGAAAGAGGGGCGCAGGCCGCTCTCCGCAGGTGTCCCGTCGCTCTTGCTCGGCCTCAGCCAGCTCCCCGCGGCGCCGACCTCCCCGGGGACCCGGCTCCGCGCGCTCACCCCGCCCGCACCCTCTGCTGAGTCCCCTCACCCGCGGAGCCGCGCCTCCGGCGCCCAGCAGCTCCCAGCCGGCAGGGGGCGCCCGCGGGGCCCGGGCCCGGGCCCGGAGCAGTGTGGGAGGTGGTGCCTTCCCTCAAAGCCTGAACCCTCCCCACTGCGATGACTGGGCCGGCGGAGCCCTATCCCCCAATACCCAACCCCCCACCCCCCACCCTGGACATGCCCAGTTTCCAAAAGGGGTCTGCTAGGTTATCAGGGAGCCAAGGTCAGTCTCTGGCCCAGCCCTGTCCTATGGAACTTTCTGCAGTTATGGAAACGTCCTGTATCTGTGCTGTCAAATCCAGTAGCTACTGAGCACTCTGGCTGTTCAAAATGTGCAACTGAGGAATTTTTTATTTCATTTTATGAATTTGAATTTAAATTGCCACTTGTGGCTAGTAGCTTTAGTCGGACTATCACTCCTTTATCAGCTACACTCCCCCCCTCCCGCAGTTGTCCTGGAAAAGATCAGATAAATTGGTTGACAATGAGAAGCACGTAATTAAGGCCTTTATCCGTCCTCCACCAGGTTCGGGGCCTCATGGCAAAGAAACTGGTGCACAGGAATGGTAGTGGGGTTTGGAGGGGCAGGAGTGTCCCCAGCACCTCGAGGCTGTCCTCTGTGAAGTCCACCCCTGAGGTTAAAGTCTTCTGGGTGCCAGAAGAGCTCCTCCAGTGGCGGCCACACGACCACCAGTGGAGATTGGAAAGTATGCTAGTGTCTCCCACCTCCAACTCCCTGGGAATCCTGCTTTCTCCTATTCCCCCACAGTCCCGAAGTCAAGGAGGTCACTGAACATTTAATCTGGTCCCTTCCTGCCAGCAGGTCAAAGGTCACTGCCATGTGCAGCCAGGTTTCACCGTAATGCAGTGGAGGCTCTGACGTGACTGTGCTGGGCAGGCAGACCCCAGGGGAGAGGAGCTGCGGAATGCTGGGGACCCAGGGAGGAGGCCATCACAGCAAGCAGAGAGAGCCACCCAGACCACCTGTCCCCCCAGCCCAGAGCCAGCGGGGTGCAAATCGGCCCACATGATCCATGTGCTTTCCTCCAGTCTGGCTCTCTGAACCCCAAGGGGTGGCTGAGAGGGTGCAGGGGGGTGAAAGGGATAGGCTGTGGGTCCAGGGTAGTGCAGTCGCGGGTACTGGGAGAACAGGATTCTGACCCCAGTTGGCCATTGCCTACCTATGTGTAGCATATAATTTCTCTGGGTCTCAGTTTCCCCCAGCCGTAGATGGCACTAATGGTAACTCTCTGGGCTGCCTTAAAGGGTTGCTGGGGTTCAAATCAGATAGCAGGTGTTCATTCGTTAATCCGTTCATTCATTAAATGTTTATTAAGAACTTGCCAGGACAATCCGTCTTCTCAGTAGCAGCAGAAAGATCAAGAAGGACCCCTGTGGGAGTGCCTGCCGGTCTTAAACACCAAGCACTGGCAGTTCATTGCGCAAACAGGCTCGGCACCATTAAGCTGTGTGAGAGGAGGCCAGCTCAGGGGAGGAGGCGGAGGCATGACACAGGAGGGAGCAGGGAGAAGTGCACTGCAAGGTGGGGGACAGAGGAAGAGGGGCGAGGAGGAGGCTGGCTCATCCGATGGCCTCATCAAGCCCCAGGAGCTCGCTGGTGGGCTGCTGGTTCAGACAGTGCTGGGCCGAGGTTCTCCTGCAAGCTGCCAGGGGACCGTCCAGCAGGGTGTGGCTTGGTGTCCCCACATCCGCTGGGCTGGCTGGCTCGGGGCTGCTCAGCGCTGTCTTCTCCCATTCTTGCCTCCATCTGCTCTCACTTCCTCACCCCCGGCTCTCTGCCACTTTCTCCTGCACTGGCCTTTTCCCAGCCTTGGTGATGAGTATTTGGAAATGGTGACGCCTGCAGAAGATTCCCCCCAGGAGGCCCCTGCGGGAACCAACCTTACTCCTCATTTTGGGCTCAGGCTTCCCTGGGACCTTTCCCTCCAGCAGAGATTCCACCAAGAGAGCCTGTACCAGCCTTGCCTGGGGGGCCTTCCAGGCAGATGAGGGGCTGGGCCAGAGTGAGAAGGGACGGTTCTCTTGTCGGGGCAGGCGCCGTGCTGGGGCTCCTAGGTGCAGTGGGTCGTGCCGCAGGCTTTGTGGTCAGAATGGGCTGGGACTCCAAGGGCAGAAATAATCGAGTGGACAAGACAAGTAAAGACAGCGTGGGACAAACTTAATCCCCCGCATAGAGGGGGCTGGCATGCTGTCTCTCCGACAGGGACCAGGGACCGGCGCATCAAGCCCAATGCCCCAAAGTACAGCCTCGATCTTGGCTTGTTACTTCTCTCTGGTCGGGCTGGGAACTTCCCGAACCCATCAGTCATGTTTCCTCTTCATCTTACACCCTCACCAGCAGAGGGTTGCCTGAGAGGGTTATCCCTCAGAGCCTGATCTGCACTCACGGAGCCCTCACCAGCCCATGGGCCCAGCTCCTGGGAGGGAAGCCAGGCCACCAGGTCCTCCCAGCCATCCTGAGTGGCCTGCTTAGCCAGTCAGGGCCCCAGTTCTACCGGTTATCAAGCTGGGCCTCCTGGCATACGGTGTTTGGAGAAGCTCAAGGGCAATTTTCCATGCGACTTGGCAAACATCGCTCTCCTCCTCCTCCCCACTTTCTGGGACGTGCATAGACTCCGAATCCCTCCCTCTGAATGTTCAGCTGAGACTGTTGGCACAGATGGAAGTAGATGGAGGTTCAGCAGCTGATGTGGAAAGGTCCTGCTGCCCGACTCTCCACTTGCCTCCCTCCCCAGATGGTTCCAGCACGAGGCCAGCCAGGCAGTGCTGCGGGCAGAGCCCGGGTGCTCCGTGTGCGCTGGTAACCTTCTGTTTTGCCTGCACATAGCGCCTTGCCCCTCATTCTGGCAAAGGCATTCCAGTTCCGAACCACTCACCTCTAATCTGTCAGATTCCTGTAGGTCCCACGGCCAGAAGTTAGCACCTGGCCCAGGCCTGGCCAGTAAGAGATTTGGCCCCACCCGCACCCTGGCCACAGCTACCGGTGCAGGGATCAGCATCAAGACACTTGCCAGGGTGAGGGGTGCTCTCTGCTGGTAGCACATAGGAATCCGGGACTGCTGGTGGGCCTCTTGCCACCGTTGGGAGGAAAGCCAAGGCAAGACACAGAGAAAGACCAATCCCTTGAGCTCTGAGAGCTACCATGCCTGGAACTGTCTGGCTATGGAAGCATCTACCTTTCCCTTTTGCCTAAATTAATCTGAGTTGGTTTTCTGGCACTTGGAACTAAGAGTGCTGGCTGAAGTGGGGAGAGGATGGTGCGGAGAGAAATACAGAGGGGAAGTGAAGTGGTTTCTACTTTCAGAAAGGCCCCAGGCTGAGGGGAAATATGGTTTCCATTCTTGGGTATGTGAACACATGACCTTCCATTTTTTAAACCAGTGTGTGTGTGTGTGTGTGTGTGTGTGTGTGTGAATATGTTCAGAAAAGTTCTTATACTTTTTACTTCTCTACCGAGTAATACATAATGGAGAATTTACCAAAAAAGAAAAAAGGAAGGAAGGTCACTCATATCCCACTATTTGCTGCTCTTCGTTTTCAGTGAGTTTAAAAATGACAGTAGAGTCATACTGTACATATCACTTCGGTCTGTTTTTCTTTCTGCTTACCAGAACATGGCGATCTTCCTCAGGAATGTAGAAAGGAAACTATTAGGATGTAAGGTTCGTGGTACAAACGAATTCACATGCGTCTCGCGATCTAACCTCCCATCTTGTTTCAGAAAGAGGCACAGGAGGCCATCTGTGGACAAAAAGTGGTGATTTTTCTTCATTGTGTCATATTTGGAGAAAATAGGAGAAATGGAGCATTCGTTAGTTCACTTGCTCAGTGAGCAAATGTTTCGGGGCCTCCCAAGCGCCAGGCACTTAACGATGCACCTAGGGCATGACCAGACCTGGTCTCTCCTCTCGTGGAGCTTATAGGACGTGAGGAAGCGCCATTCGCCAAACACTCACCAAACCCATGTAAACCGTGAGCCGTGACAGGTGCTTCAAGAACATAACACAGGAGGGTTTGACCCACTCAGGAAGGGTTTCCTGCGAAAATGGAGTATGCGCTGGAATCGAAAGGATGAAAAGGTGTTACCGAGGCCAAGGGAGGAAGGGAGGAAGAGCTGGATAACCTTGAACGGCTACGGTGTGGGACTGTCTGGTCAGTGTGGCTGGTGTGGGGACAGGAAGAGCATGTGTCGTATGATATGAGAGCAGGTGGCCGAGCCAAGTAGGAGCCAGGTGATGTAGGGCTTTGGAAGTCACGTTAATAAGCTTTGTCTTTATCCTAAAGATGAAGGGAAGACACTGAGGTTTTCCCAAGCTGGTGTGTGTGCGTGTGACAATGACTAGGTCTGGGCTCTGTCAAGGTCATGTGACTGCATTGTGAGGAATGGTCCAGAATGCGCTCAGGCGCCCCTAGCAGGTAGATGGCGATTGCACTAGGTCCGAGGTGAAAGGTCAGGGTACCTTGCATCAGGGTAATGATGTAGGAAGTGGAGGAAAGGGGTGGGGGGGGGACTAAAGAAGAATTTAAGAGATAAAATCAGCAGAACTCAGGAACCAATGGGGTACAGAGGGTATGAGAAAGAGTGTGTGTGCGTTTCTTGCTGGCTCGCTCGGCTGGGTAGGTGGAGGTCCACACACGGAGACTGCAACCAGTATGAGGGGAAGATGAAGTGTTCAGTCTTAGACACACTGAGTTGGAGGACCCTTTAAGACATTCAAGAAGAGATGTCAGGTAGGCAGCTGGATGTCTTAGTCAGGAGTTCGGAGATAATACGTGTGAGTCATTTACAACTTGTGTGCACTGACCCACGACCAGCGACCAGCTGGTGTGAGTTCTGGTCCCAGCTTCACTGATCAAATCACGGCCTGCCCCTGGGACTCTGTCCTCAGCATTCGACTGGGGGTAGACCAAAGCTCCGTCCAACTACAAGAGTCTCTGAATCCGTGAGCCTATGAGGATGAAGCATTGCCCAAACCTCCCTGAATCATCCTTCCCCGCACTCCCTCCCACCCCCCACCCCACCCCACCCCCGCCACCAAACAAAACCAGGGAAAGAAGTGTCCCAATTTGGCGAGTGTTTCTGGCTCTCTTAGACTGGTAGACTGGCCATTGGGAAGTTCTCACTGTGACCTTGGCTGTCCCTTCCCTGGTCAGATCCAAGACCATCCTGAGCATCGTAGATTCCTCTTCTTGAGTGGGAAACCCAGGCCCCTCATTCTTGTTTGAATGTAAGAGTGTTCTATGTAAGCTGCTGGTATGCAGTGAGACAGATTCTCTGATGAAGGTTAAGGTCAAAGGCATGAACTGTGGAACAAGACCCTCCAGGGCACTTCCCCCAAAGTTTTCCTCTCCTTCCCTGCCCCCAGACTGGTCTCTCCTGAACTTTCTGTTCTCTGTACTCTTTCCAGAAATGTGTTGCTGGGTTTCCACGTGTTTGCTAATTTCACAAATGACCCAGTTCCTGAAGATGTCCCAGGTTCTGTTGACCTTTCTTGGCCAGAATAACCCCGTGGAATAGTATCTTCCTGGAACTGTCTGCCACCCAACTCTCGGCACTTTCTTTATCCCATTTCATCCTGGAAAACAGCAGTCTGTGTCTCCCACTTTACTCCTGATGACTCACTGGCCTGAGTTCCACTAGCAGGAATTTGAGCCCAGATGTGGTCTGACTTGGAAAGGCCCGACTCCCAGCGCTCCGCCGCCATCGTCGGGATGGTTGAGTGATTGTCACCGGAGCACTTGGTAGCAGCCACAAAGTGCCAGTGTAATCCGACTAGGCCTGAGGAGCACAGGAGCCTTGTCTTATTTCCAAAGTCATCCCCAAACTCCTGGAATGGTGCCTGGCTAATATTTGTTGAATCAATTGGAATGAGTGAAACACTTTGAAAACCCCCTTCCCCACTCACCATCCTCAAGCGTGGCTTTGGCAACCATCCACCACGGTGTGTTCGATACACTGATGACGCAACGGGGGTAAGTCTCAGCGGGGGGGCTTGCGGGCCCCGCAGGTCGAAGGCCCCAAGCGATAATAGTTTATTAAGCCATCAGGAAATGGGTAGGTACTTGCATTTCTCAGGTGTGCTTGAATTTCTTCCGAGGAGCCTAGCGCTGTGCCAACTTTCATTGGCCAGTGACCTTTATTAAAGGCAAAAGGTTTTTTAGCATTTGATGAAGCAACACTTTGAGAAAAAAAGAGTCAACTGAAGCAAAGTTCATTATTTTCTAAATTTGCTTTTCTGCTGAGAACTTTTGGGGTTGGCCTATGTCTATTTTCAAAGACTCCCTGGCCCTTCAGGCCAAAGCCACACTTCTTTGTCCACACCAATCCTCTCCCTGGGGCCCCTCTGGGCCCCTTCAGCCATATCCACCCGTCTGACTCACCATGGCCCCGGGTCTTTGTCCTTACGGTTCCTCAATGGAATCGAATCTCCTTTCCCTTTCTTCTTGCCTGGGTAAGTTTTATTCATCCTTCCATTTCCAGGAAATCTTCATTGCCCCATCCGGACCCCCACATGCACCATCTGCGGTCAGTGCCTCTCTTCCACATTCCCTATGACATTGGTCACAGGACACACCAGTTTTCCTCGTCTTTACCCCACGTGCTACCTACCCAGACACCCCCAGCTGCCCTAGCCTCCCCAGCAACAAGCATAGAGCCCGGCCCATGCTCGATGTCATGAAGTCGCATTGTGGTCGATTGCTTTACCACCTTATCAAATAGTTGCAGAACCCCTTCTATGAGTACCTACTATGCACCAGGTTTCAAATGTATATGGTTCGCAAGCCTGGTGACAACCTTGCAGGGTAGGTTTGATGACTCCTATTTTAAAGCAAAGGGAGCTGGAGCTCAGAGAGGTTTAGTAACTTGTCAAAGGACACACTTTTAAAAAGAGGCCGATCTGGACGTGAGCTCAGAAAAGCCTCCCCGGATTTAAGTCACCCCCAAAATCTCTGTCACCTCCAGACTCTAAACTCTGAAAACCCCAAAGCAAATTTGCTTATCAGCTGTGTGGTCTTAGATAAATCACTTGATCCCACTTGCTCTCTTTTCTCAGTTGTAAATGGAAGAGGGGTGGGCCACCTGAACTGCACGGGGCGCTAGAGCATAGGGGTCGCGTAATTGCATGAATTAGGACAAGATGGAACCTCACCTGAAGACAAATGACCCTGGAGCATAACTTAGCTAGAGTCTGTGGGTGTTTCTGAACTGGACACACACAGAGCCTCCGCGAGTGCGCACAGATCCCACACATGCCTTCCAGCGCCGGTGAGTGTGCACCTAGCCTGTGAGCGTTCCAGACTGTGCGTGTGCAAACAGCTCCTGGGTCTGCCAAACCCGCGGGCGGGCCAGGCAGCTAGGTTGTTTGTTTTGTGGAATAAATCGTCTCCTGCCTCTTCTAGGTGCTTCTCCCCTCAGAAGAGATGAACTCAACCTGTTCCCTGGGAGTTGAACCAACAGCTTTTAAGATGCTCTTCCCAGGCTTGGCTGGGCCATCCCTGCTTTCTGGGGCCCGTGGAGGCCTCACCAGTGTGTCAAGCCCTCCCCAACCGAAGTGCCTTCTCCTGCTGCCCTCCAGCTGCCCAGACGCCTGCTGTCGGCTCCTCAGACAGTGGAGCCATGCTTCCAACAGTGTAAGCTAGAAAGTAGATGTCCCCCTCCCCACCCCGAACAGAGTGAGCCTGTCAGCAGCATTGGGAGAGGCTGGGATTAGCAGTGGGGAAATGCCCTGGGAAGGCCAACAGGGCTACAGGGTCATAATTCTATGTTCATGACTTAAAAATCACATAGATGGCGAGAGTGAGCAAAGAAAACTGAGAGACAGAAAGAAAAAGCGCAAAGAGGTCGGATCCTCACAGCCGGGGGTGGGGAAGAATCCCTCCCAGGTCACCCAGAGTCCTGCCCCAGGGCACTCTGGGATTAGCCACCCTTGACCAGTCAGAAGCCAGCCAGGGCTCAGGTACCCCAGGTCCACCCAAAAGCCAGCTCAGGACCCATGTTCCTGTTTGATCATGGGCCCAGCCAGCTCCTGTGAAGGCACAGAGCCCTGTCCCTGATGGTCCCTCCTTCTTGCCACCCCCCCCCCCCCAGGCTTGACTACAGAGATGGTCTAGGGCTGAGGCTGAAGCAGGACCCCTGGGAAAGAAAGGCGTTTGATGTCAAAGCCGGCTTTGCTGAGAGAAACAAAACTTCACAAGAATTCAGGAGGAGACGCCCGATCTGGCTTCCTTCCTCTGGGGCCCTTGTCTAGGAAAAAGCCTGGAGTTGGAAAGCTCCTCATCCTCAGACCCCCTTCATCCCTGCACCCCTCTCCTCCTAGTAGGGGTGCTCCCCCTGCCCCAGGCTCTCTCCTAGCCCTGGCTTCCCTACCACGGGGCTCATGACACGCTCCCCACCCCTGCAGCCCCTGCGCAGACAGGGCTGTGGTGCAGGGGGAGCCCGTCCACAGCTTCCCCTCTGGGGCTTGCAGACCCCAGCACCTCAGAGAGGGACGGAGGGGAGAGAATGGGGC
Source organism: Ursus arctos (assembly GCF_023065955.2). Lineage (NCBI taxonomy): Eukaryota > Metazoa > Chordata > Mammalia > Carnivora > Ursidae > Ursus > Ursus arctos. Next base: position 29,972,962 of record NW_026622874.1, on the reverse strand, counting down.
TGGGGGGCACCTCCCTGGGCTGTACTCGAGACAGTCCATGAAAAGCATGCAAATGGTGTGCAAAAATAGCATGCAAATGAGCACATCTTCCACCGAGTCATCCTCTGTCCCGCCACCCCCACCCCAGCGTCCCATGATCCTTTAGGCTATGAAGGGGGAGCCTGGCTTCTTCTCCCCACCTCACAGCCTCGGCAACCTTTCTTCTGTTTTCTCTCCCCCGGCCCTCAGCCCATCCTCCCGCATCCTCACCCTGCCCCGCAGGTGCACTCCTGACATTGGGTGGTGACCTTGGCTGCAGCATCTTCAAGAGGGGCCTCTCTGTGGGTTCAGACCTTGAAACAGGCACGGGGAGGCAGGAAAGAGGAGACCCCTCACCTGGGAAGCCACCCCCTGCCTTAGACCCCTGTGGCTTAGACCGTCCAGACAGGGAGGGGCAGGGTGTTCTCTGCTTCCGGTGGGATCACCTGGCCGAACCCCTGTTACTATGATTACTACTGCCATCGCTACTTTATCCTGAGGGCAGGAGCCCCCGGAGGCCGGAGAGTGGGACTCAGGATAAAGAAGCAGAGTGGAGGCTGCTCGTGACCCCATTTCACAATGCATACCCTATCCAAACATCACACTGTACACCTTCAATATTTACAACTGTTATTTGTCAAAAACAAAACAAAGCAAGACGGGAAGTGGCAGCAGAGTGGGTTATCAGCCCTGAGCTGATAGCTAAATTTGGAACTTAGCCTTTGGAGAGTTAAACGTAAAGCGATTGCTTAAAGCTACCTACCCGGCTTCATTCAGTGAGCTGCCAAGCCGCCGTGGCTCCTGGGCCCGCAGGGAGCTATCTCGGGCTGCCTTAGGGGGAAAGCTATGGAGCTCTGTGCCCTGTTCTCAAAGTACCGGGCTGCGTGCCTCTGATCCCCAATCTGAGCCTGACCCCAGTGCTACATGCTCGGCCAGGGCCTGCCTCCTCCCCAGCCCCTTCCCTGAGCTGGAAGGAAGGCCCCCACACCTACTGCCTTCCCAAGCTTGGCCCAGGCTCAAACCAGGCCCGACCCAGCAGCAGGCTGGGGAGGAAACCTGGCCCCCTGTTAGCCTGACTCGGCTGGGGACAGGAAATGCCTCAGCCAGTTTCAAAGGCTTTGTAGCCAAGGGAAGGAAGCCACTTGAAGTGGGTCCCCAGGGTAGGCCAAGGCCTTCTAGAGGGTGGAATAAATAAGAAAGGCAGGCCTGGAGGTTTGGGCAGGTTCAGATCTGCCCCTGAATCCAGCACTTACAGATGGCTGGACCTGTGGCTTCCACACCAGCCACACCTTCTTCGTGGCCTGGCCTCCAGGGCCGGGAGACCAAGGCCTCTAAGTGACCCTCCCCTCAGTATGTCATTTCTGTGGCAACAAATAGAACTCTATCCCCAAATGCCAGGAATGAAATTCTCTCTTTCTTGCAAAGACCTTGCAGCTTGGTTTGACGCCCACCCTCCAATTTATGTCTAACTCTGGTCCTCTCGGCTGACCTCCCAGTCCCTTTATCTGTCTGTTTTCAGGAAAGAGAATGCTGAGTCTGAAAGGCATCTTGATAAAATCAGGCAGATGGTCTCCCCTGGCCCACATTGGCCGCCTCCTGGATCAGCCCAGGCAGGGGCTCCCAGAGAAACTGGCTTCCTCCCCACGCCCAACTTCTCCTCCCTCCCTGAGAAGGAGCGCCTGTGAGCGCCCACCTGTGCCCTTTGCTGATGTTGTCTGTGCCTGCCCCGTTTAATCAGTAGACCAGCCACACTACAGACAAGGAAACTAAGGCCTGGAAAGCTCCCATACCTTGCTCAAAGCCTTGCAGTTAGTAAAGGACAGAACCAGGACTGGAATGCAGGTTTGACTGACTCCTTAAGGACCTTTTACGCCATTCTCCCACGTGCTCCCAGGTCACAGCGGCAGAAATGAGCCCACCGAGTGAGGACTACACTGAGCTTTTCCTTTTTTGCCTGTGGACACGTTATGGGTAACATCGCGTCCCATCAGCGGCAACAATAGGGGAAGTGTCCCCGGAAGACACCTCTTCAAGTTAATTGGGGCAAGCCCCTCTTCCGTTCAGCCCTCTCCACAATCCTTCCCTGTCTAGGTACTTCTTCCTCTCACAGGAAACCGAGAGTTTTAGTCCTGCGGCCTCTTCGATGGGGCAACAGAGAGCAGTGAATATCTTGCCCACTCTCCCATCTCCCTGGGACCAGAGTGCTTGACCCATCTCCTCAATGTCGATGCCACTATTCATTCTGGCAGAGGGAGGAAGTAGGGAGCTGCGTGGAGAATGGGGGGAGAGGGAACGAGACTGTATTCTCCTGTGGTAGGTGGCACTCCAGCCATAAATTCATTCCAGAATAAATAGTACCACTTACCTTTTATTTGTGGGCAGATTGGAGATGTCCCACTGACCAAGTCACCCCGACACCAGCACAATCCACTGGGACATCACAGAACAGCTCTCGGAGCACCTGGACTGTCTCCTGGGCCAACTATGGAGAAACCCTCCCCAGCAGATCCCCACCCAGCCCACCGGCCATCCCCAGCCTCCCACCCCCAGACTCCCTGGCGCCGCAAGGAATCCTTGCTCCCCTAAGGTCTGGGGAGAGCACATGGAGATCCTGGTTCTAATACTCTACCCAATATTTTAGTCCAGTCTTGTGGGGAACGGCAGGAGACTTAGAGGGGGGATCACATTCCTGACCTTAAAAAGTCTCCCATCTCTTTCTACTGCTGGTGGAAGTATAAATGGTTACAACCTGGGAAGCGCTTTGAGAAATCTACTAAAGGTAAGCGTAAGCCTACGGAGCAACACTGCTTCTTGGATATTAGCAATTGAATTCAGTGCTTCAGCTCATCAAAGGACACGTGCAGAAGTGTTCATTGTGATTCCATTCACAATAGATCCAAAGTGGAAATAACCCAAACACCCATCAAAAGGAAAATGGATAAATGGATTGATTATGCACATATATAGTCAATATATATAATTTTATATATTTGTTTTATATTACTTGTATTATGTTACATATATGACATATATATATAACATTTGCTACACAGCATTACATAGGCTGTACAGCAATTAAAAAGAGGAAACCACTACACACAGAATCAAGCACGAACCTCACAGACGTTCTGTTGAGCAAAAGCAGCCAGACACGAAAGAGTCCTTACCATATAATTCCATTTCGGTGAAGGTCAAGAAGAGGCAAAGTAAAATATAGCAGAAGCGTCTGCCCAGGGGAAGGGTGGATTCTGGGAGAGTGCGTGAGAAAGCTCCAGGGTGCTGGAAATGCTCTGTGTTTATCCAGGTTGAGGTTTCACAAGTGTATACGCACATTGGAGACGTAAAAATCCATCTGGCTGGACACTCGAGACTTGCAAACTTTATCATGTAAGTTATATCCACCACCCACCTCCCTCGGAAAAAAACCTCCAAAAGAAGATGACAAAAATATTAGATGCTATTGTATTGGTTGACTTTGGTTTTGGTTTCTGAGTAATTTCACCGGTGGGAAAAATCAGCTGGCTGGCTCGCGTGTAACTTACGTCCGCCTTATTATGGATGAAAGCTATTTCATCGTGTATGGCCGGGTAGAGAATAAGTCAGAGACTGGCTTCCTGTGAGCGTGTGTGCATGTGTGTGCATGCGTGTGTGTGTGTGTGCACACGCGTGTGTGTCTGTTACATTATGTTCAGTTAGACGACGAACTGCCAGAGGGCAGGGACTGTATGTGTCAAATTCCCCTTAACACTGCACCGTCCCCAGAGATGGGTTGCAACAAAATTTTTGCATGCGTACTGGGTGCCATCCTCTCTTCTGGGGCCCTGGGATATAGCGATAAACAGACCACAACCCCAGTTCTCATGATACCAGTCAAGACTTGTGGATTATAGGATGGAGGAAAGACCATTTTCGAATTCTTTCCAGCTTGCTCTGGGATCTGGGGCAGGCCTTACCTCCTCCCGGGCTTTGCCTTTTGCAATAAAGAACTCCAAGCGGCTCCTCTGTGGGCTGCAGAGGGGATGGGATGTGTGCCGGCGGGTCAGATGACCACAGTCATGTCACCAGTCAATGCTTGCAAATGCTAACCACGGTTTCAGCCCACTCTTAAGGTACAAACGACTCCCAGGGCAGGCAGGGACAATCCCTAGGATGTCAGGTCGTTAGGAAGGCAAGTGCAATGAAAGGCTCGTGATCCGCAGAGCAGACAGATTCTGTTTCATTCCTGGTCCTATCGCCTCTCCCCTGGGTCACCGTGGGCAGGCCACTGAGTCCTCTGAGCCTCTTTTTCCTCGCCTGTAGAACAGGATGGCGGTAGCTGCCTCCAAGGGCTATTTGCATGGATCAAACGAGCTAGATCCGCGCTTTTTTGACACGCACGATCGGGAAATTCGTAGTAGCTACTCCAGTTAACTGGAGAGACAGAACACACCCATCCAAACCGAATCGTTCACCCACCTCCTGCTCCCACCTGAAGTACGCCTGTTCCCACGCCTCAGCCCTGTACACAGCTCCTCAACCTCCTACACCCTCTGCCAAATCAGGATACTTCCCACCTTCCAAACCAGAGACGTGCCGTCTTCAGCTAGGCTTCCCAAACGGACTCGTTCCTTCGTGGCAAAAGCCCGCTTCAGACCTCCACATCTCTGCACCAGTGGAAAGCTGTTCTCGTGGTTGAACTCCCTCGTTTGCCCATCAGACAAGGCGATGCCTGTGGGCAGGGGCCGTGTCTCCCTATCAGGTGCGGATCCCGACGCCAGCCGCAATGGAGTCCCTGATGTGCGGCCTGCAGAGGTAACGTTCCATTCCGCCTCAAGGTCTTAGCATGTGCCACTGCCAGGGCCTGGAAGGCTTGCTGCTCTGCCCCTCTCTGCCCCTCAACTCTCAGCAAGTGGCCAAATGAACTCTTAGGTACCCTCCAGGATTCAGCTTAAGCACCACTTCCTCCAGGAAGCCTTCCTTGACTGCTGGACTGAAATTCCTTATTTTACCTCTCAAGGCATCTGGTAATTTTCCTTCAGAGCGCTGATGGCTAAGAATGACTAAGTACCAGCAAGACTCCTTTAATGGTCGTTTCCTTTGAAATTGAAAGTTCGATGAGAACAGGCACATTATTTTCCCTAGTACGTTCTCAGCACTTAGCTCAGTGCTTGGTGCATAACGGAAGTGCAATAAGCGCTTGCTGAACGAATGAATGAGTGAACGAATGAATAAATGTAGCCTCTCTCCACCATTCCCTGGTCCCAGCATGAATCTGTCCGCAGCGCACCCTCAGGCACCGAGGGAAAGGACAGACGAAAGACCGTCTGCTTCCCCCTGAGGTATATTTCTTCCTGGGGGCTTGTTGCCTTTTCCTGGTTGAGCCATGAGTCTTTGGGTTTTCCGTACATTCCCACCCCCTGCCCCACATGCACACACACGCTCCTGCCACCAACACTAGAACACATTCCTCACCCAGAAGAACAGCTTCCAGAGGGTTTTCCCCAGCAGGGGGGACTGGGCAGCAGGCAAGTGCCACGGCAGCAGCCACGGGCTAAATATACCCCGCTTTGCATTCTGTTTGCTCTACCGCGCACCTGGCAGACACGCATCACAGCCTTGGAATCGTACTTCGCCGTTCACCCACTCCAGCGCCAAGCAGCAGCCCCCACGGGGCCCCATGGAAGAGGCTCGCTGGATCCCCCCGGTCCGCACCCCCCACACACACACACCCCACACCGATATTTCGCTTTTGCCCAGTTCTGACATGTGGTTAGACAGGTGCCCACCAAAGCTTGGGCAGCAGCCAGAACCCGTGGGGCTCTAGAGTGTGGATCCCCACCCCGGGGGCTGTGGCCACGCTGCCTGGGGTCTGGTTACTCTTCCTGCTGCAACAAATCACTTCATTTCTCTGAGCCTGTTTCTTCGCTGGTAAAATGGGGCTGGTGGAGTGATCCTACCTCGTGCTTCCCACCTCCCAGGGTTGTCGTACAAACCAACCAGGAACACAGAGAGGAGGCCCTGGGAGGGGCTGGCCACTGTTCAGAACACCGAGGGCGCAAAAATGAAGGAGACTGGTCCCTGCTCGCAAAGAGACGAAGTCAGCAGTTAACAAGCAGAAACATTTGTCATCTGGCAAGCTGGAGGAGCCGGAGGGGTGCCACCAAGGGGCCATGATGCACACAAGAGGGTCAGAGGCCAGGGTCACGGACACCTGTGGGGTGCGTAAGAGATTGCTAACCAGGAACTCAGGCCAACCAGACCGCATCCTGCCCACTAGCTGTGTGACCTTGGGCAAGTTACTTATCTTCTCTGTGCCTCATAGAGGTATTGGGAGGATGAGGCTATGTAAATGAACACATGTAAAGTACTTAGTTCCGGGGCAAAGGAGGTACCAAATAAATGTTGGTTGTTACTGTCATTATTACCTTTGATTCATTCGACCGGTATGTACAAGGCTGTTTCAGGCACAGGGAGCCTGTCGGTAAACACAATGGACTGGGGAAACCTGCTGTCTTGGAACTTACATTCTGGAAGGGGAGAGGGACAACAAACCAAATAAGAACCTTATTTAATATATTTGATGAGGGTGCTTTGGGGAAAGAAAAGACAGCAGAAAGGGGGAATAAGGAATTTCTAAGCCGGTGTGGAGGGCTCCCTTTGTGAGCAGGGTGGTCAGGGACACGCCCACTGGGAAGGGGGAGGGGAGCCCAGGCCTGCAGGAGGTGAGAATGAGCCATGATGGTGGGCCCTGGGCGGAGGAACCAGGGTCCATACGGAGTAGCCTCAGGGGCCTCCTCCCATGTTGTTAGGAAGGCATCTTTAGTTGCAAAAGAGAAACGAGCAAGCCTGCAAGGATTAAATTAGGAAACAAAATGCCAGGCATACACTAGGCCCAGAATACATGTTAGCTCCTCCCTTCCCCCTTATAACCCACAGGACTCCTCTCCAGTCATCAGGGAACTCAAGATATCCAGACCAGAGCGTGCTTCCTTCTCAAACCTTTCTATGGCCTTGGCACCCTTGCCCGGGATGCTTGCAGGCTGGGTGGTCTCAGGTGCAAGGAGTGTGCACTGGGCTGCGAGTGTCTGGAGAAGACGGAGGGCCTGAGCCTAGAGGCTGGAGGGTGAATCCCAGCCCCGGGGCCTCTAGCTGTGGGACCTCAGCCAGGGACAACAATAACAGTTGTCACTTACCCCAGCCAGACACTTCATCATTCCATCCTTCCACCAGCCCGGGGTGGGGGGAGCAGACAAGGAAAGTGAACTTTGGAAGCCTCACATGACGACAAGTGGGGAAGCCAGGGCCGGAACCTAGCAGCAGGGCTCCCATGTCCCAGCTGTCGATAGGGCTGTCCGATGTACCGGCACCAAACAAAAACAAAATCAGCACCAGAACACTGGGTTAAATTTGAATTTCAGATAATCAAGAAATCATTTTTTAGTATAAATCTGCCCCAAATATTGCATGGGACGTATTTATAGTAAAAAATGATTACGCTGCTCACGTGCCATTCCAAGGTAACTAGCATCCTACATTTGCTCTCGCAGCCCTGGCTTTCAGCCGCTCCACCACGTCTCCCAGCGTCGGAGGCCACTGCCTCCCCGGGATGGTGGAGGAACTCTAGAGGCAAAGGCTCCAAGGAGGCCAATAAAGGTCCTGGGACACGTCTTGCCTGAGGTGAGCTCTCACTTGAAGGTGGGCTGGGGCTCACCCCATACAGCCAGTAAGCAGGCAAGGGACCCCTATTCTAGCTCCTGAGTTTAGGAGATCCAGATCCTGATCCAGAGGCCAGGAAAGTGTACAGGGCCAAGAAACGCCCACCCAGAGCCTATGTCTCCCAACTGCACTCTAGTACTGGGACCCTGAGAGTCCCTGCCCAGTGGGCCTTAAGCCAGCTTGCAGGGCTGTGAGGGTTTCTACCGTGGGCCTACTGAGGGCCAGCCTTATGGCTGGTGGGCACACCCCTGGTTAGGACTGCCTGATAAAATATAGGGAGCCTAGCTGCATTTGAATTTCAGATACACAAGGAATCATGTTTTAGGTAAGGGTGTCCCAAACATTACAACCCTTCCCTGGGCACAAGGAGTGGCTAGGGATTGCTGTTTGGGGATGTGTCCATGTGCGGGAGGGAGTGTCTACACAGGCACTGGTGACACTGGTGCCCCCTCCCCCCCCAAGATACAGGATGGAACCAGAAATGGGAAGAAAATGTGGGTGGGCCACCGTCTGGGAATACATTTGTTCTCCTACGCGGAGCCCTGTAAATACCAGGGCCTCCCACTTATCTCTGCTGTCCCCACCCACCTCTGAGTTGCCAGCCCTGCATTCCCCAGAAGGACTGCTCTGAGTGGGCCAAGAGGGAGCTGGCTGGCTGGGCCTCTCTCCACCTGGGGAGCCTCCAGCCTCCCAGCCTTGGACACCACCCCCCAGCCCCTCCATCCCTACCCTCAACCTCGATTGCCCTCTCTCCCTGTGACCTCCCCTGTCCTCCCAAGGTCTGCTTTCTCCAGGAGGCCCTGAGGGTGTCCGTGGAAGAGATGAGTTGGAGAGATCGGGTAATGGGTGTTCTGGTCTAGACAAGTCTGATGCAGCCAGCCCCAAACGAGGGAGAGCCGCAGGCCCAGGTGGCGGTGGGAGTGACCGCTGCTGGGAGTTCAGATGCCCTCCTTGACCTCTGCTAGAACCCTGCGGAAAATACCGCTCTCTCCTCAGGAGAAGCCTCTCCTCAGGATTGAGGTGAAGAGTGAGGGCGATGAACTTCTGCCCTTGGGCGCCGGGCCGCCGCAAGGGCTCCTCTCTGGCTGCCTCCCGTGCCTCACCCGCACCTCAGCCCCTGCACGAGTATGTGGAGAATGCCTCCGACAGGGCCTGGGACGTGTGGGACTGCGGGTCCTCACCGCGCTGCTGCTTTTATCGTCATTATCAGATGCAGCCCGAGAAGGTTCGGTGACGGCATTGATGCTCATCCCACTCCCCGGAGGACGCATTCCCAGGGCCGGGTAGGCCGGAGTTGAGTTCATGCTGGTGACCCCAGGGTCTGGCAGGACACACACGCTCTCAGGACAGGTTAGTCTAGTGAAAACCGTGGATCATGTTGAATTGCTCCTACCGCGTGCACCTGCGTCCCCCCCGGTCCCTGCACGCTCTGTGCGCGCCGACTGCAGCACAACGTCTCCGGCTTCTAGCTTTCTCCTGCTTCCTTTTTACAAGGCCTCAGACCTCTGCCGACTCTTCAAGCACCCCCCTTATTGACTGGCCCCACCCCCAGATGCCCCCACCAGGGTTTCTGCCTCCCCAGCGCACCCCACTGGGGGCCACCAGCTGCTGCTGCCAATGGCTTGGAGCTGGGGCGCCAGGGGCTCTGGACTGCAGCAGCGGCCCCGTCCCCCCTTGGTCTTACACGTGGCTGGAGGGCCAGAGTCTTCCAGGGAACACCTTTCCGTTTTACTTAGAGTCCTCTCCCTCGTGCTTAGAGAGTGTCAGGCTGGGCTGTCCCCTCCCCTGATGGGCCGCAGGTCACTTGTCCCCCTAATGTGGGGGAGTTTGGTTACCCACCTCCTTCCTGGGGTGAGTCCTTTCCGCAGCGGCTGCAGGGACTGGAGCAGAACTTGTGCAGGGCAGCCCGTCAGCCAGGCACGTCTAATCCTGTCTGAGGTCCGCACGGGACCCCAGGACGGCCAGCCCGAGGGGTCACATGCACACACACGCACACCCTCACCCCCACACACACTCTCACAATCACACACACCCTCACACGCAATCACACAATCACATACTCACAATTACATACACACCCCCTACGCCCTCTCACACACTCACACCCTCACCCCTCCTGATGGCCTCCACTGTCAGCAGCTCACAGATCAGCTACAACGTGACCAACCCACAAAGCACACGCTGTGTAGTAAACGTTTACTGCGTAGCAGCCTCAAGTAGCGGACACTGAAGTTTAAAAAAAATCTCTATTTTGGGGCGCCGGGGTGGTTCAGTTGCTTAAGCATCTGCCTTCCCCTCAGGTCCTGATCTCAGGGTCCTGGGATCGAGTCCCTCATCAGGCTCCTTGCTCAGCAGGGAGCCTGCTTCTCCCTCTGCTGCTCCCCCTGCTTGGACTCTCGTGCTCTCTCTCTCTCTGGCAAATAAATAAATAAAATCTTTTAAAAAATTTAAAAGTCTCTATTTTCACTCTTTTTCAAAATTAGCACTTTTTCAGAACCCCTCTACCTGCCCTTCTTCTAGACCTCTCCATCCCTTCTGCTCCTTCTCCCAGAACCTCTCTCTCCTTGCACCCCATCTACACCCCCAAAGATCCAGAGCTACTGAGGCCCCACCCCCATCCCTGCTGGGGAGGGACAGAAAGGCTCTGCGTGACCCCTGCCATCTCTGGACGCTTTACTGGGCCTGTGAGCCCGCAGGGCCCCAAGGGAGGGCAGCAGAGGGCCTCATGCTCAGGGGCAGGGCTGAGGGCTTCCTCTGCTCGGGGAAATCTGGGCGGCCTGTGGGTCCCAGCCTGAGCCACCCACTCCTGCAGTGATTTCTCAGTCCCGGGCTCAGCGGGCTCAGCCTGGGTGCTGCTGGGGGCCTGCACTCTGCCTGCCTCCTTGTCTCTCCTCAGCCCTCCTCCATTTCCTCCTCACCTCCGCCCAGGCCCCACTCTGCCCAACCTGCAGGTCCCATTTTGCTCCCCCGCCCCCACTCCCACCGCTCCCTGCACCTGCTCCTTCCTGTGTCTCTCTCTCTCTTGCTGCTCCTCTGAGTCACTTGCTTCTGTCCTGTCCTCTGCTTGCCTGACAGCTGGTGGCCCCTCCCTGTCCCGAGAAGTGCCGGGCCTTTCAGGAATCCCCTTCTGAGAGCCCCGCTGGGGCCTAGCGAACAGGACAGGAGGGGCACGTGGGGGAGGGGTGGAGAGCAAAAATAGTTCCTTATCAGAGCCTGAGGGAGGCCAGAGCAGGGCAGGAGCTGGACGGGTTCTGACTCCCAGTGAAGAGGATGAAGAGCCCTCCACCAGTGTTTGTGCCGGGAGCGGCTGTCTGCGGTGCTCCCCGGCCTTCCAGAGCTGGGATCGGCCACGGGCTGGCGGAGCAGTGGGGCCGCCCAGGCACCCGGCCGTCTGCAAGAACCAGTGACAGGCACCCGAGACTCGGAGGCAGGCCTTAGAACGGTCAGAACTGGGGCGGCAGAGCCCGTTCCCAGTAACCCCGTGCCCCAGGGGGCTGGGTGCGGGGCTGCGCTGGGGTCTCACTGGCCAGAGGGCCTGAGGGGACCCTCTCCCTCAGCCTCCGTGTGCGTTTCATCCCTCCTCCAGGGAGCCTGCAGCGGGGGGGGGGGGGGGGGGGCACTACTCAGGCAACTGCACTCGGAGAGATGGAGGCTGTGTTGGGGGAAGGTTTGGGGTGCATTGGGGCACAGGGCTGGGCACGAACCTAGGCTTGGTGGCCTGGTTGTTGGTTTACAGAGCATGGCCACTGTGTGTAAAATCTGATGCCACCTTATTTTTTGCCAATATCTTCTGCACTGTCCCTGTTCCCCCAACACACACACACACACACACACACACACACACACACACACACCCCAATCTGCGCTTTTCTAATCAAGCAGGTCCCCATTAGTCCCTGCTCTGTACCTCCAAGACGCCCTTTCCTTCACATGGATGTCTCTTCCCTTTTGCCCACCTACATCTCCACATCCTTGTGGAGCCAGCCTAGGGGACCCTCCTCTGTGAAGTCTCCGGCCATGGGAAGCCCTTCCTTGGCCCTTGGGCCCTTCCATTCCAGCCTGCGCCCCACAGGCACTGTTGGTGACCCGCTAGTCCGTGGGGTTTCTCCCTAGCTACTACTACTGACAAGGGCATTCCTTAGACATTTTTTTCCTGAGACATAAATAAGCAGTATATCATCATTATGGTCATGATAATTTTATTTTTCTCATCGTTATTATGTGTGTGAATTCTCCTCCAGAAAGAAACTCCTGTTTGGTAGGAGCTTTCAAAACGCCCTTCCCTTCAGCCAGTATTTCGCTTCATCCTCACTGCACCCCCAGGAGTGGATATCGTAGCTCAGCGTAGGGGAGGGGAGGGGAGGTCGGGGCCAGCAAAGGCAGCTAGACTGGATTCAGCTCCGCCCCACACAGCGGGTCCTCCCCTCCCCTGGAAGCTCGTCCTTCACTTGGCCCCGGGACGCCAGCCTTCCCAGCTCTCCTCCTCCCTTCCTGCTTGCTCCTTCTCTTCTCCTGGGCTTCTCAACACCGGAGTCCCCAAGGCCCCTCCTTTTCTCGGTCTGTACTCACACTCTTGGTGACCTCATTCAGGCTCACGGCCACCGTCTAAAGGACGACACCTCAAACACAGTTCTAGTCCAGACCTTTCTCTTGCCTCTGAGTCACATGTCTACCTGCCTACCCGAGATGTCCAGCCCGAGTGACAGACATCTCAGGGGTAGTAGGTGTGAGGCTGTACTCCAGCTCTTCCCTCTGCTCCTCCCTGTCCTTCCCGTCAGCCCCTGCGAGCTCCCAGTGCTCCCCAAGTCAGTCAAATACCCCCAGGCCTTCTTTGCTTCCTCTTTTTCTCTCTGTCCCCAAATCCAATCTGTCAGAGAGCCCTTTGGCTCTTCCCTCAGCTACATCCAGAACTAACGTCTTCCCCCACCTCCGCTGCATCCCCCCTGCTCCAAGCCGCCCTCACCTTCTGCTTTGGGATCCCCCTCGCCCCGGGGCTCGGGTTGGTCTCTGTTTCCACCTTCTTCCTGCCACAACAGGGAGGGTCCTTTACACCCAGACGGCAGGTCACGTCCCCTCTCTGCTCAGAGCTAGTCTCCCTTCTCTGCCCCGGATCTGCCAATCCTCATCTCTTTCTGCTCCCCCCATGCCCTTCCCCTCTAGCTCCGGCTCAGACACACAAGCCTGTGTTGTCCTGCCTCCGCACTTTGACCTGGCTGTTCCCTCTGCCTGGAATACTCTTCCTCTGGAGCTGCACGCATCGCGCCTCACTACCCCTGACCACCATGTGAAGATCACAGCCGGCATCAACCCCAGCCCCGGTCACACACACTACTGGTCCCCCTTTTTCTGCTTCGCTTTGTCTTTATCTCAGTCTTTAAGATCTCACTTATTTCTTATGGTGATTATGCACTGTCTCCCTGGTCCCCACGAGAAGCGCCCTAAGGACAGAGGTGTCTGTCTTTCTGGCTTGCTGCTGGGTCTCAGGTCTCCATGGTGGCACCCAGCATCTAGTAGGTGCTCAATAAATATTTGATGACTTAAGGAACAGATTATTCCTTTCTCTTCTCTCGCTTGCCTGCGCGCTAGAATTGCTTGAGGCTCCGGCTGGGCAGCTGGCCCTGTGGGCATGTTCTGTTCTCTTAGCCCAGTGACTTAGGAAGGAGACAGGGAAGGCCTGAGGAAGCCCGGAAGCTGCTAGGGCACGTCTGGTGGGTCCTGCTGAAAACCACCACAGCAAGGACTGCTCAGGTCGGGCTGAGCCCAGCCGTGACCTCTGCACGTGGCCCTGCCCTCAGCGCCCTCCAGTTCCAAACCCCAAGGGGCCCAGAGGAGCTTGCCATCCAGCCTGCCAAGCGCCCCACCTACCGCCAGACCTGTTTCCCTTCATTCACTCCTCCTCCTCCCCTGCCGGGACGCTGCCTCCCCACGTCCACACACCCCCCCCCCCCCCCAGATCAAAGGCCGCCGGCTCTGCTCTGGATGCCCTCAGCGCTGGGAACAGGCACCTTAAGCATTGCCCCCGCCCCCCCGCGCCGCCCCCACGTGGCACTCGCACCCCCCCCCCGCCCCCGCCCCCGCCCCCGCCCCCGCTCCGTGGTTTCTACCACAGGAACTGCTACGGAGGCAGATTAACTCCATTCAAATCCTAGCTCCTCTGCTAGGTAGCTTTGTGAGTGTGGACGAGTCCGCGCTGCTCCTAAAACCTCAGTTTCCTCGTCTGTAAGGTGGGAAGCGCGCCTGCCTTTTAGGGTTGCTGTAAGGGTTAAAGGAGAATGTGTTGGGGGAGAAGCCGGCCCTGCAGCTGGCGCCCAGGGGGGGCTCAGTCGTGGCTACTCCTCCACGAACACCCACTTCTTGAGGGTCCCCCGCGCTCCCCGTGCTGTTACAGGGGCAGGCAGCTGGGCGGCCCCCTGGTGCGCGGGGGAGGGGAGAGCATCCCTCTTACTAGACCCCACCAAGCTGGGGAGCTGCGCCCCGAGCTGCTGCTGGAATTCTGCCTTGGATGGCGAGCAGATAGACCACGCGACCCGCTGTGTGTGACTTGGGGCCGGGTGGGGGCGGACCCCCAGAGACTGTCCTAACTTCTTGCCTCTGAGAAATGAGTACCATTTATTAGGGGGCCGTATCCACTGAAGGTGTGAAAAGACTTAAGGCTCATCTGCAAAACTCACGGAGAGTGAAAGGGTTTGGGGTCAGGCAAGTCCGGTTCCAAGCCCAGTTCCGTAGAAGAAAGACTGCAAGGATATTCGGTTCTCTGTGCAGGGCTGGCTTTCTCTTGAACATGCTGTTGCCAGTGACATCACAATAGGCTGCCACCTCTGTGTCCCCAGCACCGCTGACATCAGTGGACCGAGGGGGAGGACGGCTGGCCACCGGTGAGCAGCTGCGGATTGAGGCCATCAGTCTCCGGAGGAAGGGACTTTGTGCTCTGTCTGCGCTCACTGGCACCACACCCCATACCTTTGTGACACAACAAAACAAAACTTCTGACTTCCCGGCTGGCGGGGCTACGTGAGCTCTGCCTGGAAAAAGATCAAAACTTCCAAATGTCTTTAAAACAACTAAAAAAAAAAAAAAAAAGGGAAAACGGAATAGTCTCTGTTGCTATGAACCCCCAGGCAAATTTAGGGAGGCCAAGCCCCCCTTCCGCTGAAACTCTGCTCCTCGCTCTCTCCATCCCCAGGCTCTGCATTTATATCCCGTATTTAAATATTCACAGTTTTGCCTGAAATAGACGAGAATCATGAAGCTTGTAATGTTTCCCAAGGATTTCCGAAATCTCTTAATCCCCTTCTTTCCTGTAATATCCTATAGGGAAACTGATTTTAACATGCATTTTTAAATTGCACAAGCGTTTTCAAAAACCTGACGCTAGAGTACAAGGAACACCTTCCATACTAAAGCATCAGCGGTAGTCCTATTTTGTACCAAACTGGGTGTGCGTGTGTCTATGTGTATATTTTAATCCCAGCTTCTTCATATATCCGGGGACCTGTCCCTGGGTGTTTTGCCCCCTGGGCCTTACCCCTAATACCCCCTTGACATCCCTTCACTAAGTAAGAAGCCGCTGAGCGCTTTCTATGGCAGGGGGCTTCTCTAGGCCCTGGACACAGAGCGAACAAAACAAAAGAGATGTAACGTGTTGTGTGAGAGGAGCCAGACCTTCGTTCATTGTATCTCAGATCATTTTAAGCATTTAGAAGACAAAGAAAGCAGAGGAAGGTCACAGTGTCCTCTTGAGCTGCCGTGTGGATCATACAAATGGCCAGGCCCATGTGGGAGTCCAGTTTCTTAGTCTTGCCCCATCATCGCCTACAGCACCCTGACCAAGGGGTGGGAACGCCCCGCCCACACTCCTCACATCATGATACATTTTCTTTTTTCTCGTTGTCAGCAGAAACCCAGGACAGGAATGGCAGTGGGCATGGGGGCGGGTGTGTGAGAGGACTTCAGGGATACTTTTCTATTTCTTCCACAATTATTTATTGAGCCTAGTAGGTTCCAGGCAGTTGGCCGGCACAGCCTTGTTAAAATTGGAAAGCTTTACATAAACACCCTGAGTTCTGGATCCTCTTGAAAAATTGGAAGCTCTAGCAGCACTGGGCATGCCTTCCCTAGGGATAACAATTAACCAGTGCCGAGAGGTGGCTGGTTACTTCCAAGAGCTGGAACATTCTCTGGTTCCCTAGCCATTCATGTCTCTTATACCTGGCCAGCTTTGCTCCCCTGCCTGGCTGCGGGAGCCATTCATTAGAATGTGCAAGCCCTGACTTATGCTCTCATCGCAATGACTACAGACAAACAAGGAGCCGAATACTGAAAGAAACAAAAGTCAGGTTTTTGACATTCCTCCCATGGAAAAGAAGAGTCTATGTTCTTCCCCTTGAGTCTGGGTGGCTCGTGCTTGCTTCAGCCGAGTCCACTGGAAGTACCGATATATGACTTCAGAGGTGAGAACATAAAAGTCCCTCTGCTCCGTTCACTGGAACACTCACTTCCGGAACCCTGAGCTACCCTGTAAGAAGTCCAATGGCTCTGGGCCCACCATGCTTGGAAGTCCAAGCCACATGGAGAGGACTCATGTGGGCACAAGTTGGCAGTCCCTGCTGAGCTCAGCCTGTGAGCCATCCCAGTCCAGGCACCAAACATGTGAGAGTTAAGATGTCTCCAGATGATTCTAGTCCTCAGCCAGCCAAGTTACCCCAGCTGTTCACATCTTCCACACTGAGGCCCCAGACATGTGGACCACAGAGAAGCCATGCCTACTGTGCCCTGTCCGAATTCCTGACCATAGTAAAATGGTTGTTGTTTATACATTTTGGGGTAGCTCATTATGCAGCAATAAATAATTGGAACAAGGTTGACTAGGAAGGATCACCTGAGCTCAGAGCTGAGGCAGGGGCATTGGAGCAGAGCATTTTGAATGGGGGGGTTGGGGAAGGCAGCAGGGACAAAAACCTCTGGTAGGAGGAATCTGGTGTATTAAAAAACAACAAAGAAAGCAAACAACCAGAAACCCCTCCAGGTATTTCAAGCACAAAGTATTCAATACAAGGAGTTAAAGGTTTAATAAATAAATAAATAAATAAATAAATAAATAAATAAATCCTGAAAGACAGGTCAGAGAAGCTGCCATAGAATTCAAATTCGATACCTGCTTTCAGAAAGTCAGGAAGGTACAGGAAACACAGGAAGCTTTCCACAGTGAGCTGACTCCACTAGGAAGGCAGGTGATGCGACAGAAGCCACCCACAGAGTTCTGCAAATCTGTCGATGAACCCACAGCTTGTGTACTTGTCCAGCACTGCCCTGCTGGAGAAACAATAATATTTCTGCTTCTCTTCTACTTCCAAGTCTATCATAAGTGCCTCCTCGTTTGTGGAAACAAACTCAGAAGCGTATTGGCAGGAGATTCTGGGAAATTCTAGCCCCTGCAGTACTGGGCAGAGCACAGAGGGGAAGGGAGCCTGAAGTCAACAGGCAATCTGGCACACCTGGTCTCTTCTTCGCCTCCTCACTCCTAGTCATCCTGTCTTCCCCTCACTTCCGGGGCTCACCGTCATGGTCATGCCCCAGAGATGTTATTACCATTAACTCCATAATCTCAATTCCACACCTCTTATCTTCCCAGTTCACTCCCCTGGTACCTGAACTCCAATAATTCTTCCATCTCCTGAGACTTACCCAACCTTCCCTTCCCCTCCGCTTTCCCAATGCCCCTCTCACCCAGTTTAGATGATCTGGTCAATCATTATAGCGACTCGTTTGCATACCCTCAACTCTCTTGCCTCCTCTTCCTTCACTGTACTCTTTTTTTTCTTTTTTTTAAAGATTTTATTTATTTTTATTTATTTATTTATTTATTTATTTGACAGAGAGAGATACAGCCAGTGAGAGAGGGAGCACAAGCAGGGGGAGTGGGAGAGGAAAAAGCAGGCTCCCAGCAGAGCAGGGAGCCCGATGCGGGGCTTGATCCCAGGACCCCAGGATCACACCCTGAGCTGAAGGCAGATGCCTAATGACTGAGCCACCCTGGCACCCCTCACTGTACTCTTCTAGAAAAACCCCAACTTTGGTTAAATCTAGCTCTCCACCTATTTAACACCTCTACGACAACAGCTAAACATGCCTAGAAAACATCAAGCATGCTAACTGACCTTACTCTAAATTCATAGCCAACTAAGGTCAAGTGGACACTTAGGGCTCCCCTGCAATCCTACCTCATTTCCCTTGTTCATTCGCCCTCCCACTCTCCAAGACAACTTGCAAGAGAGCTTTCATAGGCTCTTACCACACCTGCCAACTGAAATGTGGATCCGGATATTGCACGTTTCCTCCTGTTCCTGTGGATGAACTGTTCGTGCTCCTATCTGAAGCCAAACCCTCTACTTAGAAACTAGAGCCCATCTTCTTTTGTCTACCCAAGGGCCTTAGTCCAATAGCGTCTCTCCTTCATCATCACATTTTCTTCCTCCATCAGGTCACTCCCATTAGCCTACAGATATGATGCTATTTCTGTCTTTTAAAAACAGTCCTCTTCTAGTGCCATGTCCCCTACCAGCTCCTGCCCCTATTTCTCTGCTTCTTTGCAGTAAACTCTTAAAAGAGTTACCTGTACTGTCTTCGATTCCCATCCTCCACTCTCTCTTGACCCCATTTCCATCAGCCCTTTTCTCTCACTTCTCCACAAAACACACCTTCTCAAGGTGACCAATTACTTGCCACGTAATTGATTCTCAGTTCCCATCTCACTTGGCCCCTCAGGACTTTTTAACCCAGTTGGTCACTTGTTCCTTGAAACGCTCTCCCTCCCTGGCATCCAGGACACCACCCTCTCCTGCTTTTCCTCCTGCCTCATTGGCCACTCCTTCTGTGACCCTTGCCTTCTGTGACTCTTTTTCATCTTCCTGACCCCAAATCACTGAAGTGCCCCAGAGCTCTGTCCTTGGATTTCTTTGTCTTCTCAAGAGCCTATTGAGGTGGGTGGTCATGAATTTAAATAAGGACAGTGTTAACGCGGTGCTCCTGGCTTTAAATACCTCCTACAGCTGATGACTCCTAGAGCTTTCCCCTGAATTCCAGACTTGAACATCCAAATGCCTACTTGACACCTTCTCTGGGATGTCTAGTACTGATCGCAACACCAAAGTCCTGCTCTTACCCCCAAACCTGCTTCTCCTGTAGTCTTGGCACATCTGTAAGTGGTCAATTCATCTTTCCAGTTGTTTCGGCCCAAAACTTGGAGTCATCTCTGACTCCTGTTTCTGTCATGCTCAGTCCTGACAGCTGTGCCAAACAGGTCTGGATTTTGGCCACCATTGACCACCTCCACCAATAGGACCATGCCCAAGCCTCCCTCACCCCTCTCTTGGATGACTGTAAGAGCTTCCTAACTGCTCTCCTTGATCCTGCTGCTGCCCTCCTTCATTTCATTGTTAACAAAGTGGCAGAGGATCCATTTAAAATATGTCAGAGTCATAGCCTTACTCAGCTCGAAACCCTCCATCTCACTTGAATAAGAACAAAAAGTGCGAGCTCCCAGGTTCTTCTTTGATCTCAACGGTCTGTTACACCCACACTGTCCTCCTTGCTCTGGAGCATGGAAAGAATGTTCCCACCTCAGGGCCTTTCCACGTACTGGTCTCTACCTGGCATGTCCTTGCCCCAGATATCTGACCTGCCCTTTCTCTTCTTTTATTTTTTTTAATTAATTTATTTATTTGAGAGAGAGCGTGCATGTGTGCACATGGGGAGTGGGGCTGCAAGGGGCAGAGGGAGAGGGAGAGAGAAACCCAAGCAGACCCCATTCTGAGTGTGGAGTCCAATGTGGGGTTCAGTCTCATAACCCTGAGATCAGACCTGAGCTGAAACCAAGAGTCAGTCACTTACAGACTGTGCCACCCAGGGTACCCAACCTTTCTCTTCTTTTAGACCTTTGTTCCAATGACACATTATAAGTGAGACTTTCCTTGATCATCCTTATGAAATAGGACTCCCTTGTCCCCTCCCTGTTTTGTTTTTCTCCTTTACACTTACTGCCAGACAACAACGTGCTATACATTTTGCCTTACTCCCCTTCTAGGATATAAATGCCATGAAAGCAGGGACTTTACTTGGTTCACATGAATATCCTCGATGCCTAGAGCATGTCTGGCACACAGTAGGCGCTCACTACTATTTGTTGCGCTAATTGAATGACTGGGCGTAGAGATCATGGCTGATAGAAGGGGCTGAGAGGTGGGCAGGAGCCAGATCAGCAGGGCTTTTAGGTCTTGCTAAAGATCTGGAGGAGGGCTGACATGATCACTATCACGTTCAGAAAAGCTCCCCTGGGCTCCAGGAGCGAGCACACGTCTTCTAGAAAGGTGATTCTTGCCTTTGTGCAGTTGAGTGTAGGGAGATGTGAGCATTTGTGTTTTAGAAATGCCTCTCCCACTTAGAAGGGGCAAGGAGGTTCTGGGGCCAAAGAGATCTCTGCATTTGGACAAGACGCAACAGCACACGAGGCTGTAATTATGGATAACCAACCCTGCGCCTCTGAGTCACAGCTCAATCAAGCCCTTTACAAGCGACAGGTCACAGGGCCGCCTCCTCCCTGGGAGCCTCCTGTACTGGGAGCCTGCTTCACCCTACTGAGGGCTCGCTGCTCCAGAGAGTGTCAGAACATACTAGATGTGGCATTCCCCCATCTCCCCAGTCACCCCGAGTCACCTCTCCCTTTCCTCCTGCACTCCTCAACCGGGAGAGATTTCAGCGGCGATCAAGTCCAAGGGCGAGAGGCTAGTGCACTTCTCAGGCCTCCAGGGAGAAGGCGAGGAGCCACTCACCCAGGGGAAGGGAATGGGGCTGAGGGCAGCAGACCCTGCCGGCAGACCCTCTCCGGGTGGAGCCCCAGGAGCCACGCGGGAGATGTGGCCCTGGGGCAGCCCTTCCTCAAACGCTCCCTCTCTCCAACACCCCAGCTATCCAAACAGCTGCACTATTTATTCAGCCTTTCCTCGGCCCACTGGGCTCCTCAAACTAAATTTGCCTTCTGCACATTCCTTGAGGGTTTTAATAACCTACCAGTAAGAACAAAAAGTCCATTTCTACTAAGCTAATAAGTCAAGCCAAGGTGGAAATACCTTTCCAGGGCCCCTCCCTGACCAACTCAGCTGGACTCGCATTGCAGAGGGAAGCAAAATTAATTTTGACTTAGCTGCCGAGATGCACCTAATTATTTCGCTTTGCCAAGGAAGGGGGGAGGAAAATCACAGCCAGCAAGGCAGAATGTTCCATCCCCAGGCACTCAGGAGTTTGGGATTCTTTCCTACCTTCTCGTGGGCTGGGCTGCAGGATGCTTGCCAGCTGCTGACCTCCTGGGTCCTGTCCCAGTGGCCCTGCCTGGCACATACCACCTAACGAGGCTACAGGGCCCCAGGGGGAGCGCCAGGCTGAGCCCTGGGCAGCCAAGTTTGCTTTGTCACCAACCACAGGTTACAGGCCAATCCCAGGTCAGGCATCCTGCAAGTGCTGGGTTGTTGGTGGCAGAGGAGACCAGACAGGAGGGAGCTTCCTGAAAGATTACAGGCCCAGCTACAGCATCAGCCACGCAGACTGAGGGCAACCCCTCTCCCAACCTTCCGCCTCCCAGCCTAGCAGTCACGACTATCCAACATTTCCCCCTCTCTCCTGCCCCCAGGAAAGTTCTTCTTTCCTTAGTTCTTACTCAGGAAAATCTAAATACAGTGAACTGTATTTGTTGGCTGATAGAGTCACCTGTGGGGAGAAAAGTTTCCTTCCATTTTGGGGGAAGGGAGGAAGAGGTAAGTGAGGCAGAAAACTAATGCTTGAATGCCTTCTATCCATTTTCATAGGCTACTTAGCCTGATATTTGGGAAAATGCCTCAGTATCTGAGCTCAGAACAAGCAGGACTGGGGTCCGGACCCCAATTTGCCATTGTGTTAACCGTGTGGCTTTGGACGCAGAGCCTCTGAGACTGCACCTGTCGAAAGGGGTAGCCGCGCTTCCTCCAAGGGCTTTTGCAAAGACTAAATCAGATGCGGCAAACTTAACTCTTAACTCAAACTTGAGTTAATAAATGAAGAAACTGAACTGCTAAGAGGTTAGGTTATAGGCCAACAGAGGAAATGCCTCAGGGCTGACAAAGGATCCCACACTGAGCCTGTCGGGGCGGTTCTCCAGCAGGATGCAGGAGTTTGGGATTTGCCAAGATTGCTTCTGACTCATGATGACCTTGGGGGCCACACGCCTTGTGTGGCAGGCACCTGAACCTGGTCACTAGCCTGTTGACCGTCTCTTGAACAACACACCCGTCAACAAGTTTGTGCCTCTTCCCCTGCTAGGTACTGTAGATGGATTAAAAATGGAATCTGAAGCAGTCCTTCGCTGGGGGGACCAACTCCTCCCAATTTGCCCAGGCCTTTCAGTGTTATACTTGAGTCTCATGTCCCAGGAAACGCCTTCTCCGTCCTGGGCAAACCAAGATGGCCGGTCCCCCTGGTCCAGGCTCCACAGACATTACCATCTTCCTAGGAGAGCGAGACTGACCCAGGGAGCTCTGAAGTGGATGCTGATGCTTGTGCTGCTTAAAAATCTTGTGCTGAGTGTCATTTCAAGATGACCAACTGAGCACAAGCTACCACTCTCTCTTTTGGCTCAAGTGCTAGAAATCACAGGAAAAAAAAAACCCTTTTTTTAAATGTCAGAATTTTTTGAGGCATAATTTACATATACAAATTTCACTCCTGGGGTGCCTGGGTGGCTCAGTCCATTAAGCGTCTGCCTTCAGCTCAAGTCATGATCCCAGGGTCCTGGGATCAAGCCCTGCACTGGGCTCCTTGCTTGGCGGGGTGTCTGCTTCTCCCTCTGCCCCTTTCCCCCCTCATGCTCTCTCTCTCTCAAATAAGTAAATAAAATCTTAAAAAAATAAAAATAATAAATATTAAAAATTCACTCCTTTTAAAAATGTATAGCTGTGACTTCTGACAAGTGCATATAGTCATATCCCCACCACAATGCAGATGTAAAACACTTCCATCCCCCCCACCCTGCGAAAGTCCCCTTGTGCCCCTTACAGTATATTCCCTTCCTGATTTCTGTCCTTACAGTTGTGCTTTTTCCAAAATGTCATTTGATAGGAATCATGCAATATAAACCTTTTTTATCTGGCTTTTTTTTTCCACTTAGCATAATGTTTGCGAGATTCATCCATGTCGTGTGTGTCAGGAGCTCTTTTTGGATTCCTGAGTAGTAGTCCATAGTATGAAAGTGCTGGAATTTGCTCATCTGTTCACCAGTTGATGGACACGTGGGTCATTCCCGGCTTTGGACAATTACAAATAAGACAGCTACACACACTCACACAGATCTCGCATGGACATGTTTTCATGTCTCCTGGGAAACTGCCCTAGGAGTAGGGGTAGGACTGCTGGGTTTTATGGTATGCGTATATTTTACTTTATTAAAAATTGCCAAACTGTTTTTCTTTTCTTCTTTGCGGTGTTATACCTTTATTTGACAATCAGCGACTAGTTCTCGTCCCCACTGTCTGTAGATTTTTTATTTTATTTTATTTATTTATTTGACAGAGATAGAGATAGCCAGTGAGAGAGGGAACACAAGCAGAGGGAGTGGGAGAGGAAGAAGCAGGCTCCCAGCGGAGGAGCCTGATGCGGGGCTCGATCCCATAACGCCGGGATCACGCCCTGAGCCGAAGGCAGACGCTTAACCGCTGTGCCACCCAGGAGCCCCTATCTGTAGATTTTTGACAGTGGCAACAGGTACATAGGTGACCAGTGTGTAGAGCTTGTTTGGCGAATCTTCATCCTCGTTACGTTGTCTGGACAACCGCACGCAGATACAGTGTGGAGCATTCCTTATTCCTTCGGCCCACACACCTTTGTTAAGCATGGTGCCAACGTGCACACCTGGGGTTCCCATCTCCTTCACGGCAAACATCCGGATCTCTTTGAGTGTCCGACGAGCTCGCCTCTCGAAACCCACTCCACGGATGCGCTTACGAATGTTGGCGGTGTATCCTCTGGCCACTACCTCGTCGACGGCAGAACGGCCCTTCTTCTCTCCACCCTTCTCGGGAGCCGTGCTGCCGGGCCCTGGTGGGAAAGCGCCAAACTGTTTTTCAAAGTGGCTGCACCATTTTGCATTCTTCTCAGCAATGAATGAGGACTCCAGTTGTTCTAGACCCTCACTAGCACTTTTTATTTTTTAGCCATTCCAGCTAATGTGTAGCGATATCTCATTGTAGCTTTAACTTGTGTTTCCCTAATTCTAATGATGTTGGACATCTTGTCATGCGTCTCTTTGCCATCCAGACCCCTTCGCTGATGAAGAGTCTGCTTACATCTTTTCCTCAATAATAATAAAAAAAAGGACGACAGAGAGACAGCCAGAGAGAGAGGGAACACAAACAGGGGGAATGGGAGAGGAAGAAGCAGGCTCCCAGCAGAGCAGGGAGCCCAATGCGGGACTCGATCCCAGGACCCCAGAATCACGCCCTGAGCCGAAGGCAGATGCTTAACAACTGAGCCACCCAGGCGCTCTAGGACCCTTTTGTTCTAATTGTTGTAAGAGTTCTTTACGTATTCTGCTCATGATTCCTCTATCAGATAGGTGTTTCGCAAATATCTTCCCCCAGTCTGTGGCTTGTTTCTTCATTATTTTGAGAATGTCTTCCAAAGGACAAAAGATGTTCATTTTGGTGGAGTAAAATTTATTAATTTTTTTATAGTTTATGCTTTTTGTGTCTTATTTAAGAAATCTTTGTTAGCCTAAGATGGTAAAGACAGTTTATGTTTCTTTCAAAAATTTGATTGTTTTAGCTCTTATATTTGAAAAATACAACTTAAAAATGAAATAAATCTATAATCAATCAAAAACAAGAAGAAGAACCTCTTCTGGGCCAGAAATTGTGTGGAGTCCCTAAAAGGCAGAAGGTACATGTGATTACGGAGAAGGTCACTGTTCTCATAATAAGAGGGCGGTACCAAGAGAACCCCATCCTCGGACAAGGTGGATACTGAGAGCCCCTAAGACACATAGGGGTTGAACCCCTACGTACCCTGTCCCCTACTCTTCCTCTCAGCCAGCTCTATGTAGACACATGGTAGCAAAATTTCAGAATAACAAAGAAAAAATCCTAAATCCTATCAGGGAGAAAAAAAGGATTGTCTACAAAGGAAAGAAACTCAGATTGACGTGAGCCCTTATCAGCTATGCTGGATGTAAGAAAACAAGCAATAGGGGCACCTGGGTTGCTCAGTCTTAAGTATCTGCTTTCAGGGCTCAGGTCATGATCCCAAGATCCTGGGATCAAGTCCTGGATAGGGTTCCCTGCTCAGTGGGGAGTCTGCTTCTCCTTCCCTCTGCCTCTTCCCTGGCTTGTACGTGCTCTCAATCAGTCTCTCTCTCTCAAATAAATAAAACCTTGAAAAAAAAAAAGACAAGCAATACCTCTATAAATGTTAATGGGAAATAACAGAGCTAGAATTTCATGTCCAGACAAAGTAGACTGTCTCTGAAATAATTAAGGATGTTTCCAATAAGAAGAAATATGACTCCATAAGGAATAAGTGAGTTTCAAGAAGCAGTGAGGTGAAACACACATGTGTTTGTGCATGCACAAAAGTACATGTATGCGTATGTATGTGTATTTTCTGTGCTATATCATATCTATATTTAGGTGTATATAAATGTTTACTGTAAAAAAAAAAAACTCCCCAAAACAAACAAAAATTTCTAGAACTAAACCCAGGTAATATCAACAGTTACTCTTGGTGATGATATGGAAAGACATCTCATGCTTATGAATTGGAAGACTTAATATTATTAAATTTGGTTTGATTTCTCTTGAGGCCTCTCTCCTTAGCCTACAAGTGGCCATCTTCTTATTGTGTTCTCAAGTGGCCTCTTCTTTATGAGAACACATTCCTAATGTCTGTTTTTCTTCTGATAAGGACATCTGATCAGTTATATCGGATTAAGGGTTCACCCTATCAGCTTCATTTCAACTGGATCACTTTTTGAAGACTCAACTCCAAACACAGTCCTATAGACTAAGGTCCATCCATATGACTTCGTTTAACTTTAATTACTTCTTTAAGGGTCCTATGTCCAAATACGGTCAGATTCTGAGGTACTGGGTGTTAGGACTTCAACACATAAATTTGGGGTGGGGGGAATATAATTCAGCCCATAATAACATCATTCAATGGGGGAAAGGACAGTCTTTTCAACAGATAGTATTAGGAAAATTAGGAAAATAGGATCTCCACATGCAAAAGAATGAAATTGGTTCCTTACCTCACACCATATACAAAAGTTAACTCAAAATGGATCGAAGACCAAAATGTGAATACTAAAACTAGTGGGAAAAAATATATAGGGGGAAATCCTCACAACATTTGATTTGGTGATGATTTGTTGGTTAGACACCAAAAGCAAAAACACAGATAACTTAGATTTCATCAAAATTCAAAACTCTTGTGCATCAAAGGACACTATCAAGAGTGAAAAGACAACTCACAAAATGGGAGAAAATCCAAATATATATATATATATATATATATATATATATATATATATAAAGAATTCCTAAAACTTAACAACAAAAATACAAACAACAAAAATGAAAAATCGGCAAAAAACTTCAATAAGCATTTCTCCAAAAAGGATATGCCAATTGCCAATATGCGCATGAAAAGATGCTCAATATCACTAGCCGTTAAGGAAAATGCAAATTAAAACCACAATGAGATACTGCTCCACATCCATTATGTTGGCCATCATCAAAACAATGGAAAATAACAAGTGTTGGGGATGATATGGAGAAATTGAAATCCCAGAGGATTGCTGGTGAGAATGTAAAATGGTGGAACCACTGTGGAAAATATTTTGGTAGTTTCCCCAAAAGTTAAACATAGAATTACCATGATTCCACAACTCCACTTGTAAGTTTATACCCCAAAGAATTGAAAGCAGGGACTCAAACATACTTGCACATCAATCTTCATGGCAGCATTATTCACCTTAGATAGAAGGTGAAAATGACCCAAATGTTCATTAACAGGTGAGCGGATAAGCAAGATGTGGTATATTCATACAACAGAATATTATTTAGCCTTTAAAAAAATGAAATTCTGATCTATGTTACAACATGGATGAGTCTGGAAAACATAATGCCAAGTGAAATAAACCAGACACAAAAGAACATATTATATGATTCCACATATATGATGTACCTAGAATAGATGAATATATAGAGACAGAAAATATAATAGAGGTTACCAAGATCTGGAGGAAAGCAGTAAAGAGGAATTATGGTTTTATAGGTACAGAGGTTCTGTTTGGGATGATGAAAAAGTTCTGGAAATGGAGAGTGGTGATGCTTGCACAACAATGTGAGTGTGCTTAATGCCACTGCATTGCACACTTAAAATGCTTAAATGGTAAGATTTATGGTATATATATTTTATCACAATAAAAAAATACATTGTAAAAAATATTAGCATGGATGGTTGTGCAGTGGAATGAAAGAGGAGAAAAGTAAATGCTAAGTTTCCTGTTCAAGGGGCTTTGATATAGACAAACTCTATGGGAATGAAAAATACAGCACAGGGAATATAGTCAATAATGTCATAATAACTTCGTATGGTGACAGATGGTAACTGCACTTACCGTGGTATTTTGTAATGTATATAATTGAATCACTATAATGTACACCTGAAACAAACATAATATTTAATGTCAACTATACTTCAATTAAAAAAATAGATTGAACTCTAGCCATTGTTTTAAAAAAGTATGCTTAAGGGGCACCTGGGTGGCGCAGTCATTAAGAGTCTGCCTTCGGCTCAGGGCGTGATCCTGGCGTTCTGGGATCGAGCCCCACATCAGGCTTCTCCGCTGGGAGCCTGCTTCTTCCTCTCCTACTCCCCCTGCTTGTGTTCCCTCTCTCGCTGGCTGTCTCTCTCTGTCAAATAAATAAATACATAAACCTTTAAAAATAAAAATAAAAATAAAAATAAAATAAAAAAGTATGCTTAAGAATATATGTTAAATATTTAAAGGAATTGAAGCACTTACAAAAATATAAGTAGAATGTAAAACTTTCTAGTAAGTAAAGGAAATAAAATGGAGCAAAAAGCAGAAAGCAAAAACAAAAGCAAAACTATAACATACAGAAATCTAAAACACAAAATGGCATGACCAATTGTAAATAATCCGTAGTCTCAATAAATATGAACAGATTAAATTTGCCCATTAAAAAACAGAATCTAGAACTGCATTTTTAGAAAGTATCCAGCCATAGACTTTAAACTAGAGATGTACTTTAAAAAAAAATGACGAAAGAAAATGAAAATAAAGAAATGAAAAAAGATATATGAAGCAAACGGAAAGAAAGTGAAAATAGTTGTAACAACATAAGTGTCAGACTACATAGAATTCAAGATAAAAGGCATTAAAAGTGATAAAAAGAAATAGGAGCAATCTCTCAAGAAGATATAATAGCAATGATTATCGAGATGCTTAAACACAAGATTGAAATATATAAAGTAAATCCTGATAGCATCACAAGTATAAACTGATAAATACATAGCAATACTGGGAGAGTTTTACACATCTCTTTCAGAAAATGACTAATTAAGCAGACAAAAAATAATTATGGATGTAGGGAGGGTTTTAATAACACAAATCAACAAATTGCTCCCAACAAACAAATGGAATACACATGAAATTTGCACAAAATTCATCACAAATTGACCATGAAAGAAATTTCAGCAAATTCTAACATGTTAACTTTGTATAGCCTCATTCACTAACTATAATACAATAAAATTAGAAACCATAAAAAAAAAATAGCTCCCCAAACTCTACTTACCTTTGGATTAAACAGGAAGTCAAAATGGTGATGACATATTATGTGGAAATGATCCAGAATCAGAGTACATACTGAAATCTGCAAAGATTCAACCAAGTCAGTACTCAGAACATTTATAATCTTAAATACCCATTACATAATTGTAAAGTTCAAAAACAAATGAGCTCAAACTTAAAAAACTAAGCTAATAAAAGAGAAACAAAGTAAATCCAACTGAAATAGAGTAAAGGAATAAAAAATGGTTGAAACTAAACATTAATAATTCAAAAACAAATTTGCCCTTGTTTCTAAAACGAAATGAGGTTTCTTTGCAAAGCACAATGTAATGGATAATCCTTTGGTAAATATAACGAAACAGAAAAAGAAAGGGTAAAGTAAACACTAAGAAAAATGAAAGACATGGGGTGTCTGGGTGGCTCAGTTGGTTAGGCAGCTCACTGCCTTTGGCTTAGGTCATGATCTCTGGGTCCTGGGATCAGCCCATGTCGGGCTCCCTGCTCAGCGGGGAAACTGCTTCTCCCTCCCCCTCTGCTGCTCCCCTTGTTTGTGCTCTCTTGCTCTCTCTCTCTCTAATAAATAAATAAAATCTTAAAAAAAAAGAACAGAAAGAAAAATAAAAGACATATGACTATAGATACAAAGTATATTTAATAATTATGAGGGACAACTCTACCAGACATCCAAGAAATGAATACTTCCTAGCTTACATAACCTCTTCCACAGCATCGAAAAAATGGTGGAAAACCACTCAACTCATTTGAAGATGATAGCTTAACTTTGATTCTTAAACCAAACAAGGCTATCACAAGAAAAGAAATTAAGAGTCTGATATAACTGTGAGACAGATGCAAAAATCTTAAGAAAATGTTGGGAAATCAACATTGTAATCAGCATTGTATTAAAAGACCAAGTAAGAATTGAACTCAGACAAAGCTGTAATCATCAAGACAGTATGGTACTGGCACAAAAACAGACGCAGAGACCAATGGAACAGAACACAGAACCCAGAAATGGACCCTCAACTCTATGGTCAACTAATCTTTGACAAAGCAGGAAAGAAAATCCAATGGAAATAAACAAAACAAAACAGTCTCTTCAACAAATGGTGCTGGGAAAATTGGACAGCCACACGCAGAAGAATGAAATTGGACCATTTCCTTACACCATACACAAAAGAGACTCAAAATGGATGAAAGACCTAAATGTGAGACAGGAATCCATCAAAATCCTAGAGGAGAACCCAAGCAGCAATCTCTGTGACCTCGGCCACAGCAGCTTCTTGCTAGACATGTCTCCAAACGCAAGGGAAACAAAGACAAAAATGAGCTATTGGGACTTCATCAAGATAAAAGCTTTTACACAGCAAAGGAAACAGTAGAGAGCACTAAAAGACAACCGACAGAATGGGAGAAGATATTTGCAAATGTCTTATCAGATAAAGGGCTAGTATCCAAAATCTATAAAGAACTTATCAAACTCAACACCCAAAGAACAAGTAATCCAATCAAGAAATGGGCAGAAGACATGAACAGGCGTATCTCCAAAAAAGACATACAGATGGCCACAGACACATGAAAAAATGCTCAACATCACTTGGCATCAGGGGAATACAAATCAGAACCACAATGAGATACAACCTCACACCAGTCAGAATGGCTTAAATAAACAAGTAAGGAAACAACAGATGTTGGCGAGGGTGTGGAGAAAGGGGAACACTCTACACTGTTGGTGGGAATGCAAGCTGGTGCAGCCACTCTGGAAAACAGTTTGGAGTTTCCTCAAGAAGTTAAAAATAGAGCTACCGTAGGACCAGCAATTGCACTACTGGCATTTACCCCAAAGATACAAATGTAGTGATCTGAAGGGGCACCTGCACCCCAATGTTTATAGCAGCAATGCCCACAATAGCCAAACGATGGAAAGAACCCAGATGTCCATTGACAGATATATGGATAGAGAAGTTGCGGTATATATATATACACACACGATGGAATATTACTCAGTCATCAAAAAAACGAAATTTTGCCTCTTGCAATGATGTGGATGGAACTAGAGGGTATTATACTAAGTGAAATAAGTCAATCAGAGAAAGACAATTTTCATATAATTTCACTCATGTGTGGAATTTAAGAAACAAAACAGAGGAGCATAGGGGAAGAGAGGGGAAAATAAAACAAGAGAAACTTAGAGAGGGAGACAAACCATAAGAGAGACTCTTAATCATAGGAAACAAACTGAAGGCTCCTGGAGGGGAGGGAGTGGGGGGATAGGGTAACTGGGTGATGGATATTAAGGAGGGCACGTGATATAATGAGCACTGGGTGTTATATACAACTGATGAACCACTGAACTCTACCTCTGAAACTAATAACACACTACATGTTAATTAGTTGAATTTAAATTTAAAAAATTTTTTTAAAGAATTGAACTGAGAATTCAAAGATAGTTCACATAGAGAATCTATTAGTGTAATTTACTATACTAATGAAATTAAAGAAATATCTCGCTTCAAGAGATAATAAACAATAATAGCCATTGATAAATTCATAATCCATTCATGATTTTTTAAATAAACTCTTAGAAAACTAACAAAACTTTGTAAACTTGTTAAAGGGCATTAGCCAAAATGTATAACAAAAGTGGCATATTTTTGTAAAGCACTAAAGCAATCCCATTAAAGTGGGTAAAGACTAATTATTATTATTTCTATGCTCCAACATTTTATAGGATGCTCTGTCCAATGATACATAAATGTATAAATATATAAATGTATAAATGTTGGGGGGAAAAGAAAAATCTACCATTATTAACAGATGATATAATGGTTTGACTAGAGAATACAAGAAAATTAATTGGTAGACTGTTATAACTGATCACAAAATTTAGCAAGATGGCCAAATACAAAATTGAGATATAAACAAAGTAAAACAGAACAAAACCACTACCTTTCATATACACCAGCTACCTCATTAAAAAATGTCATGATATCCTTGCCAAAATATTTGAACTTGAATCTAATGAAGACTTGAAAGCTAACTACCAGTTTTCAGGAAATGCTGGGAACACTAAGTGACATTGTGAGGCAGACATACCTTGAACACAGGAAGCTCTTCAGGACCAATGGCCAGTTTTTTTCACCAAATTAATCACGTGAAAAAGTGAAGGGATAATGATGGATACATGTCATTGTACATTTGGCCAAACCCATAGAATGTACAACACCAAGAATGAACCCTAAGGCCATCTATGGACTGTGGGCGATTATGATCGTTCAATGTAGATTCATTGATTGTAACAAATGTTCTACTCTGGTGGGAGATGTTGATAATCGGAGGAGGCTGTGCCTGGGGGGTGGGGAGTAGATGGGGAATCTGCACATTCCTCTTAGTGTTACTGTGAACCTACAACTTAAAAAAACTTAGGTCTTTAAAAAAAAGTCAAGACCTCAAAAACAAAACAAACGTACAAACAACAAATTTAGCAATCTATACTGTGATGTGAATGATTAAAAATATAGATACCAAGAATATCACTAATAAAATACGATCTCCTTACCATTCATAAGGAAATAAAAATGGTGAGAGGGGCAGAACTGCTACGGAGTAGAAGAAAATCAAGAAACATATCCACCCACTAATTTTTTTATAAGATTTTATTTATTTATTTGAGAGAGAGAGCGCACACAAGCTGGGGAACAGGCAGAGGGAGGGAGAAGTGGACTCCTCACTGAGCGGGGAGTCCAATGTGGGGCTTGATCCCAGGACCCTGGGATTATGACTTGAGCCAAAGGCAGACATTTAACTGACTGAGCCACCCAGGCACCTCCCCCCCCACTAATTTGTTTAGATCCCAGTTCAAACGAACATGATGATATATCTTTGAACAAGCAAAGAAAAGTTAACCTGAACGGGGTATTAGATTATACTGAGACATTTCTACTCATTTTGTCAGGTATGATTATTATGTATTATTATTATTTTTTTAAAGCCTTGTGAGTTAGGGGATACCTGGATGGCTCAGTGGGTTGGGCGTCTGACTCCCGATTGCGGCTCAGGTTGTGATCTCAGGGTGTGGGATCGAGACCCACGTGGGGCTCTGCTCTCAGCACGGAGTCTGCTTGTCCCTCCCCCTACCCCTCTCCCCCTCCCCCTGCTCCCTTTCTCTCTCTCAAATAAATAAATAAAATCTAAAAAAAAATGTCCAGTGAGCTAGGAATATATAAGTACTTCAATATATATATTTCTAACTGACAAGGCTTTAAGAAAATAATAGTATATAATACTCATGAGTAATATCTCTGTGAGTTGTTTTAAAATAATCAAAAATAAAAATATATATAATATATATTTGAATATATGTACCATATATATTTAAGCCTTACCCATTTCAAAAAATACATTTTATACCTGATGATAAATTCCATGTGAATTACATATATGTATGTATGTGTGAATTATATGTGTATATGTATTAAAATAAAATATGCTAACAAATGTTTATTACCATGGGGCTAGGGACATCTATTGAAACTATTCAAAAAGCAAAAATTATAAAGAGAAAATGTAATTAATTTGTCTACTTCAAAAATATAAGTGCTTTGTGTGTGAAGAGATACCATAAACAAACTTTAAGAATAAGCAATAGCCTAGGAGAAAAAAATAATTACTATCAAGAATATATTTTAAAAACTCTTACAAATTAGTGTAAAAGAGATGACCAATCCGAATGAGAAAGCTATGGAAAGAATTTGAATAAGAAACTCATTGAAGAAGAAATATCAGTGGCCAATAAAGACCTGAAAAGATACTCCACTCTACTGGTATTCAAATGTATGCAAATTAAAACCAAATTGGATTTGGTTTTATGCAAATTAAAACCAAATTGGATTTGGATTTGCCAAACTTTTGACAAGAATCTTAGTTTAGGGGCGCCTGAGTGGCACAGCGGTTAAGCGTCTGCCTTCGGCTCAGGGCGTGATCCCGGCATTATGGGATCGAGCCCCACATCAGGCTCCTCTGCTAAGAGCCTGCTTCTTCCTCTCCCACTCCCCCTGCTTGTGTTCCCTCTCTCGCTGGCTGTCTCTCTCTCTGTCAAATAAATAAATAAAATCTTAAAAAAAAAAAAGAATCTTAGTTTAATAATATGAAAAGTTTTCAAGTCCTCTCATGCACTGTCGGTGGGAATTTAAATTGGCCCTTTGATGGGCAATTTGGCAGTATCTAATAAATTTAAATTCCATATACCCCATGACACTTCTTAAAATCAGCCTCCTAGAAAGCAGACCCACGGGCACAAGGAAATGTGGTTAAAGACAATTCATTGCAAAATTGTCTCCAGGAGTGAAAACCCAGACCACCCTAAACACCCATCAGTAGGAGCCTTACCCATGTGATAAACTTATCACTAGCGGAAACTATGCAGTAGTTCCAAAGGAAAAAGTAAATCTCTATGAACCGCATATTGTTGCATAAAGAAGCAAGTTGCAGACCAATTCAGTTGAGAAACAACCTCCACAGAAAATAATCCTGCATAAATTAATAAAGGTATTAATTATATGTTAAGAATATATGCATACACATATATATGAATATAGCTTAAATGCCTATATAAATATGGTATCCATATTAATTGACTGTATATACACACACAGGTATCAGTACATACATATACACACACACACACACATAGGAAAAGGTCTTGAAGGACATCAAATTGAGTATTATAGGGGGACGGTGATTAGATCAAAGGACAAAACCATAGGATTAGAACAGTAGAAAATGAAAACCTTTGATAAATTCAAAATCCATTATTTTTTCAAACACTCCTTGAAAACCGAGGGAAACGTCCTTGAGCCTTGTCAGTATCGTTTAAATTGCTTACTAAGAGAATGAATCGGGATATAAATTGTGCAATTAAGAATTAGTTTATTTTTTAAAACGCCCGTGCTGAGTAGATGGCTTTGGCCACCCTGACCAGAGGCGCCTTAGGACAGAGGGGAAGGCAGCTGGAGTGCAAATTCTTGTCTCTGGAGGCCTTTAATTGCTGGTGACTAGCATTAACTCAGTGACCTCCAGTGCCCCATGTGCGTTTCACCCAAGACAAGTTAAATCCCAGGCTAATGACTGTCCCTGCACCCCCTATAAACTATATATGGGGAAAACACTGTAATGCAAAGCCTTTGGATCATAACTCCACGGAGATCCACGGAAAATTTTGATGAAAAGCAAATGGTTCTGCAAACACAAAATTAGCAAACCAAACCATTAGGAGATAGTGAATCTACATTCTTAAAACACACACAATGTAGATTTTTTTTTTAAATAGTAATCTCTCTTGCTACATTCAAAACAGGTTTCCATTCACCAGAACCCGTCTGTAAATGAGGAGTCTAAGGCACAAGGAGAATAACACATTCTAAGATCAAAGGGGAAACACACCCACCCCTTCCATATAAGGGGAGGGCAGGGAATCAAAAGTTGGTTCAATTTACCTCCCACCCTAGTTCCTCCAAAGCACATTTACTTTGCATATGGAGATCATGCCATCCATTTTCAGTTGTGATTCTGAAAGTACAGGGGCCAGAATTGTATCAATATTTGGGTAAGGATTAGGAATTGGACAGAGTAGTGGGGTGGCTGTTTTACCAGCACGGGAATGCTCAAGAGGGTAAAAATAATCATGGTGATCTGGCAAGGTTCTACTCGCTGCTGGCACGGCGCTGGGCACACTTCCCACCTCCCGGCACCTGACCCCAGTCTCCTAGGACTCAAGTGAGAAGAGCCTCATTTTTCAGGTCAATCACTTGCTCAAGGCTACACAACTCGTAATTGCCAGAGTGAGCACTTAAACCAATTCTCCTGTTCCAAAGTCCATGTTCTCACCCACCGCATGGGGCAGGCTCTCTCTCTCTCTCTCTCTCTCTCTCTCTTTTTTTTTTTTTTCTTTTCCAGGGAGGCAAAGTCAAGCTGGAAGATCTGTGTTTTAGGGATAAAGCATTTATTTGCTCAAAGCTCCAGGAGTCCAGGCAGCTAAATGACGTCAAGATCAGGCTCAGAGAAATAGTCCCTTCCTTTGCCCTACAGGGGATCCTCTAGACCTGGGAGGCCTGGGGCTGGAGCTCCTCATCGGCTGGCTTGACTTTCAAGCAGAGAACCCTGCTGAGTCATCTAGGAAGTCCCTGCCATTACACAACAAATCAGACCGCCGCTAAGCCAACACTGTTCCTCCGCGTTGCTTCAACCTCGGGCTTTAGTGACCCAACCAAGGGGCGGCAGCTCGTAAAGGGAAGTCCAAGTTTTAGAAAAACCTGCTTTGGGGGAAGAAAGCTGATTCTCAGCCTGATCAAATAAATAATAAAGAAATTCTTTCTAGAAGCACAGACCTTTCCCCAGGGGCATCCACTTCTGGCCTCTAGGAGCTGATGAGCTCTCATCTTAGGGCCCTACCCTCCTGGTCCCTCTGCCTGGAAGTCTCTTTCCCCAGAAACCCCAGGAGCTGGCTTCTGCATTTTTAGCTTTCTACTCAAATATCTCATTCATTCTTTCAGGTTTTCTGGCCTTTATATCTAAAATATTGACGTCAAGCCTCGCTCCGACACGCACACAAACACACCCATAATCTCCCAGCGCTCTTCCCGGCTATTTTTTTCCTCCTTAGACTCCATCACTCGCTAATCTAATACACACTGTACTTCTTTATCTTATCTCTCTGTAGACTGTAAACTTCCCAAGGGCGGGGATCTGTGTCTCTGCTCGGGGTGAAGCGCTAACCGCTGCAGGAGAGGCGCTCAGTAAGGATTTGTTGAATGAAGAAATCAATCTGTGCTTCGGAGGAGAACGGCCAAATCCTAGAAAACCCCCACAAGGTTTAAGTGTGGCATTCAGGGAAAAATCAAGAGCTTTGGAGGCCCCATGGGAATGTAGGCCTAGCCTAGATGAATACTTAATCTAGTTTAATAATTAATCTAGGGGTGCCTGGGTGGCCCAGTCGGTCAAGCGACGGACTCTTGGTTTCAGCTCAGGTCATGATCTTGGGGTGGTGGGATCGAGCCCCTTGTCTGGCTCAGCGACAGCGGAGTCTGCTTGGGATTCTCTCTCCTTCTCCCTCTGCACCTTCCCCTTCTCAAATGAATAATATAATCTTTTAAAAAATATATCTAGATCAAAACTCAGTCTCACTAAACCTCATTTTGTGGGGGGTCAAGGGAGAACATTTGCCTCCTGGGACTGCAGTGAGGTCCAATAATAATTTCCTGAGCCTTTATGTAATACTAGATCCTGTGCCAAGGACCGCAGGTGCATTATTCCTTCAACCCTCACAACAATCCCATAAGCATATACTGCTGTTACCCCAAACAGACCAAAGTGATGCGTCCAGGGTGATAAAGAGGAAAGGGACAGGTCGCAGGACTCCAGCCCCCATCTGGGTGTCTCTGACACCCCTGCGCGAACTACCACACCAGATGAACCGTGCATCTGTGGCCATACAGAGCTGGGCCCTGATGGCTCATAGGTGCCTACATGGCCCCTTAACTTCCACTCCTGCCCGAGCCCTCAGCGGAGTTGCTCCCGACTCACGTGTCTGAGCGCTGCTCCTGCCCCTGACAAAGAGCCGGGGCAGCCAAGCATCCAGGACAACCCACACCCCTGCCCTCCCCAGCCTGCTGACTTGCTGCAGCCGTTCACGTTCCAGTGCATGTCATCTCACCCCCACTACTGCCAGCATCTCATTTGCCCCTGGGCCCTGGTACTTTGTCACTTTTGCGGAGAGTGATTTACAGGAAACAATATTTTTACTTTAAATTAATATATCACTAAAATTGTTCTAAAAGTCTCTTTTAAATGTGATCTCACATTTCAACTTTTTGCCGTTTCACAAGTAGTGTAAGTTGTTCGACTGACTTTTATTTATTTAAGCAAAAAAAAAAAAATTTGTAGACCCATATATTTACATATACATGTATATAGTTTTAAAGTACAAGTTGAAATATTACCATGTGTTCTGGCATCAAAAGTAGACAAAAAGGGCTTTAAAACTTAATTTAAACACTTCACAAAATTTGCTAGTTTTTTTTTTAATACATACAAAATGCGAGTGTTGTGCTTGGAACGATGAGGTAAGAGAAGTTTCAGGTTGCTCTTTGCAAGCCCTTCTCCACAAATCCCACACTGTGGGCAAGAGAGGTCTTGACTTCCAATAAATGAAAAACCTCATGGGATGGAACCAGCACCATCCTTTCTCTTTTGTACAGCGGAGTGTGGAGGAGGGTAGACCCTGGATGTTCTATAAAATAAAAGTCCCCAAAGGAACGCGGCAGAGGGACCCAGGGAAACAGATATTGAAGCAAATCTGCAAAATCACTGTTTTTGTTTTGTTTTGTTTTTTTGCTGTTCATTCACTGTTCATTTCAAATAGTCGTTCCTTATGTGACTTGCTGCTAAGTTATAATGAAGAGCGGGGAAAACACAGCTTACCAGTCTAACGCAGCTCAGAGCACCCACAGCGCCCGTGGCGTCCAGGAAAAACACTGGAGCCGCGGGGCTCAGGGGTTCGCTCACCAGACCCACCAGACTCACGCACTGCCCGCTCGGAGGTTCTCAAGCAGTTCCATTGGGGGGGAAAAAGTGAAAATTACATTATCCACTGATTTAAAAAGAAGAAAGAGGAGGGGGAGGAGGAGCGGGAGGAGGAGGAAGGGGAAGAGAAGCAGAATGGAAGTGAATGTCATTACCTCCTTCGGATGTGTCTCCCCGGCACTGCAGGTGGTGGGGCCAGTGCAGAGGAAAATCACCCCGGGCTCTTTTCCCTGGACCATATCACTGCCCCTCACAAGCACTTCTCAGGAAATCCCCACATCTCAGCTAGAAAGATCCCAGAACTATTGGGTCCAAGCTCTGCCCTGAGCAGAAATCACCAGCAGGCTCTGCCGCCTGCATCGAACACCAGACTCATGG
Source organism: Ursus arctos (assembly GCF_023065955.2). Lineage (NCBI taxonomy): Eukaryota > Metazoa > Chordata > Mammalia > Carnivora > Ursidae > Ursus > Ursus arctos. The sequence continues at coordinate 29,934,396 of NW_026622874.1, read as the reverse complement.
AAGCACCTCTCACTGGTTCCTTCCACAGCCTATGCGATCTTTGGAATTGTCTTTCTTGTTTTGAGCCTGAATCATTTTCCTCCTTCCCTCCTTCCCCCAGAGCAGTCATAGAACAGATCACTAGGTAATCATCTCTGCCCTCCGGACACTCCTGTCTCCCGAGATGGGGCTAACGCGCGTTACAAAGTCACCTCGGGGGGAAAATGTCCAATGATTTTGAAAGACAGAGAGAAAAGTGGTTATCACTGAAGAGGACTGGTGTAAGTCCAAGAGTTAGAAAAGGGATTATTCAAGGCTTTAAGGGTCACAAATTGGGTTTAGGGAGAGAGAGAGAGAGAGAGGGAAAGAAAGAAGGGGGGGAGAGAAGTATGGAAAGAAGGGAGAAGTAAGAACTAGGAAGGGAATAAAATAACTGGCCAATCTTCCCTGAGCACTTAATAAGGAGTAGGCACTGTTCAAAGTGCTTTACTTATATTGATTCATTTAATCTTAAAACAACCCTCTAAGAAAAATACTCTTCTTACCCTCATTTTGCAGATGTGGAAATGAAGGCAGAAAGTTTAAGTGTCTTAGCCAATGTCGCACAGCTCTGGAGCCTGGGATTTGAAGCCAGGGCGTCGGGCTGCAGAGCTGAATGCCTGGAGTAACAGCTGAGTTGGAAGAGCCCCGGAGATGAGAGACCGGGCTGACTCTCTGTGGGGCTGATGTCATGGCCAAGAGCAGGGGCGTTGCCTAGACAGAGCTGGGTTAGTCCTGGTTTCCCCACTCACCAGGTTTATGGAAATCACTCCATTCTCTCACCCCGTTTCCTCATCTTTAAAGTGGAGATGGGGCGCCTGCGTGGCGGTCAGTTAAGCGTCCAACTCTTGACATTGAGTCAGGGTCCTGGGATCGACCCCTGAGTCCGGCTCCACACTGGGCAGGGAGTCTGCTTGGGGATTCTCACTCTCCCTCTCCCTCTGCCCCTCCCCCTGCTCACTCCCTCTCTCTCAAAATAAACAAATCTGAAAAAAAAAAAGTGGAGCTAATAATAGCATTTAGTTCATGGAGTGATCGTTAAGGATAACATGGGGTAAACATTTCTCACAGTGCCAGAACATGGAATGTGCTAGATACATTTTAGTTTTTGTCCCAGGTATTCCTCACAAGGACCTCATAAAGGATGCATTGTCCCATCTCACAGATGTGAAAACTGAAACTCCAAGGAGTATCCAACCTGCCAAGGTCATATGCCTAATAACGGGCTGGGCTGAGAAAGAGCAGGATAGAGAGGATAGAGAGGAGGGACCAAGTGGAATGAAAGCAGGAAACGGAGGAAGCGGAAAGGGGAGGCTGCTGTGTGAATGACACTCCGTAGTTACCGCAGGTGGCCTCAGGATGACATCTCCAATTCATACAAGGTTCTTTCACTGACCACGGGCTCTCCTTTTGCTCAGACTGGGTCTCATGGGAACACACGAGATTGTCTGGACTCCCACTAATGCCCTTAAGGAAGTATTTATCCCTAAAGCTTGGTGCCTTGACATACAAACTCGGGCGACATGTATACGTAAAGAAAACTCTGCATTGTATGTCACGTGTTCAATCTGAGCATTCCTTCTCACGTTAATACCGCAGATCAATGCTTCATTCACATACACATCCAAAGTCAATTACCGCATAAGTATTTCAACAAAAAGCTATATCACCATTTATAGTGTCTAGCCCTTTTCTCATAAAATTTTACTTACAAATTAGCCTGTAATTTAACTCCAATGAGAGCAAAATAATAAATCACCAATTTAGTGTGTACATTATAGTTATACAGTGATACATGTATATTCATTTTTCATTGCTATAACAGATCACCACAAACTTAGTGGTTTAAAACAAGACAAATGTATTATCTTATAGTTCTGGAGGTCCTAAGTCCAAAATGGGTCTCAAGGAATAGATTCAGGCGTCAGCAGTGGTGTACTCCTTCCAGACGATGTTTCTTTGCCTTTTTCAGCTCCTAGGGGCCACCTGCATTCCTCAGCTAGCAGCCTCTCCCTCCATTTCCAAAGTGAGCAGTGTAGCACCTTCCAATTTCTCTAACTGCAACACTACTTCTGCCATCCATATTTCCATCATCCTATCTTTTAACTCTGACCCTCCTGCCTCCTCCTTTAAGGACGCTTATGATTATATTTGGTCCATGTAGATTATCTGAGATAATCTCCCCATCTCAAGATTCCTAACTTAATTATACTTGCAAAGTCCCTTTGCCATGTAAGGTCACAGATTCATGGCTTCTGGGAATTAGGACATGAACATCTTTAGGGGATCATTATTCTACCATAATATGCTACCTAATTTTTTTCAGCTCACTGACTTTGAATAATGTATAGAAACTCAAGACCCAGTGGCTTTATCAATAAACATTGCTGCATCACTATCACCTTCCAGAGGAATCTTGATGCAAGAGCCTCGGGCAGGTGTCATTGAAGGTCACTGTTGATTCAAGCTACAAAAAGTCCTGGTAAGTTTTTTCCAATATTGTCCTAGACATTTTCACCATTAGAAGAAAAAAAAAAAAAACAGGGTAAATCATTCTCAATTTCTACTTGAATATTCGAGTTTGCACTTTAAAAAAGGCACTGGTTTTAACCCCTTTTATGTTTCCAGAAACGCATTTTTACTTTATACTTCAGAAGAGATAGCCAAGGGTTCCATGACCAAATCAGATGGCCACATTTGCACTGCTTTCTGGAGCAGAACAATCTTCTCAACCTGTCAGAGGAGCTCCTGTCTACCTGGTCCTATCAATGCTTATAAGTCTTAGAAATCACACCTTTAGACTTCACTTTCTATGTGACTATGCAGCAGGAAAGAATGGTTCCTGGAACCGAAGTTTGAACAAAACAGGAAGGATCTCTGTTACCAGTCTATGTAAATGGGGGAGACTACATGTAGCATTCGGATTGTGTGGGAGAGGCTGGAGGAGTGAGTTCTCACTGGTTAGCTTTTATGGTTTCCCATCGGGCCCTTCTGCCTCCTTGGGGACATTTAAAACAGTGAGGGTGTCTTGATGGGGGGGGGGGGCAGGAGCTTCTGGCATTTGTGTGGAAGGAAGCCAGGGTCCCTAACTCAGTGCATGGTTCACTCCTGTTCTCTGATAAATTATCTCACCCAAATGCTAACAGCTCCCCTGTTGAAAAGTAGAAGGGCCCCTCCCTGTGTCTCCTCACCCACATTGACTTCATTCAATCACCTCCACTCCTCATACCCCCAAAGACCCGCTGTTTTCAGCATTAACGGATACTGAAGCCATAGTTTTTGTGTTCCAACAGCAGCAGTTAATACCTGCGACAACGCTATATGGTAGCTTAGGTGAAAATACTACCAGTTTGTAGAGATTAACAGTTGTCCACAAGGCCAGGAGAGGCTCTGAATTTTAAAAAAGATTGTTTTTCCTGTCCCTCGCGTAACGCAAAATAAAAATGACACTAAATCATAACATAAGAAAGTCTAACTCAGGTGGAAGAGTTCTGATTCTTCTTATGGTGACTACCATGATTTTCTTAAATAAATAGCAAATGCTTTAAAATCTAGTTTCCTCATTTCTTTGGCCTTTCTATTGCTGCTCGGAGGAAAATTAAAGAGAACTCTTCATTTTGAATCTGCTTATGAAGTTGGTTGTTGATGATATGAAGTGATGGGAAAGCAAGCTACTTGGCGGATGCCTTTGCGGAATTCCAGTCCTGGCTCCGTCGCATCCTCGCCAGATGACTTTGGGTCAGGCGCTGAACAAGTCTGTAAAATGGGAATAATGAAATATGCCTAATGGCTTGTAAGAATTCAATGAAAGCATGTGTCCCTTAGTATATTTTTACAAGTGCCCAGAATATTATAGCTATTAGTAGTATTATTACTATATCTTCAGTGCTCAGTATATTTTAGCTATGAAGAGTATCTTATTTCTTCCACTCCCCCATTCCTCAATATTCATTCAAACACCTTTGAAACCCTCCAGTGTGCCAGTTTCTGTGCTAAATCCTGAGGAAATATAGACAACTCGGACCTCACAGTTTGTGTTGTGCAAGTTTATAACAAAGTTTGTTACAACAAAATTTGTTCAACAACGTGAAACAAGTTTGTAAATAAGCAAATGCAACAAAGTGCCATAAATTCCTTGATTTAAAAAAAAAAAGGCTATATAGCCTAGGGTTGGGGGAGCAAAAATGGTCAATTCTGAAGACGCAGAAACGTCTATGAAATTCTTCAAAAAAAACAATGCTGTCCCTGACTTTTTAAGAGTATTTTTAGTCTAATTCAAAAGCAACAGCCTTCATCCAGATGTGCAATGCATAGTACATGAAATTATGTTCTAGGGAATGTTGGCAAATACTTCTTAAAAGCCCATATTGCCTGAGAATTCTTTTCTGAATCCTTAATAGTAAGACACATCCAGATAAGAAAGTAAGTTGGCCAACAGTAGTAAGATACTATTGATTCTATCTATGCATTCGGACTTCAGAAACATTAAAGTATAAAAAAGGGATGAGCTTGGAATCAACTGAAATGCGGTACACGTAGATATGGGCGTGTGTATTTGAGAACTCGCTCATTCTCTTAGCACTACCTAGTAAATGGATTTGTCTTCCTGTCTCACTTTCTCTACTTGTCATTCCAAATCTATCCTGTATCCTTTTCTTTCTCATCTATCCAAATACTGAAGGCTTCCTCTATTCCTATAAAACCAAATTCAAACCAGTTGACACTGGCACTTCAAGCGTTTTTTCCTTCGAAGATTTTATTTATTCACTTGACACAAGCAAGGGGAGCTGCGGAGGGAGAGGGAGAAGCAGGGTCCCCACTGAGCAGGGAGCCCAATGTGGGATTCGATCCCAGGACCCCAGGATCATAACAACCTGAGCCGAAGGGAGGTGCTTAACCCACTGAGCCACCCAGGCATCCCTCTTTAACAAGGTCCTACCTCTTGATCCTCAGTCCTCCATTCTATGCCCCCTTGCCTCTCAGCCCCCATCCCTCCTTTCAGTTTTACCCTACATGAATCCTTTCCAAAGATCTTCATCCCTTCTTTGGAGTATTACTGTATTTATGAATTCTTTTCTCTATTGCCATTTATTGCCAAATGATTTTTTTCTTATGCAATTTTATCTGCTTATCTCCTAGCCAGGAGCACAAGTTCTTTAAGGAAATTGTAAAGTATTTAATAATCCTTGTTAGTAACTATACTTACAAAGAGCAAGTAAAAAAAAGAGCAGGTTAACCTGTAATTACATAATGTAAATGCTTAATGTTTGTAACAAAAAATTTCACAGCCATTGCCTATTTCATGTTAGTGAGCCTTTGCTGTGTTACCCTTTCTACTTCTATTGCAATTTTTGCCCATTTTTTTCCTTCCACAATACTATCCTCTAACCTGGTCATCTTGTACACCTAGCAACACTTGAGCTCCAATTCCCCTTTAAGCCCCTGAAGTCTACATAACCCAAACTAGTACAGGTGGGGAGGCCACATGCACAAAACAATGAAGTAGATATTAAAATTAGTTTATTTTTCTACTTAACTTTTAATAAATGAGAAGAAACACAGTAGTCTGTCTCATAAAGAACATTTATAATACATAACAATCCATAAAGCCTCATGGTGAGGTAGGAACAGCTTTGGAAAACAACGCACGGTCATAAAACATACAAAAAGTTAGGTAAAATGTTGCAGCACTAAAGGACTTTTTATCTGCATCTGCATTTAATGAGATGATAATTGCATTTAACTGTGCCACATCTGGCCCAAACGACAGGCTATGGTCGACACAAAACAACACAACATGGAAGTTTCATAAAGAATCACAGAATACATTGATACACTTCATTGTGCTGTTTCAAGGCAGGACCATAACATGGCAATTTGTGTCTTTTTATATATAGCCACATAATAATTGTATGTTACATTCCCTCCAGCATCTTTTGGCCAAAGACACTGGACCACAAAATTTTTGGTTTAAAAGTTTAAACTGAATGACATACAAAAGGCTCTTGTGCCAGTGAAAATGACGGCTAAATAGTCCAGAGCTTGTCAGTATAACAAAATAGCATCGCCACATAGTATCGGTAGAGCTACATCAAAAGAGTGCTAGTACAATTCCCATTGCAGCTGGCCAAACACTGCATCTGACAGTTTTCCATTTAAAAACAACAAAAACCCTCCACCTTCCCAAGAGTTTTAACACTGTTTTATGCCTTAACTGAAACTCTATTAAAATAAATATTTCTATATTGTAGAATTATTCTCCATATTTGTGTATGTGTGAACATCTTAAGACAGCAGGTAAATGACATTTATATCATTCAAATGGTATCTGCTTATAAACAGTAAAAGAATCTTCAACTTAATACCAGTTAGCCTACTAAATACTTCACATTAGGTTCCATAGGCCCTTTCCCTCAAAGCTTTCGAAAATTCAAAATTAACTGAGCATGTTAACAGGATACAAACATGTTAACAGTCTTCTACCTACTGAGATTTTTCCAAGGTGCTCTTGATGGACATTCTTCCGATTCAAATTACATACCTTAGTTATTCAAACATTATTTTCTAAAATGCTAAAATTCATACACCAAAGTTTTTGCCCTTTTTTGACTTTAAGGTTCTAGTCCGTATTTTTACAATGCAGATGCCCTCCCCAAACCCCTTATGAAACAATCACAGAAGCTGAAAGGTGACAAGGGAGAAGGCAATCTCTCCTCACTAAGGCGGCATTGGGCTTGGGAAAATTGGAGTTGGTTTTATTTCAGGCACATGCAGCACCTCCTTTTCACTAAACTGAGACAACAGACAAGTTTCTAAACACATATTCTAAATACACTGATCTTGCTCAAATATAAAAGAGCCAGCAGGAGAGATGCACCTCCTAAAATTGATGCATTGCTATAAAACAGCATATTTAAATAGTGAGTTTAAGTGTCCTACGAATTCAGGGTTATTTCCCTCATTTTCTTTCAGGAAGGAATAAGCTATTTTGGAAAAGACACTTAAATCCCACAATATTTAAATATAAAAGCATTTTTTAAAAGATAATGCTAAAAATGGGTTAGAAAGTGCATTGTAAAGAAATAAATAATTCTCTGCTAAAACTCAAAAGGTGAGTCAGTGCCCACGGATTTTGCTATTATAACAAAGTCCTTTGAAAAAAGAATTCTATGGTACCACTTTGTTATGTATAAGCGATTTAAAAATTATGAAAAGTGAAGTAACTGAAATCTAAAGGCTGTTACCTTCAAAGCACTTTGAAAAAAAAAAAAAGCCCTTATCCCACGCTTATACACCATTAAAAAAAAGAAAAATCCTCATTTAGCTGATGTCTTATACATTATACAACCTTTAAGAAAGACCCAATAAAGCATTTGTAAGGAAAACCCCACTGAATGTACTTTACCAGTTACCCTACTCTATGTGTCATTACCAAAATGTTTCTGTAACATAAACTGTTTGAAGATCTTAATGGTTTGTAGTTCTAAGTGTTGAATCAGGAATGTACGTGATACAGTACAGTTTGAAGCTTTCTCTCGTTTACCCATACGATGAGATTCCCGAATTTCATGTTTAAAATTTTTCTGCAAAATTGAAAGTACCTTCCGGTTTAGGAACTGAATTACACAATTATCAGATAAGAGTATTAAAAGATCAAGATGTACTGCAAATTGGCAGGTTATGGTTTTGGCCCATTATAGCAAATGTGAACTTACAAACTGTGTTCCTAAAATTACCTCATTCTCACTGGAAAAATCGGCTGTTCTTAAATAGGCCCATTGCCAGCAACAGGCTTATACTAGAAAAAGACACCATCTACCACAAAAGATCCCTTTAAAAAGTTAACTGTCCAATGCCAACACTTTCATCTTAAGACCCATTAAACAATGAATTATTTCAAATCCCAAAAGATAGCCATCCCAAAAGTAGTCAGCTATAAAAGTTACTGAAGTAGTCAGGATTCCTTATTTCTAGAAAAATAGAGCTATACATGATAACTGATATTAATATTCATCCTTATGAGGACAAAAATCTAGTTTCTTCACAAAGCATAACCCCTCTCTGTCAAGAAAAATATAACTTAAATATCCTTAAATAATATTTGTGTATGGATTCAAAACCCACAGCAACAACGAAATAGCCAAGAACAATTTCCTGTGTAGATAGTGTGGCATCTTTACAAAATAAGCCACTACTGCAAGATCTGAGCAGTGTCAAGACAGGATGACCTACAGAATCTTAATTATTAATTTTGCTTTAACTTTGTTTTTTAAGAATTTAACATTTAAACTGCATTAACCATTAGATTTCCTTCTTTTCCTAAGTCAATAGCTCTGGGCGAAGCACAAGAACTGCTGGTTGTACTCGAAAAAAGCTCCGTTTGAATCCATTCATGATTGGTCACCATGAAATGACTAAGTCTTTAAGTTTTGTTTAAATATCTACAATTTGAAAGATTACACAAATAAGCTTGCATTTAACATGGAACTATCAGATTAGCTTTAAGGTCCTTAAAAATATTTACTGTATGTATTTCATTAAGTAAACTTTGAGCTCAATGTTCCTAATGCCAATCTTTCAGAGAAAGTAATGCTGGTGAACATGTCCACATTTTAGACTAACTTTGGTAAAACAAAACATGCGGTCTTGAACATTAACTTCCAACAATCTAAATATTTAATTTGGTAAACCATCTTCCCTGCTCTTACTCTCCATATGCCCTATTATATATATGTAAACTGTAGTTCAACTTGTTAATTATCTCAACTGTTTATTAGAATAATACTCAGCAATATAGAATCCAGGATAGTAAGTGATCTTTAGTATTACAAATACCCCATGTGAAGGAAAAAAAGGGAACTTTTCCTAATAATATCCATGAGTCATTCTCAAAAACATGCTGCCATTATGCTATGTAATGATTTCAGAGGGCAAAACGTCAAAGGAAACAAACCTGTTGATGATTTTTCAAGCTTAGTGATTATAACTCTAAAAAACAAAGTATAACACTGGGGGAAAAGAAAAGCAGAGAAATTCCAGTAACAATTTTAATTTATTTATCCCCCTAATTAATTTTTTACCATGGAAAAACTGGAAATCAAATGTCATTATGTTATATAAGGTTTATACTTACTTTAAACAAAAATGTAACATAGTGTTAAAACTGGCTTTCCAAAATTGTTACAGCATAGCTGTACTCTGCACTAATTATCACAAAGTTGTAATATAGAACTCTGTTAAGCAGTCCCATTATGTTCTTACAAAAATAGAATTAAACTGTGTGACCAGACAAGGACTTCAATTACACTACTTGGCAAACTTAGAATTTCAATGGAGTCTTTTCCTCTTGCAGTTTAAAGCAAAAGTCAAATATCACATCTTTCTCAAGACTCACAAAGATGATTCAGGTTGTTTGTTTGGCATTTTTTTAATCTCTATCACAACAGCAGGGATGCTTTCAACTTTAGTCCTCCTGGGCTTCTTCTCTAGATTGTCACTAAGTTCTAGACAAGAAATGCTAACTGTTGGGGCCTTTTCTGCATCCTTTCCAGAAGGGGCTTGTGGCCGTGTCCCACAACATTGCTTCAAAGCACACTGAGTTCTGCAGGCAAGTTCACATGGGACTACACTTGATTTAGAGCCTACACTAGCAAATTCAGGCTGAATGGTAGTAGCGTGAATTCCGTGATTATGAAAAACGTCTTTAATGATTTTGGCCACCTGCATGTATGATGTCGGGTCTTCACATTTTATGTGAGCAGTGGCAATGATTCTGCTTCCAGCAAGTTGCCAAACATGTAATTCATGAACTTCCTCAACTCCTTCAACATCTCGAAGTTCTTTTATCAAATTTTTGATATCAATTTGTTTAGGAACAGTTTGTAGAAGAATAAGAGCAGATTCCTTAAGTAATGGGTAAGTTGTGTAAAGAAGTATACAAACCATTACAATGCAAAGAGTTGGATCTAAATAGAGCACCCAGCAAGGACCGGCCTCATGAACTGTTGCATGAGTACTATTAATTATTTCTATAAATGCTCTGCAGGGGTCAGGGGTACATGGATTCACACAAAACTCCCCTTCAGGACAACCCTTCCAAGAAAAGTAAAAGACCAAGGCATTTACTACTACAATCACTGAACCCAAAGCATCTCCAAAGACATGCAGAAAAACTCCACGCATGTTAAGTTGTCCAGCCTTATCATCATCTTCCAATTCCACATGGTCAGCTTCTCTGATAAGATTCCCATTCACTTGTACTTCCACCGCATCATTTCTGGACTTTTCTGGATCTATAAAGAAAGAAAAAATGTGGTATCAAATACATCTGAAGTGTTTATACAAGCATCTTCATCTAATTCCATTTTAGTGAAAGAGGTAAACATTTTTCATGGAACGTCATTTAAAAATGTGCCCAGGGCAGTTTAGTATAAACTGACTTACTGGGAACAAGCAAGGGCATAAGGGCCAGGCCTAAATGGAGTCATTATGAAGATACTGCTTCCCCATTCTCCTTACCACCCTCCTACCTCCCCATCTCCAAAAAAAAGTTCATCTCTTCTGTGGGGGTGGGGTCCTGTGAACATTCCGCTATACTTTTTGGCATATACAAAAAGAAGCCATAAAACTGGGGGCGCCTGGGTGGCACAGCGGTTGGGCGTCTGCCTTCGGCTCAGGGCGTGATCCCGGCGTTCTGGGATCGAGCCCCACATCGGGCTCCTCCGCTGGGAGCCTGCTTCTTCCTCTCCCACTCCCCCTGCTTGTGTTCCCTCTCTCGCTGGCTGTCTCTATCTCTGTCAAATAAATAAATAAAATCTTTTAAAAAAAGAAAAAAAAAGAAACCATAAGACTGAATACTATCCCCCACGAAACTAAATGCAACTATGGAGAAGTCCACTACAAATGCCTGATTTGACACACTGCTCTAGTCACTCTTTGTCATTAAAGGGTTGTGGCTAACTCAAACTTTTATCAGGAATATAAACCACAGAGTCTCTTGGTGGAGAGGGTTTAGAAACTGACAAATTAGCAATATAAACCCATCAACAATCATCAACTTCAGGAAAAGCTGAAATATCTCTATCTACCCTACCAGTTCTTAAACCAAACGTGCCCATCTTTTAAAGGAATTGCTGTGTACACACCAGAGCAGCTTAATTTTCTTTGGAGTAATACCCTGCAGAGTGGGAGTGAGGGGGAAATTCAATTGTTTATGAAACCTTTTCAATGTACAAGTTCAATTTTGTTAACATGATATCCTGCACCTTCAAAAAAGCACAAGTTGTCCATGTAGTAACATACCACTAAGCAAATAAATGTAAATGAAAAAAACTGGAAGGAAATACACCAAATTGTTAACATCATTAAGAGCCTGGGTAGTTGGGCTTTGGTTGATTCTTTTTCCCATCTCTTTTCTTTCAACATTTTCCAAATTGCCTTCAAGAGCAATTATATTTAGAATGAAAAGCACCCAGTAAAAAATAAGATGAATAAGTTACCATCACTTTTATTTAGTTTGACTTTGAAAAGTCCTAAGTGAAATGTTAAACATGACCAAACAGGTCCTAAATCTACGATTTGCAGGATTAGGCTCAGACTTCAGACAAGTAACTGAAGTACACATTGCCCTTCATAAAAGGAACCTTTAACCAGGGTTTTGAGCTCAGGAAAGTCAATGGCTAGATGGCTCTGAATGTAACACTAAGAAACTTGCTTAAAGGTCACAAGAACTACTTAGGGCAAGGTTTCAAATGGCCAACAACTAAGGATGAATTGGGAACTCTCTCCGTTTCCCAAGGGGGGGGCAAGAAATTTACTTAGGAAGCGCTTTTGATTCTGTGAAAACCAAAATCAGACAGTCTCTCGAAAGGACTGCTCGTAAGGGCGGCCAAGTGCGGCTGTGGATTGCAGAGGGCTGACGGTCCCCTTCCCGACCCTTTTCCCACTCCCAAAACCGCAGTCCCCACCGTCACCCCCAACCGCGCGCCCCGGCTCCTAGCACCCGGCCGAAAGGGGTCCTATTTCCTCGTGTGCCCCGCGGGGGCGGGACCTGCAGGGTTAGAGGCGGCGGCGCGGCGCCGGCCGGCGCGGGCACCAGGGGGCGTGCGGGCCATCCCGCCCAGGGCCAGGCTGGGGTCCCGGCTTCCCCGGACCCAACCACCTGCGGTGGCCACTCTCTCCTCACCTGGCCGGTCCAGTTTCAGCCCGTTGGAGTTGCTGCTACTGGACACCAGGGTGTTGGTCTCCTCCTGGTCGGGCCTCTGCTCACCCGGGGTCACGCTGTCGTCGCTGTCCCCGGTGCGGTTGCTCTTGCCGCGGACCCCCTTGGGGAGACCGTGGCCGTGGCCGTGACCCCCGTGCGAGTGGCCGTGGCCGGAGTCGTTACCGAAGCCGCTGTGATGGTGGAAGAGGCACAGCCCCATCACGTTGACCAGCAGCCCGGCCACGCCGACCCCGAGGACCACCAGCGGCTGCTGCATCTCGTGCGGCTCGATGAAGCGCTCGATGGCCTCCAGCAGGATGGCGAAGCAGAGGCCGGTCAGGAAGATGGCGTTCACCAGAGCCCCCATCACTTCGGCCCGGATCCAGCCGAACGTGTTCTTCTGGGTGGCGTGGGTCCGCCGGGCGAAGCGCTCAGCCACCAGCGCCACCACCAGCGCCAACACGTCCGAGAGCATGTGAAAGGAGTCGGAGAGCATCGCCAGCGACGAGGTCACCCGGCTCACCACCACCTCCAGCACCATGAACATGAAGGTCAGCATCAGCATGCACACCAGCCGGCCCCGGTTCCGACCCCAGCACCCCATGGCTGCGGCTCAGGGGCCCGCCGAGCGCGGCCGGGCGGCTACACTGGCGGTGGCGGCGAGTCGCCGGCGGCCGGCGACCCGGAGGCGGAGGCGGGAGGGCGGCGCGGGGCTCTCGCCGCCCGACTGGGCCGCTCGGGAAACCGCTGTGTGGCCTCAGCGGCGGGACGGGGACGAGCCCCGGGTCAAGCCGCCGAGCCCCCGCGCCTGCGGGCGTCCCCGGCGGGCCGGCAGCGCACAGCTCCTCAGGCGTCCGTGCTCAGAGCCGGCGCGGAGGCCCGGCTCAGCCCCACCAGTCCCCACACCCACAGCGGGGCGGCAGAGGCCGAGGCGGCGGCGGCGGTGGTGACGGTGGCGGCGGGGAGCTGGGGCTCCCGAAGCCCGGGGACGAAGAGCCGGAGCAGGAGCAGGAGCAGGCGGGCGGCGGGGGCGGGCGACAGGCAGCTCCGCGCTACGAAGGCTCCGAGCATCTGCAGGGTTCTCCGCGCAGGTCTTCCCCTCGCTGGTCTCCTCCGGTGTGGCTCGGACCGGGAAGCCGACGCCTGAAGAGCTAAAAAGGCGGCGGCCACGGGAGCTGCACTCGGCCCGGTCTCCGGCGCCTTCTTCGCCCCCCCGCCTTTGCAGACGGTTTACAAAAAAACTTTGCTTTGCACTCGGAACCCCCGTTTTCACACGGACCCGAGCGTGACAAGGCCTCGACGCCCCGCCCACCAGGCCCGGCACGCTTCCCCATTGGCCAGGACCCCCTCACGACAGCCTCCGCACCCCGCCCATCCGCGCTCGCTATTGGGTGGAGGCTCGGCGGGGCGGGAGGAGGCGGTGTCAAGGCTCCAACAGATGGGGGCGGGGCCTTTCCCTCCTGGAGCCGGGCGTGGGCCGGGGGCCGCGGCCGGGTGCAGCGGCGGGCGTCGTGGGGGAGGGTTGGGGGCGCGGGCCGCGTGCAGCAGGAGGGGGCGGGGCAAGCGGGGTCCCCCGCGTGGCCGGGCCGCGGCTCGGGCCCTGCGGGTCCTCGCGGCGCCCCACACACGTACGGGGTTCGGGCAGCCAACAGACTTTGATCCTCCGAGCTGAGTCCACGTGGTGAAGGGAGGCTCGAGAGACAAGTTGACCAAAGTAAAGCCATTTTGGTATTTAGGCTGACCCTTAACCTAAAAGTCAGGTCATAAAAAGAGTCACAAGATCCCACTCATGGAAGACCACAAGACCCGACTCCCTCTGGCAGTGAAAGTCATAGAAGCTGAACATTCTTAAAATTGCTCCCTGTGGGTAATTCCACAACCCTAAGACAACAGAAAAACTCACCGCTCAGTGTAAATGATAAAGCTAAGCAGTAAGCCCCTTCCTATACGTCAGCCAATTACGCGCACGCACACACACACACACACACACACACACGCGCGCGCACACACACAACAACTTAGAAAACCGTTAGAGGGAAAGGGGGAGGTCTTTTTCCTCACCTGGGAGGAGAGACCACTACTTTGTCTATTAAGTAGCCCCTTTCTTCTAGATACACCTTTGTCTCTTTCCCTGAATGGCTTGCTCTTTTTTTTTTTTTTTTAAAGATTTTATTTATTCATTCGACAGAGATAGAGACAGCCCCCGAGAGAGGGAACACAAGCAGGGGGAGTGGGAGAGGAAGAAGCAGGCCCACAGGGGAAGAGCCTGATGTGGGACTCGATCCCATAACGCCGGGATCACGCCCTGAGCCGAAGGCAGACGCCTAACCGCTGTGCCACCCAGGTGCCCCATGGCTTGCTCTTGAGTTCTTTCTCCGCGAAGCCAAGGACACCCCCCACCACCACCACCCTGGCGAGGGGCTGGAGACCCTCCCTCTCATGGCCTCCACCGGCCGGCATCAATAGAAGAGAACCAGGGACCCTGACCGCTGTGTGACAGCAGGCAGCCAGGGAGGGGCCGAGAGGGGGAGTCGGTGGGTGCGAGGCTCCCGGGTGCGCCCTCCTGTAAAGACCAGGGACGAGGGCGACGCATTCATAAAACGAGTGCTGCTCCCCACGGGGCTGAGGAGTTAAGGCCTTCTGAGAGGTCCTGCAAGGGGCATGAACTGAATCTTTGAGAATGTTTCAGTAAAGCAGACCACCCCTCTCACCACCAACCCTAGGAGACCTTCTGTCACTGATTATCTAAGGACAGTTTAGGGTCCAGACGTCAAGCAGGAGCAACCCGGGGTTCTGGTCCTTGCTTTGTCACTAGCCAGCTGTGTGACTTTGGGAGAGTCAACTGATCTATCTAGACCTGTTTCTTTACCCATAAAGTAAAGGATTAGGCAAGAGGAACTCAAGATTCTTTCTGAGTCAAAATTCTAAGGCTCTGTGATTTAACAAACATTTTATTTATAGACTACAAGGAGCTGAACCCTGTGTTGGTTGCTATGGGGAAGAGGAGGGGCAGTTAAGAATACAGAAGAAGGAGCTTCTGTCCAGGTGGAAGTAAAATATAAACATATAAAATATTTAAGTTATGATGAAATACTCAATAAATTGTGCCAACACTAGAGTGCATATACATACACATTGTACTCTGAGTGATGATTAGTTCATCTGGAAGTGAAGATTTCCTGTTCCTAAAGCGGAGGGGTGGCTGGGATCAGAATAACCTAAGCTGGACCCCCTAAAGGCCTCACCACAGCCCCAGAACAGGAGGAAGAACCCCCACTGTTCTGGATTGCTACAAGACAAAAGCAGTGCTAGCCAGTGCTCACGATCTATATATAAGGCTAGTTTGGAGCCGTGTTATTTTGCATTTTAAAAAATATTTCTATTTCTGTTTTTTTCCCCCCATTTGTATGTGGTGTGTTTCTCATTTCTCCATCCAAACTACAGAGCTGGATCCTCATCTTCTATTTCTGTTCTGCAGTCGTAGAAAAGAAAGGAGAAAAGTTTCCAAGACAGTAGAAAAGGGGGAATTGATAGGATTTGATGGTGAATTGGGAGAGTGAAAACTGAGGAGAAGAATTTAATAAAGATAGTTCAAATGTTTTAACCTGATAAGGAAAATACTGCTTTAAACAGGTGAGGAAGCTGGGGGAGAGGGTGGAGGGAGGAGCTGATTTTAAGGGGAAAATAGCCCGTTTTTAATGTGCTAAATTTGAAATGAAATCTGGATGGTGACAGTGCTAAGGAGTGGGGAGATGGGTCTTTGGAATTCATAATCTCCCCTAAACACAGCTTCAACCTTCCTTCCAACCATCCCCTCCTCTCTAGAACTTGGGGAGCCACTTACGGGTCAAGATACCCCATGTTGGAAGACCATTTTGCTGCCTTTTGGGAGCTGCTGTGTCCCTTCGTTTAAACAATGGATTTCTCCAAATGTGAGAATTTCATGCCCAAAGAGGACCCGATAAGGAGACGTAGAAGGCTGCGGTGCTCAGCAAACGGGATAGCAATCCCTTCAATAACTGAGCAGACCGAATTGGAAGATGTTCAGACCCGTATGAAAATAGGCTCAGGGGCACCTGGGTGGCTCAGCCAGTTAAACGTCCCATGCTGGATTTCGGCTCAGGTCATGATCTCAGGGTCAGGAGATCAAGCCCTGCTCCGCCAGGCCAGGTGGGTGGAGCCTACTTAGGATTCTCTCTCTCCCTCTGCCCCTCCCCCCCACCTCTGGCGCTGGCAGGCGCTTGTGCTCTCCTCTCTCTCTCTCTCTCTCTCTCTCTCAAAAACAAACCAACCAACAAACAGGCTCTTAGGTTGAATTCAACCCAATAGTCACTTATGAGAACCTATTTTGTACAGACTTTTCTTTCTTTTGTAAAAGCCATTTCACAATGTGCTTTATTCTCACATGTGAAGGGGGAGGAGGGGGGAGGGAGCTACATTTTCCAGGTTATAAAAAGTTATAATCCTGAACTCCACAAAGAGCAATACCAGCAAAACCTTTCAGTTGAATAAACTTTTCTTCCCCCCAGCACTTTGTAGTCAAAATACTTCGGTAGCTTGATTGACGTTTGTCCTTTGTCCTTTGTCAGCTGGTGGGTCTTTCCCAATGTTAACACAGCCAGGAGGGGGGTGTTAACACGGAAGGAGACCGTAACTATTACTCACCAACAACTCTGGAGGTTGTGGTCCCTGGTTGAGTAAAATGGCTTGGCTTTTTCTTCCTAAATCTTGAGAACTCTCCTGATACTTCGCTTAGTATCCAAACCGACTAAACTCAGCATACTTTAAAGATGAGAAAATAATGCTCCTTTTGGAAAGACACTGCCAATTTGAGTGAAAAATCAAATGTGTAACACAAACTGTGATCTCAAAGGCCTCTAAGGACCCCTCCCTGCTCTCAATGCCAAGCTCCCCCGACCTGGAGCTGCCCAAGGCAGGAAGCCAGCCTGAAGACGATCCATCCCAAAGGCAGGTTTCTAAGGACCCTCGCAAATAACTGCTACACACAGACACACCTCGGAATCTCGGTTATCACACTCATGACTGCACCACGGGAAGAAGAAAACCATGTGAAAACCAGACTGCATTTGACTTTGGTTGACAGTAAATCACTTCTAATGCTCAATCTTCAAGCAAAAATGATGGGGGAAATGGATCTGTTTGGGGTGTTTTTGTTTGTTTGTTTTGGAATGTACTTGAATAATTATTACAAATATACAGTAAAATCTCTAGCAACAGCATGAGGGCCAAGGTTGGAATTTGTAGCTGCTCCCTGAGGGAACAGGCAGTAGAAAAAAGAATAAACAAGTAACAATGCAGTAATAAAGCCCAGAAACATCACAAAAGGGCTCAGGGGTGTAAGGGAAACCATATGAAAGAAAGGGTCAGAGCAGGAAACCCTATGAGGAAGCAAAGGGGAAGCAGGAACAGTGTAGAG
The DNA here is from genome assembly GCF_023065955.2 of Ursus arctos. NCBI lineage: Eukaryota > Metazoa > Chordata > Mammalia > Carnivora > Ursidae > Ursus > Ursus arctos. Next base: position 29,916,739 of record NW_026622874.1, on the reverse strand, counting down.
TAGAATGTACATTGAGAGGCCCAGGACAATCGCTGAGTTTTTTGTACTTGGTTAGGCTAAGGAATGGCGGGTGAGAGTGAGTAGCAAAGGAAAGCTCATTTTTCCTGGAGACTGAAAACTGGATCAAAGTACTCCAGTCATGCCTGGAAATTAACTCGAGAAGGAAAGGCAGTGACACCTATACAGAAAGGCTCGTTAAAGACATTTGTGAATTTCGTGCGTGCAGCGTCACATTAGACCAGAAACTATTGAAGGCTCAGGTAGTCAGTTTAGATGGAATGCCCATTCTCTCTTTAGCCCTCTATTCTAGGAGCTGGAGATTGTAATTAAAGTACAACGAACAGAAGTTTAAAAAAAAATTTTTTTTAATTTAAAAGCATGTTTCTATGACTCTCTCCATTACTTGTCTATAAAGATGATGCTGACGAGTAGGGCATCTTGAAAGTATCACACCCCTAATGAGTTTTAGAATGGCCAGGGAACTGGTCCTTTAAGTTACTGTGTGACTTCAGGGGCACCTGGGTGGCTTAGTCGGTTAAGCTTTTGACTTGTTTTCCGATCAGGTCATGATCTCAGGGTCTTGATCTCAGGGTTCCAACTGAACCCTGAGTCAGGCTCCATGCTCAGCGTGGAGTCTGCTGGAGATTCTCTGCCTCTCCCTCTGCCCCTCCCCTTGCTCACTACCTCTTTCTCTTTCTCAAATGAATTTTAAAAATCTTTAAAAAGTAAGAAGTTACTCTGTGACTTTGGAGAAGTTATTTAGCCTCCCTAGACCTTTCTACATCTTTTCAGTGAGTGGATGAAAGAGATGACCTCTGCCCTGGAGTTAGGAAGTGAGTAAGGGGGGTGCTGCTGCCTGGCCGACACTCTCAGCCTGGCCCTTTCAGGCTGCCTGTACTTGGGGTTACCATGGAGGCAGGGCTGCATTTTCAACCTGCAGACTCAGAAACTGCGTTTTTATCATTTCACCTGCTCGAGACGGATTCCCATGGATTCAACATGGACTGATTTGCTGGCTGGACCCTTGGTCTGTTCACTTCCTCTGTCTAGAGGGGAGAGCCCATTGCACACAGCCGGCCTCCCCGTTGGTGGACCGGGCTATTCAGAAACAAGGCTGACCAGGGAGGAGAGAACTAGACCAGCCGTTGGATCTTCTGTGGAGGGGAGCGTTTCCGTTCTCTCTCCTAGGCTGTAAAAGTCTCCTGCCTGTCTCTGCACACACTCTGCCCTCCTGCCCCTGCGTTATACTCTCCTTTGCTGCCTGAGTCACCTTTTCAAAACCCAGGTCTGGTCATTGCAAAACACACAGCTTCCACCACCATCACCACCACAGCGTAATCCTTCAGAGGCCTCCCAGTGTTCTGGGAGGAACCCAAGTGCATGGGGCTGGGTATGGTCTGGCCCTGGCTGCCCTCCCCAGCCTCAAGCCATCACCTAACAGGACTGGCCTTTCCGACCACCATTCTCCCTCCTGCAAAAAGGCCTGTGCACACACCGTTCTCTCTTTCTCCCTTTCCCCCACTTTAGCTCTTGCTTATCCTTCAGCTCTCAGCTCAAGGGCTATGTCCTCAGGGAGGTCTTCTCTAACACCTCTGACCAGGTCAAATCTCTCTAGTGCAAGTGCTCTTTGCTCCTCGGACTGATCTTTTGTGGCCCAGAACAATGATGCAATTAACATTTATCTACTCCTTGGTTAGCTTATGAGCTCCCTGTGGGCAAGGGCAGCACGTGCTTTTGCTCAGCACTGTAACCCTAGCCAGCCTGGTTCGGTCAGTGTTTGTCGAATGAATGAATGTTAATAAATCACCTTTCTCAAGCTCAGTAATTCATGCATTCAGTCAGCAGGACCTGAACAGGGAACACCCACGGTAACCCATCTGCCCTTGCACATGAGAATCAGAGCACCTTTTCCTTCTGGACGGTGTTGGAAACACCATGACATTTTCTTATTAATTAGCTCACCTTCTTCTTTACTTCAAGCAGACTTTTGCTGTGATATTATCTCACACGAGATGCAATTAACTGCACGAAACTGGGACTCAGCCTTGAAATCTGCCCTATGATAACATTCGAGGTTCTCACAGGTTTCAAAGCGCTTCCATGTTCCTTCCTTCAGGTATATGGCGACTCTGTGAAGCCTGCCGAGTAGATCCTACAGGTTACGGGCTGAGATTCCAAGATATGAAGAAATGTGCTCCAGGTCCCAGGGTTTGTGAGGCCCTAATCGCACCAAGAATGTGTTTATTTTTAACTTCATACCCAAATTGGGGGGGGGGGGACAAACCCAGTTTGAGGCTCAAAACCTAACAGGCACTAACTACTCTAGATTCTGGCGTTCATCCCAGTTCTAAAGTTTCTGGTTCTAGGATTTTCTGATTAATTTGTAATTACTATAAGGACCAAGGGGAGGTGGCCTACTTGTGAGTGACATTTCCTTAACAGGTCACTCCGAAGTCTGATGCCCTAGGGGCGTGTTCCAAAATTCGGTCCTGTTCACACATCATTCTGTAGAATGAGTTAGTTAATCCTTCTTCTGTCTGCTTCTGTCTTTCCAGTTCGGTCACAGCTGAGCTGTCTTCCGAAGGACTAACAGCGCAAAACTGGCCCTCACCTGAAGTGCCTTGGTAAATTGCCGGTTCTGCTTCAAGATTCAGTGAGAGCTGCGGCGGCACCTGAGATGTGGCATTTCCAAGAAGCCCCTGCAGGATTCCAATGTTGGTGGCCCTCAGAGCACACAGAGGACAAATGTATTAGAAAAAAAAAATTTTTTTTTTAACCCTGGAACGATATTACATGGAGTTAAGATAGTCTCCTCAAACTTAAGAATATTTTACTTGTTAATTTTACATTCACGTGCCAGAGTGGTAGTTGAATTTTATTTTGTAATGGATGGTATTACTTCTGTATTGAAAACTTTTTAATGAATCAAATATCTTATCCTTATAGGAAAGCCCTCCTTAAAATTAAACTCCAGGTGTGAAATAGGCATTTCAGGTTTTGTTTTCACTGTGGCAGAAAAAAAAAAAAAAAGACTTTCGAGCTTTTGAAACATTTTGATATTTCTGACTAGCGTTGATGGCTCCTGAAGCCTGAATAATAGGTTGGGCTGAGGACTCAGAGTATGATTGGGGGTCCCTCGGACTCAAGCCATGTATTATCCAATAGGAAATGTTGTTTCGTGGTGTTACTGATCAAATATCAGAAGGAGACGAAAAGACTAACAGTGAATAAGGGGTGTTTAATATTCAGATTGTACAGGAGCAGCAATGGTCACCAAGAAGAGTAGATGAGAGGTGAGACTAGAGATGTTTGCCTCCGCCTGTCTGCTGACTCTGGAGGAAGACAGCCGAGATGGGGCTTCATGGTAGCTGCATCAACGACCGTTCCCAGGAGTCCTTGTTATGGACTTTATTTATGCTTTAAATTGGCTTCAAGGCTTCTTCCATCATCAGGTCAGAGTTGACCATCTCTAAACCTCAAGAGAGACATCCTTCAGTCCCCAAAGTGCCATTGTCTTACAAGCGACCGCAATCAAAGGTACGGGGATTGCATTTCTAGGCACTGTTTCGGTACCTTCCAATTTGAGAGCAATCCTTTAATGGAAAAACCAGTGTCTGCTAAACTGGGGCAAATGGAGATTGGCCTCTCTCTCAATTGCCTCCCGGAATGGCACCCAGGAAGATGGCAGAGCTGAGTCTAATGGAAAATGGAGTTGGCTCCACATGTTGGGATGAAAGAAGGATAAGCTATTAAGTAAGCCTCTCTGTGTCTGTGGCCTGCTCTGCAGTCTAGGCCTACACAGCTCTCATAGCAATTACGTGAGCGCTGCTAATAGGCCTCCCGCTCCCGCCCTCCTCCAATCTACTTAACACAGTGCCTTCTGATCAATATTCTCGTACATCAATGCTCACATGATACTCTTGCTCAAAACCCTCAGTGGCTGCCCATTACCCACAGAATAGGGCCTTTTATCTAGGTATTTGAGGCATCCTGCACAGGACCTGAACTTGTTTAGCCAAACTTCTCTCTCACGCCTCCTCAACACAAGCCCACCACTCAAGCCAAATTATCTTAAGTAATGCTTCCAAGTTAGCTAATGGCTCTGCACTTCCGTTTCCTCACTGTGGACCAAAATAATAACGTTTTATTAGGTTATTGTGAATGAGGTGAGTTAATACATATAAGATGCTTAGGACAATGCCTGGCACATGGAAAGGGCCTATAATGGGTTGGATGACTTGCTCCAGAAAATACGTCCGTGTCCTAATTCCTGGCAACTGTTACCTTATTTGGAAAGGGGTCTTTGAAGATGTAATTAAGGATCTTGAGATGAAAAGATCATCCTGGATTATCTAGGTAGGCCCTGAATCCAATGACAAGTGTACTAGGAAGAGACACATGGGGTTACTAGACAGAACAGAAGGTCATGGGAGGGTGGAGACAGGTTGCCAAGGAATGCCCACAGTCCCCGGATGCTGGAATAAGCAAGACAAGAAATCTTCCCTAGAGCGTGGTTTTGCCAACACCTTGATTTCAGACTTCTGCCTTTGTAAGTGTGAGAGAATAAATTTCTGTCATGTTAAGCCACTATGTTTGTGCTCAAGTGTTATGGCAACTACAGGCAACACATAAGGGGCCCATTATATTTTAGCCATTATTATCATCAATTAATCCGCAAATGTGCCTTTCTTTCTTCCTCTCAGCATCATCTTTTATCTCACTGTTCTCTTTAAGTGTCTAGCACAGTACCTTGCAATTAGAAAACAGAATAAATATCTATTGAAAAAAATGTCTATAGGAAGAAAGAAAGAAAGAAAGAAAGAAAGAAAGAAAGAAAGAAAGAAAGAAAGAAAGAGAAGGAAGGGAAGAAAGAGAAAGAAAAAGAGAGGGAGGGAGGAGGGAGCAAAAGACGGAGGGGGGGAGGGAAGAAAGGAAGGAGGGAAGGAAAGGAGGAAGGGAGGAAAGAAGGGAGGGAGCAAGGGCCTACCCCTACCACTTACTTGGTGTTCCATGCCCACAGTAGCTTTTCCTGATTGTCCTAGTCCATAAACTCTAACATACAGTGACAAGAACAATCATTTCATACTTGTCACCTGCTGTCCTGTGGTTTACCTTTGTGTGTCTCTCTTCCCAAATCTTCCTGAGAACAGGGATTTTTTTTTTATCTTTCTGTATCCTCAGGGCCTAGTAAGTAACTCAAATCTGTGACAATAACAATAATCCCATCATCAAAAGCTGTCCACGAATTTGTTACTCATTCTAGAGTTTCCCCAAGCTCTAGCACTTACCATATCCTTGTCAATGCTAGCAATTTGCTCTGTCAACTACCTTTTCCAACCAGCACAGAACCTCTTAGTCCCCACATATTTCAAGGAGCAGCAAATGGAAGGTGAGCTTGAATGGGCCAATTCTTCTCCTGGGTAGACTTGTGTTGAAGTAAGTGGGCTATAGGCCCACGCCTAAAAACCTTTGTCTTACACATACAGAGATGTTGGTTTTCCTGATGTTTCTCAGGGTGGAATCATTTGAATTTGTTCACTTGTGAGTCTGTTTTCTGTGTGACCCACATAATTCCTTGTTTTGGTTGGTGAACCCCTAAACTGCAGGGAATCAGCTCAGCCTTAAGCTTCTTGCATCTGATGACATCTGATGACAATTATTCTCATGACTCAGTGTAGGTCATTCCTTTTCTCCCCTCCACACAATTTAAGGACTCGGACCGACCACCGCTTGCTATGTGGTATCAGACTGACCTTTAAAAAAAAAATCTTCTTATTTGGACATATTTTCAAACTTAGGAAAATTTCAAGATTAAAAGGTAAATCTTTTACCTAGATTCACCTATTGTTAACATTTTATCCCATTTGCTTTAGCACTGGCCCTCTCTCTCTTTTCTCCCTTGAATCAGGTGATGGTAAGCTACATACATCAGGATCCTTCATCCCTAAATGTTATGTGCATTGCCTAAAAATAGGAATATTCTCCACATAACCACAGTACATTTACCAACTTCATAAATTTACATTGGTACATTGCCCATATTCCAATGTTGTCAGTTGATCTAATAATGTCTTTTTTAAAACGATTGATTTATTTATTTGAGAGAGAGAAAGAGAGAGAGAGACAACGTGATAGGGGGAGGGGCAGAGGGAGAGGGAGAGAGAGTCCCAAGCAGACTCAGAGCTAAGCGTGGAGTCTGATGCGGGGCTTGATCTCATGACCTGAGCTGAAACCAAGAGTCAGCCGCTTAACCGACTGTGCCACCCAGGCACCCCAATGTCTTTGATATCATTGTCCATGTTGCCCCCCAGCTTACGTGAAGCATCAAGCCTGGGGTCAGGCTTACATTTGGTTGTCTTGTCTGCTTTAGCTTCCTTTATCTGGAACATTTTCGCAGCTTTTTCTTGTTTCCTATGATGTTTACATTTTCTAAGAATACACTTTCCCTCACCTTTTTTTTTTTAATTTTCATATTGCATTTGTCTGATGTTTTGTTTGTACATTCTTGGCTGGAATGTTGCAAAATTAACATTTCGTCCTTCTAAGATTGTATTGCAGCTGGAGACACACAACGTCCATCTACCCTTTACTGGTAATGTAAATTTTTCTCATGTGTCAAGGTCTTGTTCAATTTTCTCTCCTGTACAATTAATTTTTTCCCTCCTTTGAACTAAAAAGCAGTCTTTGGGGAGATGCTTTAAGAACATGCAAATATCTTGCTCATTAACATTTCTCCCTTAGATTTATCACAGATCGATGGTTTCTGCCTAATCCCATCTTTACTCTGATGATTGCCAAAGGATGATTTTCCAGCTCCAGCAATATTTCCACCTTTACCAGTTAATCCTCAGTAGTCTACTTATCTATCATCTATCTATCTCTCATCTATGTATCTATGTTTCTGTGTATCTATCTATCTGTTATCAGTAAGGCAACTCATGAATCCTATTTTTCAGTGGTTTATAATTCATCATTGCACTTAATTTTGGTGCCGAATTTGTCCCACACTTAGTCAGTGGGAACCCGCTTCAAGCTGGCTCCTGTGTCAGATAGATATTTAATTAAGGTTTCTGGATTTTGATCGGAAGATAAAATACAAGGCTTTAGTCATTATTCTACGCACCTTAGGATAACAGGAGAGTATGTAGTACAGTGGTAAAGAGTTTGAAATTGAGATAGATCTGGGGTCAATTCTGGCTTTCCTATTTACTGGCAATGTTTCTTGGGTAGACTACTTACTCTCTCTATGCCTCAGTATCCTCACTGTAGCGTGATAATATTAGAACTTTCTTCACAGGGCTGTGGTGAGAATTGAGTAAGATAATGTATGTAAGCTGCTTAGTAGAGTCACTAACACTTGATACACGTGGGCTAGTGCCATTAGTTAATTTCCCCATATGACAGCTTGTGCAGGGTCTGGGTTGTCTCAATTGCTACTGCTGCTTCCTACTGCTAACAGACACCATCCAAAAGCCACTGCAAATTCGTATCTGTCTAACCTTTTAAAATACATTTCAATTAACTGAATTGTTGACTATTGCGGGTCTCCAGGAATCCAGAGATAATTTAGCCCCGCTTTCCTTTTGTTGATGACGAGGCGTCGGAGACCCTGTGGGGTTTGTTGGCTTGTTGCTGGTCACCTGGAAGAGTGGAAGAGCCAGGAGGGCTGCCCAGTCTTCAGCTAAGTGCTCTGGATGCCATTCTCTATCTCTACCGCAATCAAGCACAGCATTCATTTGGTTTCTTTTCCCAGTCAAGGGGTATTATTCAGAGCATCAGTGGGAAAGCATCTCATTTTCAGCATGACTCATCCTTGTTCCAAGATTACCATGCTCCACTTTCATTCTTTGCCTCCCACTCAGTTTCACATCCAGCCGGAGCCCTCTTTGCCCCCCCCAACCTGCTCTGCTCTGCCCCCCCCCCCCCCGCTGTGCCTTCACCTCCCTGCCCAGCCTGTCCCACCATCCTCAGATTCCACTGGCCATTTTTGTTGGACTCTGGTTTAAGAAAGGCATGTCTTCCTGAAATACCACCCTGATCTATGTTGAAAATAGAATGAAGAAATACACTTAAGTTGCAGCAGACGTACAGGGACAAGTGTTTGTCCATATGCCTCTGACATTCCATTAAAGTCCAAGCATTATAGCAAAAAGCACATATTTCTGGACCTATATATTTTATTTCAACCTCCTCCAAAATAAATTAGGGGTTCTTCTGATGTGTTGGGCTGTTGTTGAACAAAATAGAAATGGGAATACACATGCCATTGGCTGACGCTTGGGGGATCTTTTCATTGTGCCAAGATATTCAATTTTGTGCTGTTTTTTGAAACATGCTCTGACCTGTATAATTTGATCCTTGCTTACATCAAAATGCTAGTAAAATACTGAAATATTTCCAGATGGAATGATACGATGTCTGGGATTTGCTTCAAAATAATCCAGGATGTGGGAAAAAGTGGATGAGGGGATAGGTGAAGCAAGATTGGCCATGAATTGATCAAGTTTGAGGCAGAGTGATGCGTACATAGGTCTTCTGCAGCTTTTTATATGATTGAAGTGATCTATAATTAAAGTTCTAAAATTAGGGGGCGCCTGGGTGGCTTAGTCAGTTAAGCACGACTCTTGATTTCAGTCCAGGTCATGGTCTCAGGGTTGTGAGATCAAGCCCCAAGTCAGGCTCTGCGTGGGGCATGGAGCCTGCTTAAGATTCTCTCTCTCCCTCTCCCCTTGTCCCTCCACCACTCTCTCTCTCTAAAAAAGAAAAAGTTTTAAGATTACTTTAAATTCTCATAATTTTGCTTTTTTATCTTCCTCCATCCTGTTTGTTTCTTTTTGTTTGTTAATTTTTTACTCTGCTTCTCCCAAATCTGGTATTTCTTCGTTTTTGTTTTTGTTTTTTTTTCAAGATTTTATTTATTTATTTGAGAGGTAGAGAGTGAGAGAGAGAGAGAGAGATCACGAGCAGGGGGGAGGGGAAGAGGAAGAAGCAGACTCCCAGCTGGGCAGGGAGCGCAATGCAGGACTTGATCCCGGGACCCTGGGATCATGACCTGAGCCAAAGGCAGACGCTTAACCAACTGAGCCATCCAGGTGCCCACAAATCTGACATTTCTTGAAAGCCGGTTCAAGCTGTGTAGTCTTTAATAAAAAACGTCCTTACTACTTCTATCTACTAAAGCACTAACACCACTTAGCACCTGAATGTGGGTTGCCTTGTGTGAGTCTGAGTTAGTCTCATGGCCCGACGAGTCTGGACACTTGTTAAGGGCAGATGCTAAACCTTATATTTTGCGGTGAACCCCACACTGCCTGGCCTAAAGCTGGGCTCAGTCGGTGTCCATCATAACTGATGGACGTGCTTGTTGGTAGACTGTAAGAGATGGGTGAAAAGAGTTCTGAGAGGTGCCGATATAAAGAACAGGCTGTGTATTTGCCCTATTTTTTTTCCCTTAAAGCTCTTCTGCATAGTTTGAAATATCTCATTTTACCCTTTAGGGAGAACTGTCTTGAGGGAAATTCTTCTCCCAATTGAAGCATTTCATGTTAGGTAGTCATTTGAGAACAATCAGTGCAAATGCTAGCGGATAGTTGACCCCCAAAAGAGACTTAATAAAATAAAACCCGATACATGGAATTAATCTTGGAGCTCTACATCTCCTCCCACTGCACTAATTGAAGGAGGCAATAGGGTGGGAAAATATCAAGAAGAAAATGTCAGTTGTTAGCTTTCAAAATTTTGCCTGGGGAGCCACATAAGAGCCGTCTCATTTTCGGCTTGTCCCTGCTGGTTTAATGCAGGGCAAGAGCCAAATTCAAAGGGAGTCTCATTGAGCTGCCGTTTGCTTATTAGTTTCCTCTTAGGCACTGGTCTTTCCAAATGCTTAGAACTAGTGCTTTTTCAGACCAGGGGAAGAGCTCCCGCAAAGTTGGAAAGAGTCCAAGGAAAGTTCCTCCATCTTTCTTCTCCCATTGGGAAGCACGGGAAATCACCCCTGTGGTGAAGCTTTCTCCCATCTGCTAGTCTTCCTGGGGAGGAGACTCCTCAGCATCCCCCTGGATCAGATTTTACTTCAGTAATGGCCCCCAGAAGCAGAAACACCCCTCCCCATCAACCCAACCAGATACCTTTCACCCCCTGCGGTTGCCTATGGTCATAGATACTTTTGCTCAATATCTTCTGCATTTGTATCCCCCATGATTTGTCTCTCAGCTTTCTCTTCTCCAGGGAAAATAATCCCTGGAGAGGATGGGTCAGAGAAGTACAATTGTCTGGCGTTCAGGCAGAGCGTAAAAGAGCCAAAAATACAGAACATTCTGCCTTCGCCTGCTCTAGCTTCCCACAGAGTCTCTCCAAGTGGCTCTTTCAAGACTTCCCCAGAGCCAACTCTTCAATCGGACAAGTGAGGCCTCACAATAGAGAAACACTGTTCTCTGCATTAAACACTGGTTGGGAAGGTAGAAAAAGTAACAGCAAGAGAGAGTTTGGTGAGACTTAAGGAAGAACCAAGAGGTTGGAGGCATTATGAAGCCTTTGCCCCCAGTCATTAGTCTTGGACGGTTTCACTGTTCACCTGCAGTGAAACAAGTGAACCGAATGACCTCTTGAAATCCCTTCCAGTTACAGCGTCCTTTGATTCTAGACACCCAGCAAGTTTTCCTTCTCCTCTGCTTGTACTCTGAACTCCATGGGAGTGACCTTGGCTGGGCTTTAATCACTCCATCTCTAGATTTCCTCAACTGTAAAACACAGGTGGTTATAATGGGTGACAAGTCCAAGTGTCCAGGAAGCGGTAGGACTCGTTGTTGTCAGATTTCTGCTAAACGAGCTAACGCTTTTGAGATGGTTGATAACGGTGCATGGCTCAGCTCCTACAGACAGGCCCAGCGTAGAGAGGTTGGGTGGGTGTTTTCCAGAGTATCCGAAGAATGTTTTCCTCCAGGAGTAATACATTTTGGTATTCTTTTAAGTGTGCTGTGAATAAGAGGGACTTCTTTTTCCAGAAAGGAACTCTGAAGCAGCTTATATTCCTTTTCCCCAACACCCTGAAATGCCTTCTAACTACAGGTGAGTTAAACATAAATCTGATGCTGGGTATGCACTGTCTCTCAACAACTACTTATTTCTCGATTGATGTTGTGGGGGTCCAGCTCCTGCCTTCATTGGAAATGCTCACATTCACATTCTGTGGCTTTGGGAGAAAAGGCGAGAAGGGACAGCAGCACAGAGGAGCCCCTCTGCGAAGCCATAGCAAAGGCTTTGGGCTGACCATGACTTTGAGCCCCAGGTTTTGTAAACAAGCAACCACAACCACAAACCACAGGGCATTAGGAGTAAAGGCGCAGCAAACAGAGGGAGACATGTGTCACACATTGCCCTATCTTGTCTACTACAGTGGAATACAAAGGGCAAGTGGCCTTGGTTTTGAAAATGAAGGACAGAGAGGTCTGGCAGCTGTTACCCAAATGGCTGGTTTGTCTGTTTGGCAGTAGTTATAAATCCCTGAGCGGTGTTCCCAAGCACAGACTGGAACCACACTCCATTCTTCAAGGTGGGCACTTGTGTAATGGAAGATAACTAGCAGTTTGAGCAAGGATACCAATTTCTTGGTACTTCTACTTGTCTTGTGAGAAGAAGAACACTGGGTCCGAGTCAGGAAACCTGAGCGCTAGCCCTGACTCTTTGACAGATGGCTATTGTCACCTTAGACAAATCACTTTCTCTCTCCGGGTCTCAGTTCCCCATCTGCCAATTTAGGGATTAATCAGTGGTGACTCAGATATTGGGGCCCCACCCTAGACCTCCAGAAGCAGCCTCCAGAAGTGGGGCCTGGACAAGTGAAGTCTGAAAAAGCTCCCCCGTGAGATTCTGATGTCCACACTGAAGGAACTACTGAGGTGGGTGAATTCTAGGATTTTCCTAGAGTGAGAAGAAAAAAAAAATTCCCTAGGTAGCTCTATAAAGTTGACAGTTTATCATTTAGCTGAATTTAGGGCCGTTCACCTCCAAGGGTGCTTGGGGGTTACTGCTCATTTGCACAGTTTCCCCAGGTAGGGTTTGGGCTTGGTTCTGAAAGTTTATACTGTATAATGAGAATGCCAGTGTTCTCAAGGCTTGAATACATTAAAAAATAATTAAGATAATTCTATAATTACCAGACATGACTTCATTGGGTTACCCTTATTCTAATGGAATCTGCTGAGCCTGCTTATTTTCCCCTCCTGGAGATGTGATCTACAACCTCGAAAATTCTCCAAGAGGGCTTTCGGAGAGAACTGTCCAGCTGAGCTCCACTCCCAGCTCTTCTGAGTCTGAGTACTTTCCCTAGAAGGTCTTGTACACATCTGTGAGGTAAGAATGGTAATGAAATAAAGGTAGCATGTGGCCAGAGAACCCCAGAAGGCCCAGATTCTGGCTTCTGGCCCGCAACTCCTCTCCATGAGATCCTCCAAGAAAACCCATTCTCAGAGAACAATGGCTGATGGCAAAGACTGACTGAGACATATGTCCTGGCCCCCAACGTGGAGCCCATTGTCCAGGCTGGACGGGGCTCATGCAGAACCCCTTTGACTTAGGCACAGGGCAGCTTTTTCTCTTTATCCTTTTCCCCTAAGTCACCCCTGGGTCCAGATTTCACTGTGCCCAGCAGAGAGGAATGTCCAGGCAACAAGAAGAGAGCACAAACAGCAAGACGGACGCCAGGGCAAAAGGGCAATTGTGTCACTACCAAAAACAGAGCTGGTCCAGCCTGCCCACCCCGGGCCTCCCTGGTGGGGGCAACTGCAGCCTTTTTGACTTGGGAGACAAGAGGAAGAGTCTAAAGAAGGAATGCCAGAGAGAGCCAAAGGGAAGGCAGACGCTAACTCTCCAGCAGGAGCGAGTGACCAAAGAGAGATAAAAATGCTGGCCCACAGTCTGCTTAGAGGTGGCTGGAAAGTCTTTGGGAAGAAACCTGGGGAACCCCCAAGGACCACTCTCTGGGGTTGAGTTCCCACCAAGTGTACCCCTCCTGTTAAGGGCAGGCATTGTGCCGTTTTCCCCTGTATTCCTAGGATTAGCACAGTGGCTGGCATACTGTGGGTCCAAGGTGTTTGCTATGGACTGAACGTCTCGTTCCCCTCAAAATTCACATGTTGGAGCCTTAGCTCACAATATGACGGTATTTGGAGATAGGGCCTTTAAGAGATCATTAGAGTTAGATGAGGTCACGAGGTTGGGGCTTTTATGACGGGATTGGTGCCCTTATGAGAAGAGATGCCAAGAAGCTTGCTTCTGTCTCAGCATGCACACAGAAGACGTGTGATCACAGGATGGTGGCACTTGTCAGCCAAGAGATCTCGGAATGAAACCCACCTTTGCTGGCACCTTGATCTTGGACTTCTGGCCGCCAGAGCTGTGAGAACTCTATTCTGTTGTTAAAGGCCCGTCTGTGATCTTCTGCTGTGGCAGCCTGAGCTAAGACAGTGCACCCTACATTTTAATGGAATGATTGAAAGATTGAACAAATCCACACGATCTTGCCTTCCGTGGAGTTAGAGCAGGGTGCGTGTAGTAGCACATCCCCGAGATGCAAAGGATGCCCAACTCAAACAGTCTGAAGCAAAATGGAGGATGTATTGGTTTGTGGAACTGGAAAGTCCAGAAATGAATCTTTGGGCACAGCTGGATTGAAAGGCCCCAACTCTGTCTTCAGAAATATTTCTCCCTCCGTCTCTCTGCTCTGCTTTGTTGTGTTGATTTCATACTCAGCACCATTTCTCCAAGCTATTCTTGACCCTCCTAGCAAAAAGAGCATTGCTTTTCCAATAGTTCCAGCAGAGTTCTGCAGGTGACCCTCAGTGAATAGACTTGGGACATAGGTGCCCTGAATGCCTCGTGGCCAGAGAGATGGGAAGTGAGGACAGGTTATGTGCTCCTCCATGGAGGTGGTGGGGTCAGCCTCACAAGACCCTCATGGCCTCAGGAGACGGGGGAGGGCTCCCTAAGGGCAAACCAGGCCCCCTGACCTGAACTAGGAGACTAGGTACAGCTCAGGCAAGCACACATAGAAACAGCATGTGTCCAACACAAGTAGTGTGGGACTCTCATGGATTAATGTGAAGAGCAAAGCCTTAAATTAAGATGTTGTTTATATATTGCTGTTAAGGTTAATCTTGAGGTTAATTATTTTGCTTTAATTGAAATAATTAGAAATGAGAAGATGAAATATGCTTGAGTCTTAAACAGTATGCTTGAATTTCATTCAAAGGCTTATCCAATTGTATTTTTTTATCTTTCTTCTGGTTATGTAAGTAATGCTCATTATATATTTTTTTAAAGAAAATACAGCAAAGTATGAGGAAGAAAATAAGCATCCTCTATAATCCTAAATACATTTACTAAAATTTTTTCTATAACCTTTCAAGTTGTTTTTCTATTTTATATATATGCTATATATTGTGCAATCTATTTTACAGAATGTATTTTAAAGAATATGTTTGAATGTTAAATATTGTTTCATGTTTTTTTTCCAAGATTTTATTTATTTATTTGACAGAGATAGAGACAGCCAGCGAGAGAGGGAACACAAGCAGGGGGAGTGGGAGAGGAAGAAGCAGGCTCCTAGCGGAGGAGCCTGATGTGGGGCTCGATCCCATAATGCCGGGATCATGCCCTGAGCCAAAGGCAGATGCTTAATGACTGCACCACCCAGGCGCCCCATGTTTCATGTTTATAAACATCTAAATCAGTGCTTTTAGTAACTACATAGTATGACATTTATTAATGAGTTGATGGACATTAAGATTGTTTCCGGTCTTTCCCTATTATAAAATAATGCTCCCATGGGCATCCTTGACCATACAGATTTACACACTTGTGAGAGTATTTCTCTATGACAAATTCCAGAAGTAAACTTGCTGTGACAAAAGATACAGGTAATTTTAATTATGATGCATGTCAAAATTGGCTGTTTTTGTCTTTTGCCCATTTAAAAATTTTCTTGTTGATTTATGAAAGTTCTTTACATATAAAGGATATTACCCTAGGTTGAGTTCTCCAGAAATAGTTTCTGAGACAGATTCCCATGCATGAGTTGATTGGGGGGTGCTCTTGGGATGAATACCAAAGAAAGAGTGAAAACAAAGCAGGATTGCACAGAAGAGCTCACTCAGTGAATTCCATGGGAGGCTCTAGAGCTAGGGTGACCCTTCATAGTTCTGACTTGAGGCAATAACCCTTTAGTGACAAGTCACTGGGTGAGGGTTGTCTCAAGGAGTGGGGATGACCAGGCAGAGTGACTCTTCAGCTATGGATAGTTGAGGAGAAGAGCCTAGCTGTGAGTTCTGAGACACCAACACACCTGACCTCACAGCTGGGCATTGACCTCAGCCCTAAAGGTGGGATCTGGTCAGGACATCCCAGCAGCCACTACGGATATCTTTAACTATGATATGTGTTGTCCATGTTTTTTCCATTTGTCTATTGACTTGCTTATAATTATTCTTTGTTGTACTGAGTTTTTAAGATGTATTATATAGTCAAAGCAAATCTTTTTTCTGGTTTCTGACTTTTGAATCATCCTTAAAAAGTCCTTCCTCGCTCTAAGATTCATTTTAAACGTCTGTATCTTCTTCTAGTAGTCTTGCTGTTGTTCCCATTTAAGTCTTTAATCCATTAGAGTTTATTTTGATTTAAGGTATGAAGCATATCTTTAATAATGAATGATAAAGACCTGTTTTCCCGACACCATTTATTAAATAGTGCATCTTTCTCCCATGGGTTTGAAAATGCCATCTTTAGCAAAACTAATGAACTAGGTACACTTCATTCTAGCTTTCTGTGATGTGCCGTAGACTTGTCTGTACTTATACTCATGTAACACTGATTGACTTTATTTCATCTTTTAGTTTATAAACTAATTTTCCCCAATGCCCTCAGGCTGTCCTTGTACAGTCAGACCTCCCCTGTCCTTTAACCCCTGGCACCACTGATCTGTTTTCTGTCCCTACTGTTTTGCGTTTTCCAGAATGTCATACAAATGGAATCATACAGTAGGTATGATTTTGAGGCTGGCTTCTTTCACTCAGCATTATGTCCTTCAGTTCCATCCGGGTTGTTGTCTGTATCCACAGCTCCTTCCTTTTGACTGCTGACTATCATTCCGCTGCATGAATGCCCCACAGTTTGTTTATTCATTTCCAGACTGCAGGACATTTGAGTTGCTTCCAGCTTCTGGTGATGATGAATCAAAGTGCTGTAAATATTCGGTGTTTGTGTCAACATAGGTCTTCATTTCACTTGGATAATTACCTAGGAGTGGAATTTCTGGGTCATACTTTGAACATCGATAGATAGATGATGATAGATAGATAGATAGATAGATAGATAGATAGATAGATAGAGGATAAATAACAACCGTGTGGGGGCGTCTGGGTGGCACAGCGGTTGAGCGTCTGCCTTTGGCTCAAGGCGTGATCCCGGTGTTGTGGGATCGAGCCCCACATCAGGCTCTTCCGCTATGAGCCTGCTTCTTCCTCTCCCACTCCCCCTGCTTGTGTTCCCTCTCTTGCTGGCTGTCTCTATCTCTGTCAAATGAATGAATAAATAAAATCTTTAAAAAAAAAAAAACTGTGTGTGTGTGTGTGTGTATCTGAACATTTGTAATGGGTATTAATATATGAAAAGGAAAGTAGCTGCCTCATTACCATATGACTCTTCTTGGTCTTCTCTTTCTCTTTCTCTTCTTCCTCCTTGTCTTCTTTTCCCCATTAGAATATTGAGCGGAGTTGCATGAAATGTGTTGATTGCTTTGTGTAGAAAGTCACCTATCCTAAGTCATGATCCTTTTTAACAAGGCAAGAAGTTCCCAAAACTGAATCATGAGTTGCCCCCAAAACTGAGAGACAGTTTGTGATTTTGCTAATTGCTCCTTTACAGGCAAGGGCAAGTCCTTTGTAGCGTAAAGGTTACATGGGACCAAGTCATTTCTTTAGCACACAAGGCATCAAGACTGGGTGGGCCAAATTCTTCTGAGTCAGGTGAGAACTCTTGCATGAAACCAGTGGGCAGAGAACCCCGGAGTCAGGTCACAAGAAAAGCATAGGTGATCCTGGGAACCATCACTGTTGTTCTCAAGAGTAGTCCACCCTCTAGAATCTCCTCATTCTGGCATATAGTTCGGGGTAAATCATAGGGTAAATGCGTCCCATTAGGACACTGGAATTTCCGGTCTTGTCTTGGTGACAAGATGACATTCAGGCATGAGGAACATACGGCTCTCCAACTTCCTTCAATAGTTACTTCCAATATGTATCAATCCTCACCATCTGCATGTCTAACTAAGAACTTGTTTTAAATACATTTTAAACACATTTCCTCTTAGCCTTTCCTTGCAAGGACACTAGCAAACTCTTGCTAAACTAGAACTACTCGTTTACAGCCAGCCCCGAGCAGGGTGCTTTCATCAGGGTAGGCGATTCCAATTATGTTGTTTATGCACTTAGCACACTGAGTCTCAGCCATCGCAGGGACTTCCTTTTAATTTGTTTGCCTCCCTTTGTTAATTGGATAAGCTAAGTGAAATGAGATGTCTCTTATGGAAGTGCCTGCGAAGAGGAAGTCACCGAAAATTCACCACTGTGGCATTCTCCCTGGTTTGTCAATAGTACAATGGTACAGAGAAGAATCCCATCAGCTCTTTTACACGGGGGAAAGTTCAGCTGCTATGCTGTGCCCCACGTCAGGGAAGAGTCCGTTTCTTTGAAGGGTTCACAAGGTGCTCTGGATTCTCAGCTTTTTAATCCACCCCATAGTTTTTGACCCATAATAGTGATCCAACCACAGCCTGGCTTCCAAGTATGACCTTTCTTCAGTCGTCTATACTTTCATCTTATCTGAGTTGAACTGAGCACCTACTTTGTGTTGGAAATAAGATAGTTCTTGTCACTTGGGTCACTATTTATGATTGGTTATTTTTTTAAGATTTTATTTATTTATTTTGAGAGAGAGAGTGTGCACATGAGAGAGAGAGAGAGAGAGAGCACAGGCAGAGGGGAGGGGCAGAGGGAGAGGGAGAAGCAGACTCCCTACCGAGCAGGGAGCCCAACGAAGGACTTGATCCCAGGACCCTGAGACCATGACCTGAGCCAAGCCTGCTGAGCCACCCAGGTGCCCTATGACTGGTTATAAACCACACTTTGGAGATTAAGAATGAAGGTTCTGCTGTCAAGCCAGGGATGAATCCAGATTTTATGGGGACTACAGCTAACACAGTTTGGGGGGCCACTGTAAGAAAAATTACGACACAAAATTACGACACAGAATTAGGCACAAGGCCTCACAAGGGAGCATGTAAGTGCAGGACCCTGAGAGCTCAGCTCGCTGGCTGCTCAGAGGTTTTCCTGAGCCAGGCGCACTTCGGTTTAAATCCCAGTTGTGGGATCTTGGGCAAGTGACCGAATTGCTCTCTGCTCTTGTCCTCACCTGCAAATAATTTTGGAAAATGGCAAGATGATAAAATACACCTGATAATGGTATTGGGCCAGCTCCAAAGATGAGGACGAAAACATTTAGCCCCGCGTCTGGCCCCGGGATAGGGGCACAACGAATGTTAGCTATTATTAGGAGTCTCATTATCATGGTGAGCTTTCACCCAGTTGGATTGCATCACCACAGAACTGAGCTTCCTGAGCAGAATTTAGGAAGGAGAGAGGGGATGAAGTCCAAGTTCACGCATCCGTGAAAACCTAGCTTGCCTGTGGTCCATACATGTGCAGTGGTGAAGTTCAGCCCCGCGGCGCTGCAAGCAAGCACACCGCAGAGAGCCGATGGCAGGCGTCCCGCCTGCTGCATTAAATGTCTTCTTGCCCCACGAGCTGATTCATTCTGAGGTCATAAAGCATTTATCTTCAAAAACAGTATATTAATATCCGATTGTGCAATAAAACCAGACCTGTCTAGTTTTGCTTTCCTTGAGTGAAATATGTTCATTCAGCATAAGTGAGAAGGATAAATACCAACAAGTTTTGTTTTTGTTTTTTCAATGCATGAGAAGCGGATGGGCGATAATAAAACAAGAAAGGCTCTTTGGAAGCTATTAAATTACATCCTTTGTATTTGCACAGCACATTCCTCTGATTTTGATACCATCACGTCCCTATAAAGTAGGTAAATCTATACTTCCATATTGCCAATTTATAGATTTTTAACTTGGCATTCTAACCACATTTTCCTCCTCCTTCTTCTTCCTCCTCTCCTCCTCCCTCTTCTTCTTCCCCTCCTCCTCCTCCCCTTCCTTTTCCCCCTCCCCCTCGCCCCTCCTCCTCCTCCACCTTCTTTTTCTTTTTAAGGTCAAAAACTCCCCCTCCTCCCAAATAATTAAAGATTCTCTATCTTAAAGCCTGTTATGGACATCAAGCCTGAGAGTCAGTTTCTCAACCATATCTCCCTCTGGGAGACAAGGATAGGGCAATTGGAAAATAAATTGATAAACAAATTATCAAAGAAGACCACTGCTACTTCTTCCCTTTGAAAGTTTCTTTTTGAGATCTTAGTGGCTTTTGAAGCCTGAGATATCTGAAAGTCTGATAAACAAAATACAATTATGCTTCAGTTAACTAGGATCAATGGCAGCTCCGGGGGGGTGGTTGGGAGGAGGCAATGATTTAATCATCCATGATTTCCAATAGCTGCCTCTAGCCATGCCAAATAGCCATACAATCTGAGCAGAAACAGTGTACTTGCTGTGTAAACACGCCTCCCTTCCTAACAGATTGCTGGCCCTTAAGCCCCTCCTGGGTAGAAACTCTGACTAGCAAAGCAGGCTAGAATGTTCTGGTAATAAAAGTTAATTGATTCTCTAAAGGTTAATCAGAAAAACATTGTTTCAAATTTCGTAGTAAAAAAACAAAACAAAACAAAACCAAAAAACAACAACAACAACAACAACACCATTCTGAAGATGTATTCATTCAGTTCTTGCCTTAGCAGATACAATGACCCTGACGTAAACATAGTCTTAGAGCCCCAGCCAATGGCTGGTGCAGAGGAGGAATTCAATAAATGTTTGATAATGTAATTAACTAATGAGGTAGGGAGTGGAACAAAGCAGTGTTGGACTAATTCACCCATTTTTTTCTAGCATTCTCTTTATCTATGTAACTGACATGAAGCATAATTACTTGGACATGACAAAAATATATGATAAAAAAGAAAGTCCCATTGCTTGGGCTCCATAAGCTTTCAAAGCATCCCTAATTCTTTAGGTTCATTTAAAGTCATAATTCTTTTAGAAGAGATATTGTTTTATAGAAATATTTACAATCATGTAAACTCCAAAGATATGTCAGGTGTGAGTTAGAAAAAGAAGTGGGTGAACTATCTAACTCATCCATTCATCAAATATTTCTTGAGCATCTGCTGTGTGCCAACCTCTGAGGACTCCTTGGTGGGCAGAACAAACATGGCCTCTGCCCCCACAGAGCTACAAATGAACAAAAGATAAACATAATTACAACTGGATATTAGATTCCAATAGGGACACAAGTGGGAGGGGGGTTAATTTAGTTTAGGAGGATTGGAAAGTTTTCTTTAAGGAATGTCATTTAAGTGAGACTTGATACAAGAATAAGAATTAGTCAGGCAACAAATATCATGGAGACTATTCCCCACAGAGCGATCAGCGTATGAGAAGAGCATGAGCAAGAAAGAAACCTAGTACATCCTGGGAACTTTACAAAGCACAGAGAGAAAAAGCAAGGTGAGGCAGGACCAGCACATATGGGCCTTGTGGGCCCCACGTGGGGGGCTGTTTATTGCCTTTGACGCTTCTGATCCCCTTTCTTCCTCCCCCAACAGAACCCTAAGTTCCCAGGAGCCTCAAGTGCAGCAGCCATCCACTACCCTTCCAGGGGCTTCAGGGAACGCTGATCCCACCTCCTGCTTAAGAAGTGGTTTCCGATTGGTCTAAGCCAATCAGTAAATGGCATTTATCTGGTGACTCTTACTGGGCTGGGGGTGTGCACATGATCTAAAGTGGTCCAATCAGATTGCAGAGAGAAGCTTAGCGTCCTCAGCTGGGAAGCAGTTCACTCTCTTCCCCCATTCTGGTTACTCCGCCACAGGAGGAATGAACTCTTAGACGGAGCCCGTGCGCGGTGCAGCAGAGCAGGGCAGCGGACGCACCTAGCGAGGGCTCTAAGTAACGTCACCGAGCTGCTCAATCAGCCAGCTCCAGAGCCTGCCCACAGTCACCCGTATTTCCTTGAATTTGCACCTCCCTTTGGATTCTTTGGACATTCCTTCCCAGGTCCCCCAACTCTCTGGTAAATCAGTATCTCTGCTGGGTCCTCTTACACCTTCTAATCTCTACAAGGTTCCTCTGAACTTCTCTCCACTGTTTCTCTCTGGGAGTGCTCTCCTGTTCCCGTGGCTTCCTTCTTTACTTAACGGTCTGTTCACCAAGTGTTGGCATTTCTTCATGACATCTCTAAGTGATGGTCCAGCTTGAATACCTACAATAAATTCACTGGTAGTGCACATAAGTTTCAAAATGATAGTTTCTGTTTAGAATCAGCAACTACTCCTGCTTTCCTACTTCAGAAATAGATGCTTAAAATGTATATGAAGAAGCCAGGGGTGTCTCTCCGAACCCAAGAAGAGGAAGTACGTGCAGAAAGCTGACAGCCCTCAGGGATCCCAGCAGCTGCTCTTGGGCTCACTCTTAGACACCGTGACTGCATCTGCTGTGTTCTTCTCTGTATTGCAGACTGGCTTCCTGTGCTCCTTGGACCACATGGAAGAATGAGGCCAGTAGCAGGTACCAGCTGTGCCAATCCCATCCACAGCCTCCCAGAGACAGACAGACATCTCTTTCTCAGTTCTACTGCCAAGTTGAGGAAGAGTTCTCATTGACCCATCTTGGGTCAAGTGTCCCTAGACAGGGGTTGTTGGCACAGTGGCTTCGCAATAACCATGGAAGGTGGGGAGTGGGCTGTTCCCAGAAGGAGGGAAGGGTCCATTCCCAGAAGTGGGAGGAATGCCAAGCTGCCCACACAACGGAGCACCAGGACAAGGGCCCTGTCCTGTGAGTGAAGGGATAGCTTTCAGAGAAGGCGAATAAGTGGGGTAGACACCCCAAATTTTCATCCAGGTCACAGACCTTGGGGTCATTTTTGACTCCTCCCTCGGCCATCATCCTCCCACTTCCTTAGTGTCTAATAAGACACAAATTCCTCTTATCTCCTCTTTCAAGATTTTTCCTATCTGCGCTCCTCTTTCCCTTCTCGCTCTGGTTCCCTGGTCCAGTCCTCACTGTCCAACCTCCCTCATTCTCTGATAATCCCACTGATTTGCCAGATTTTCCCTTCCTCCAATCCATTCTACAGTCAGACTCCTCTTCCTAAAATACCACCTCGAGAGGTTATATCCCAGATCTGAAAGTCTCCCATGTCACCTTTCTGCCTAGGTAGAATAAAGTCAGATCCCTTTGGCTGGTTGGTCACGACTGTCCCCAGCTGTAACCAACGTTGCTAATTGCCTTCTCAACAACTGTGACCTCCAAGGTCTTTCCATCGAGTCTTCCAGCCACGTGCCTGGGTGTGATTTCACCTACCCTAGAATCAAGAGCGGGGCTCAAATGGCATAAGCCCACCAGTGTTGTCCCATCACCCGACTGCTGCTTCAGGAAAGGCCGCTGACCTGGGTTCACACCAGCCAGCACACTCTCCAGGCCAATGTCATTGTCTCAGAGGATGGCATGTGAGCCCAGCTGACCCACCAGAGTGAACCGCAGACTTCTGCTGGTCAGGCTGGGGCACAGAGGCTCTTTCTCCTCCTGGACCTGAATAGAGAGGCTAATAGCCCAGGGGCTGCTACAGCCATCTTCATTTCTAAGAATAGCTGAAAGCAGGGCAATTTGCCTAAAAACAATTTTTTGAAATCCAATTAGCTGAAAGCCAGTTTCTGAATCAAATTAAAAATATATGCATTTTCATTGACTGTTTTAAAAAAGAATATTTCTTAAATTATGTTTTTGGCAAGTTGGTCATTTGGCAGATTGACTTAAAGCCAGGGTTTAGGATGATGCCTGCTTTAGAAGAGTGGAACAGGCATCAATGTGAGGTCCTTTCTCTAGCCTTTGAACTCTGGATTGGGCCTCCACGGAAACGTGCTGACATGCTGACTGTTCCCAAACTCGAACCAGTCTGTTCCCATTTGAGCTTAAGCCGAGTTTGGTTGGGTTTTCTCCTTTTCTTTTCCTTTCCCTTTCCTTCCTTCCTTCCTTCCTTCCTTCCTTCCTTCCTTCCTTCCTTCCTTCCTTCCTCCCTCCCTCCCTCCCTCCCTCCCTCCCTCCCTCCCTCCCTTCCTCCCTCCCTTCCTCCCTCCCTCCCTCTCTCTCTTTCTTTCTTAAAAAGATTTTATTTATTTACTTATGTGTGTGTGTATGAGAGAGAGAGAGAGAGAAAGAGAGAGAGAGCACAAGCAGGGGGAACAGTAGGCAGAGGGAGAAACAGGCTCCCTGCTCAGCAGGGAGCCCAATGCAGGATTTGATCCCAGGCCCCTGGGATCATGACCTGAGCCACAGGTAGATGCTTAACTGACTGAGTCACCCAGGTGCCCCATGGTTGGGTTTTCTAAGGCAATTGAAAGCATCCTAACTGATACAATAAGGTATCTTTCTGAATATTTCCAAATTCCGATCTTCTTTTTTTTTTTTTAAGATTTTTTTTTTTTACTTTATTTATTCATTCGACAGAGATAGAGACAGCCAGCGAGAGAGGGAACACAAGCAGGGGGAGTGGGAGAGGAAGAAGCAGGCTCATAGCGGAAGAACCTGATGTGGGGCTCGATCCCAGAACGCTGGGATCACGCCCTGAGCCGAAGACAGACGCTTAACCGCTGTGCCACCCAGGCGCCCCTAAATTCCGATCTTCTAATCATTGGCTCCAACCAACCAGTCTACTCATGTTTCCTCATGTCTTTCCAGCGCCATGACTATCCTCTGGGTGCTCCTTCCTCTAGCCCCTCTGCCCCTTAGATGTCCTCTTGGCCTCACAGATAGGAACCTCTGTCCTCTCCTCAGGCTGATACAGCCCCCGTGGTCCCTTCCTTCTTCAAATTACAGTCCCACTTTCTTGGTCCCAAGAGTCAGACTGACTTAAATTCTTCCAGAAGGTTGTTAGGAACTGAGGCAGCTCTCAGGGTTGCGCTTTCTCATCTCTCCTCAGGAGCTTTCCGGTTGCCTCCACGTGCTGTTTTCTGCTCTGTGTCTGCTCTGGTCCCATCTCTGTGAACGGTCAGCCTCTCAGTCACTGTTGTGCTCTTGTAATGTTGGGGTATGTGTGCCTACCATGTGGGGCCCCCATATGGGCCTCATCTGAATTGGAATAACTAGGCTTTATACACCAAGTCATGCCAGGTCCCTGGCTGGCCTATGGTTACTGAGCCAAGTCTTGGCCCCTGGTCCAAACACCTGTGGATAGGTGGTGGGTTGTGTAGCCTCCACTGGGCTGCCCTTTCCATAGGGTTGAGGGAGGGGAGACCTGGCCACCTAGAAATGGACTGTGGGCCCAGCAGAACCAGTCTGGCCTTTCAGGAAGCTGTACCACCATTTGGTAATCAATCTTACACCCCATTTGTGTGCTACTGTCGTGGGTTATTTAAAGTATTTTGTATTGGGGCACCCAGGTGGCTCAGTCAGTTAAGTGTCTGCCTTCGGCTCAGGTCATGATCGCAAGGTCCTGGGATTGAGTCCCATGTCAGGCTCTCTGCTCAGCAGGGAATCTGCTTCTCCCTCTCACTCTCCTTCTGTGCTCTCTCTCTCAAATAAATAAATAAAATCTTAAAAAAATAAAGTATTATCGAAATTTACATGTGCTTGTTTCATATCCATTTAACTAGATTATAAATGTCCTTCACAGTAGAAATGAAGGTCCTGGGGCACCTGGGTGGCACAGCGGTTAAGCGTCTGCCTTCGGCTCAGGGCATGATCCCGGCGTTATGGGATCAAGCCCCACATCAGGCTCCTCCGCTATGAGCCTGCTTCTTCCTCTCCCACTCTCCCTGCTTGTGTTCCCTCTCTCGCTGGCTGTCTCTATCTCTGTCGAATAAATAAAAAATCTTAAAAAAAAAAAACAGAAATGAAGGTCCTAAATGTCTGCAATAACATGATAACAATAATTATAGTTATCAATAGTTATCAGTGAATCACTTCTATCTAGTGAGTGCTGATCTATAGTTATCCGTAGTACAGATAGCAGTAGTTAGAGTAATAGCCACCGAGGGCTCACCATGTACCAGGAACAGTTCCAACTGCTTTATATTAAAAAAAAAAAAAAAAGACCCTCATTCTAAGCCTCACCTCTTACCCCATTTACAGATGAGGAAGTCAAGGCCACATCACACATCCAGTGAGAGGTTCCTGATTGGACCCAGCCAGTCCGATTCCAGAATTTGTCCCCTTAGCACATGGCTCCCCTTCAGCCGGTGCTCATTACTGGTTACTGTAATTGTGGATGCCGTGCCGAAAAGGAAAAATGCCCTCTCTTTGTGCTGGGTTAGTTCTCACTAGTCTATTTGTTCCAGGAAGACTTACTTTTTGGCCCAAAGCCTCTCTTTCACAGTCAGCAAACGAATGCCAGAGAAATAGTCAGAGAGCAAAAGACAATCTATTTTCAAACCAAAAACTCCGTCTTGGCTCAAAGCGAGTTCATTAGCCAGATGCCCCTCCCTTCCCCCATGGTTCCCTGGCACCGCTTTGCAGAGATCTGGATCCAGGGGCTGTGCGCAAGGTGGCTTCTGCGGGCATGAGCAATCGCTAGCCAGACGTGCGGGCGGGAGCGCCAGCCGGGAAATCGTGTCGGCTCTTTCCATCTTCCCTTCGTGCCGAGTTCAGGGGGCAGAGGAGGGAGTGTCCCCGCCTGGATTCGCCTCGAATGGTGTTGAAGTATCCTGGAGCTGGGCCCAGGACTCTTCCCACGCCAGCAGTTAATCTGTTGACCCCTACCACCCTCAGGTCCCCAGTGACACTCCCCTGCTGGAGGAGACTGTGCCCCCCCTGCCCTGTTTGCTGGCTGGTGAAGCACCAGGCTGTCGAAGGGCTATGTGAACATCTCCAGCCTCCTCCTGAGCAGAAAGGGCAGGTTTGCCCACTTGAAGATGGAGAAGAGAAGGCAGAAGACATTTGGGACCACATGGGTCTTGCTGGTTGTTGGTGGTTGGGGGGGAGCACCCACATTCTCTGCCAAGATTTCTCCCTCTCTCTCCCCACCACCCCCATCCCAACTGACCAAGCTTCCTCTTTATTACCCACACCCCCTTCACACCACTGTCATTCCTTGAGTCCCCATGGCCCCCGGGAGCCTTCTGAATCCTGACTGGAACGTAGAGGCACCAAAAGAAAAGGGAAGCACAGGGGGCCAGAGCGGAGGTGGAAGAGGAAGCAGGTTCAGCTGACAGGGCGTGACGGTGGAGGCTGGTCTCAGGCCCAGAAAAGCTATACCCTAGACTCTGCTTTCCCAGGTAGCCGGGGACCTGCCAGCGACGGTGGGAGGGGACGTGGGGAAGCTTTTCTTTTTTCTTTTCTTTTTTTTTTTTTAAAGATTTTATGTATTTATTTGTGAGACAGAGAGAGAGCTCGCACGTGCACAAGCAGGGGTAGCGGGAGGCAGTGGGAGAAGCAGACTCCCCGCTGAGCCTGATGCAGGACTCGATCCCAGCACCCTGGGACCGTGACCTGAGCCAGAGGCAGACGCCTAACCGAGTGAGACCCCCAGGCACCCTGGGACGTGGGGAAGCTTTTCTAATGAAAGGGATGGGAGAGGGAAAGAGGGAAAAGAACCGCCAACACTCCCGTCTTGGTCCCTTATCCCCCCCCCCCCCCCAGTCCACCCGCTCTCTTGGCTGTTCCTCTCTTTTGTCCTGCACAGAGCCACATTTTCTGAAGAGGCACATCATATTAGCCAGGAAGGTCAGGGCTGGAAGAGACCTTTGAACTCACCTTGTCTAACACTATCTTTTTGCAGCTGAGGAACCTGAGGCCCAGAGAGGGGTCATGTCTTGACCAAGGTCACATAGCTAATGAGCCGTAAAACCGAGATGAAAAGCACCAGTGCTCTGTGCCCCACGAGGCTGCCTCTTTTCCATCCCTCCGTACACAAGGCACCAGAGAGACTGTGCAGGCCAGGTCCCCAAGATGGTGTCCAAAAACCTGGACCACTTAGTTTCTCTTCACGTCTGCGCAGGGGGCCTCAGTTTGTCCTTTCATGGCTTTTCTTCCACCCAGTCACCATTCTTCTTTTTTTTTTTTTTTTAAGATTTTATTTATTTATTTGACAGAGAAAGAGACAGCCAGCGAGAGAGGGAACACAAGCAGGGGGAGTGGGAGAGGAAGAAGCAGGCTCATAGCGGAGGATCCTGATGTGGGGCTCGATCCCAGAACTCCGGGATCACGCCCTGAGCCAAAGGCAGACGCCTAACGACTGCGCCTCCCAGGCGCTCCCCAGTCACCATTCTTTACTGTGGTGGTTGATGCCCCCAGAGCAGGATGTCCGTGTGGGGCTGTGGTCATGGAGGCACTGGCCGGCCCCATGGCCCCCACACCGCATACAGTCCAGGTGACTTCTCTGCTCTGTGGCCTGTTTGCCAAGCCAGGTTCGATTGTACTCTGGTGTGGGCAGGAGCCCAGGGACCCCAAAAGCTCTTCCCACACAAGCCCAGCCACACTGCCCGGCACAGTGCTTTCTGCCCTCCACTGGGCCTCGGGACACTTTCCAGGGTTTGCTCTGTGCCCTCCTTCTCGCTTGTTACAGCTTCCCATTTTAAGGCTCCCTGGTGGAGCCCTCTGGGAACACTCTAGAAAGAGCTCCCCCACACCTTGCTCTCTGACCAAAATGAATAGGCCTCCATTTTGAAATCCCAACAAATCTGGCAGTGACAGAATGGAAGCCCCAGAGCTTTCCGGGCACCTCTCGGGGCCAAGAATTGTTCCTTCTCAGTCTCTACTAGGGGAGTGGTGGTGGGGTGGGGAGGAGGATGAGGGGTAGGGCATCTGTGCTTGCATTCAAACTGTCTTAGGAAAAGTCAGGATGAGTGTCCCAGGAAAAGGCTATTAATAGGCCTCCTTCCACATGCTCAGCTTTCCGGGGCTGGAGCTGTGTGAGAATGAGTCAGCAGATGGAAAGGCTAATGGTGAGCCTGGAGAAGCAGAACTATCTCTCCAGCAGGGGAAGTAGAGGCCATGAGACTGCACTTTTCTCTACCCTCTGGCCTGGTACCACGCGGCCTTCCCTGGGTGATGAGGTCTGTTCAGCGGGTGCATTACTGAAGTTGGTTCCAACCCTGAAACCAAAACTGAAATCAGCAAAAACATCCAGAAAGTCCTTCCCCTCACTTCCCCTCCCTCACTTTCTCTTCACTGACTCAGCCAGTCGCTAGGGAGGAGGGCCCATGCTCTGCAACGTGGGGCGCTTCTCAGGCAATATCATGCCTGTCCAAGCACCTGTCTACACTCTGGCTTGCACCCCACCAGACACACACTGTTGAACCCCAGGCCCCGTGGCAGGCGACTTGACACGCATCACTTCACCCTCCCGTAACCCCAGGAGGACAATATATTGATATCTCGCTTTCACAGTTGATGAATCAAAGCTGAGTGAGATGAAGCCATTGGCCCGGGGAGCCATGGCCAGGGTCATTGATCAGCTGTCTACCACACGCCAGGGGCTCACGCACGGGTTCTTCAGGCTAGCTAAAGATCCTCCTTTTACAGATGGAGAAACTGAGGCTTTAGAGGCACTGAGGCGACCCAGGAAGCAGCAAGGCCAGGACTTGGTTCTGGGCCTGCTTGACTCCCAAACTGGGTCCCTCTAGGGCACAAGGCAGCAGGGACTCCAGCTGTATCTCTACCGTTGAATCCACCACAGCCGCCTCTCAGGGAAGGGCTGGCCTCGCGTGCCCTGACTGAGCACCTGTCAGTGTGGGGCTGCCGGTATCAGTCGTGGCAGACGGGCCTCCAGGCAGACCTTCCCTTATCGCACACGATACCTTTGCACCTCCATCTTCCTAAAACGGGGGCACCAGGCACAGCAGATCCAAGGTGTCGGTTTGGGAAAGTGAAAGTCAGGAGAATGGCCCAAAGGGGACACTTTCTCGAGACCAAGCCCTTGGTGACGTAAGCAGAACTTACTGTCAGTGGCAGGATTGAGTGCTGTCGCCGTCAAGGGAAAGGATATAACATCAGCCTGCCCGTTTTTATCACATCATGAAAGTTCTGTGGTTTGTGGTTGAATCCTTTAGATACAGGAATCTTCGACTCAGGGAAGTTGTCTACAGTGTGGGTAGTGAGACCCCAAACCAGGGGTCTCGAGGGGTATTTTAACCTCTGATTTCTAAGAGCAACGGGGACGTCCAGGATGTTTTTAAGACCAGCCTAAAGGTAGAACAAGTCGATGCTTCCTGAGCCCATTTCCCCAACCACCCAAAAGTTGTCCTTCCTCTCCCTGTCTTCTCTCTGCTTTCAGTTTTTTCATAGCCCCTTTCTTAATTATGTATTAACTTTATTTATTTTCTATCTCAGTCTCCCCCATAAGAATATAAGCTCCACAGAACAAGGACTCTGTCCTGTCTGCTGCTCTTCCCCAGAGGCTAGAGCACATAAGAAGCCCTCAGTAAAGGTGTGTTGAGTGAATACATGAGTGAGTGAGTGAATAAAGCTCGAGGGGTCATTTAACCGTATATACATATCCTCCATGTCAGTTTTTTCGGGGGCGGGTGTCCGAGTCCTCCAAACTGACCCCCTCCGTCTTTAGCTTCAGCCAGATGGAGAGTCTCCTTGGGCTCTACACTTTGGAGGAAGAGTCAGCGGGGCTGAGGCTTACAAAGAGCCCCCTGTTGAGACCTAGTGAGCCCTGAACAGAGGAAGGAGACATAGTTCTTACGCCATTCCAAGGGGACTCCCTTTCTTGGGAATTTCCCCACTGGAATGTGGCGTGTCTGAAGCTGGTTGTGGAGAGCAGGAAGACTTTCTAGAAAGTGCCCACCCCAGATGATTATGGGCCATCCAGCTACATACCCCCAGCCTAAGGACCCCTCCCCCGCCCAGATCCTGTTTTGTTCATCAATTCCCAGAGCCATAGCTAAACTGCACGTACACAGGGGACAGATGCCGACAAGTGTTCTCTCTGTTCCCAGGCCACATGGATAACAAGACACTTGGCGTGCTCAGATGAAAGGGGGCTCTCCTTGCAAAGGGCTGTGTTGCACAATCCCACTGAGCTCCCTGGAATGGGAAGCTGGTCCCTCTCAACTCGTGATTACCACTGTGGAGATTAAAGGCTTCCTGTCGGAGAGAGCAGTCCCCCTGAGCCAAACAACACTGACGGCTGGCCAGCAGCCATCTTGTCAGGGCTGCTCTTGGCTGCCAGGCCTCGAGTGACTGGCTCCCTCCTGGGCCAACCTGCCTGAGGCAAAGTCAAGGTGCCCAGGCCAAAACAGTCCCTCAGTGAGCACCATGCCACAGCCTGCGCACTTCCTAGGCCTCTTCAAGCCGCAGCATGGGCCACCTTGGTCAGAGCAGCTGTCCTGGCATGTCTGATGGGAACAGGCTGAAGGTCTTCATTTGCTCACCTTTCCCAAAGCACCCTGAGAATTTCTGATGTGTGTCAGAGGGGGAAAGAAGGGCTCTTCTGGGGAAACCAATTCAGGGGAGTGTGAGGAGTGGAGGAGGCCGCTGCTCCCCGAGCCTGCCATGTTTACCCCACCAGCGGCCTGAGCCAGTCAGACCTGATCTCCTGGCCCTGTGCCCCCAAACTGGCTAGGGATCAAAAGCATCTGGAGCTCTTGGTAAGAAAGCAGACCTTGGGCCCTGTCCTGAGGTGGGGGCTGCAAATCTGAGTTTTTACGAAGCCACCAGACAATCCTGATGGCATTGGCTCTCAGTGCCCTTGAAGGGGGGCAGGAGGCAAGGATCGTTGGGTGCCTGGTCAGAAACAGTACTCTGGCCTCTGCTCTGTCAGGTGACTTTGGGGACATCCATGTCACCTCTCAGGGCCTCAGTTTCCTTCTTAGTAAAGTACAGAGCTTGAACAATTTGTCTCCATCCTCGGAGGATGGCTCGAGGAGATGTGTAGATGGTTACTTTTCTATCCCCACATTCTGTGGTCCAAACATAGTCAGGGTTCCAAGGAATGCCCTGGCCTTTAGGCCACCCTTGCTGAGACCAAGACCACTCCAGAGGCTCCAATAATAACAGTGACAGTTGGGGGCACCTGGGTGGCTCGGTGCGTTAAGTGTCTGACTCTTGGTTTCAGCTGGAGCTGTGATCTCAGGGTCCTGGAATCGAGCCCCATGTCGGGCTCCATGTTCGCGTGGAGTCTGCTTGAGTTTCTCTCTCTGCCTCTCCCCCCCAATGAATAAATGGATCTTTAAAATAAAAAATAAGAAAAACAACAGTGACAGCTGGAGGTACACACTTCATCTGCATTGTCTCATTTACGCTTTCCAAGCCACCAAGGCAGCACTTAGCCACTTACCAGAGTCTGTGTCTGCCACACATGGCAGCTGGGCGTCTGAAAGGTAGTGAGTGCGACTGAGAACATGAATTTTCTTCATTTCAATTTTAATTGAATTTCAGTAGCTACTCCAAGCGGCCGCTGTATTGGGAGCACAACTGTAAGGTGTGGATCAGTGTTAATCTCATTGAGGGATGAAAGGACAAGATTGGAGAGGGAAAGTGACTGAGTGGCAGAGCTAGGATTTGAAGCCAGACTTCAGATGGACTCCAGATCTGTTGGTCACGCTCTAATCACTGTCATGTTCCCCAGAACGAGTCCCACCAAGTCAGGAGGCCTGGACTCCAGTCCCAGCCCGGCCTCTGAGAAGTGGACCACCTTGAATGGTGTCCAAGATTCTCCCGGCTCTGATATCCCAGGCCTGTATGTTTGGGGTGGGGCCCTGGAGAGAGCATGGGGAATGTTCTATTATCTAGAGCCTTCCAGAGGCCCTCTGCTCACTAGTCCCCACAAATCACTGGTCTTCTCCATCACCCAACCGAGCCTTCTGAAGATGGACCACACCTTACAACACTTCTATGACGTAAGAAGTAGTATACCGATTTTATAGATGAAGAAACTGAGGTTCAGAGGAATGAAGTAACTTGTTTGAGGTCTCCCAACATGGTGAGTAGTAGAGAGAGGACTGAACTCAAATCTGACTCCAGAGATGGAGCTCTTAATTTCTGCCACATGTGGTCACTGGGGTTGAACAGAGACTCAGAGACTTTCGGTACCGAGGCATACCCACTCCCAGTGAGATCCTTCCACTTTGCCTGAATCCAGCGGGGATTCTCCTGCCAGGAGCCCAGCCCTCGGGTCCATTGTGGCTCAAGGCCTTCCTGGATCATGCCAGCCGGTGAAGAATGTGGCAAGTGGGAGCCTCTGGCTGGAATTAAAGAGAAGGAAGAACAGCTGGTCAGGGGCTCTGCGGGCCAGCCGTCTTCATCCCCAGAGCCCAAACGTACCCCTCATGGAGCTAAGAGAAGCAGAGGCCTCAGGGACCAGGGCTGTGGGCTCAGTTCTTAAGGGGGCTTCACGGTGCCCTCTGACTTACGGGAATTTCCTCCCCACTGGCCCATGTGCCGGTTGGAGCCAAGCTCCTGACAAAGGCTCCAAGGCCATGTTCAGTGTCCTCACGGTGGATGAGAACATCTTCCTCCACAGGAACAAAGGCCACCCATGCCCACAGCGAGACGTGTGCCCCTGGGGTCAGCTCTGCGGAGTCCCCGAGAGGCCCACGTGCAGTGACCACACTTGCAGGCACACACACACTCATGGGGTGGGGTCACGGGAGGAAGACAAAGGCTGGAAGCCATCGGTCTGGTTAACCAGAAAGGATTCTCTCTCTAGGGAGCTGGGGAAAGCACCCCAGGAGCCCAGTGCTGGACCTGGAACCCTAATGTCATCCTACCAACCGTTGCCCTGGGAGAGTGCTATGATCAACGCAAAGGGACCCTTCAGTGAGTGAGGGCCCAGCAGGCTGGGGAGCCCCCTTACACACTCGTACCCACCACATACACACCCCATTCACACCCACCACACACGCACGGTACACACTCACGTCCACACAGGCTCCTATCCTCCCATCCTCGGTCACCTGCTGTCATGCACACACATCACATGCACGGACACGTGTTCACACTCACACACTCACACTCACGTCTCACATACACCACACACCGATGCATGCACATGCGCTCTGACTGAGCACAGGGCAGGTGTCTAGAGCCTCGGCAGGCCCTCGTCCCTTGCTGTTTCCAAGAGTGCGGAGGAAGTAGGGCTCTGCCCCTCCTGCCCCTGGAGCTCGTGTCATGCTGGACCCCACTGCACACCAGTGTGGTCAAGGCTGCGTGGGATGGCTGGACAGGGGGGTGGGGGGAGGAGACGGAGCTCGGGAAGGGGAAAAGCTGACCTCTTAGGGGAATATGAAAAACATGCAAATAGAAAGACATTCCAACTCACTGCTCTTTTCTTGAAGACAGTTCTCTTTCTCTTTCCATCACAGGGACTGAGGGTCTGGGTCTTTGGGGAGCAATCTTCTTATCTCCACTGAGGTCCTGGCTGCCCACACTCGTAGCTGTGAGCCTGGTGGAGTGCTTTCCAGCCTGATGAGCCAGAGACCCAAATTCTCCAGGTGTTTCTCAAACAGACCCCACTAAACTTTTCAAAGAGCCCCAGGAAACCTGCTAACCTGCCCTTCTGGGGCCTCCCAAGAGCCTCCCACAAAGGGCTTTGTAACCTTTGTTACAGCCCGGCCTCCAGGTCCCAGCCTCTACCCTGGGCCACTTATCCACCCCAGCACCCCATCTCCTTCCTGGCATGCTTTTCGGCCCGGGCCGCACTGCACAAGCTCAGCAGCCTCGGTCCTACAAATGGAACCCCTGTATCTTAACCTGTCCCGGGGTGCTCGCAGGGCTGGCATCCTAGCCTTGAATGCCCCCACATCTGGGCCTGCACACTCTCCTGTGTTCCCATTGTTCCTGCCTGCTTCTGCTCTTGCCAAGAGCCGCCCTGGGACTTGGGAGGGGAGGCTTCTGCTCAGCAGGCTCTCTTGGCCCTCAGATTCCTCCCAGCAGTCGGTGGTTTCCTGCAGCCCTTTCATATATCCTGGAGGAAGAAGGCCCCTCTTCTGGAGTCCTGGCCTGGGATCCCAGCCTCACAGAACTCAGAGCCCACAACTCCAGCCCAGCCCCATGGCCCACGAGCGCAGAGAGAAGTCTGATGGCTTTTCAGAGAAAAGCCATCCCCACTACCTGGGGAGCAAAGGGCAGAACCTATGCTCTGACAGGGGAGGGCAGGAAAATGGGGAATTCCAATGTTACTTGTCATTGGCCGCTGACTTCACAGCTGAGTTTGGCCCCGTGACGGCACCTGGCAGGATGCCCCAGGAAGCCTGGGCCGCCTTCCCCGGGCTGACCACAGCCCCAGCTCAGAACAGGCATCGCAGGGTCCAGGCCCTGGCCCTAATGTTAACACGTGTTTTTCTCTCTTTAACCCTGAAGCTCATTAGCAGCAGCTCCTCGCACCCTAGAGCCTCCCTTGACCCACCCTCCTCTTCCCCGATCCCTCCCTGGGCCTGGCCCTCTGGGCCCTTTGTTAATGAGACTCGGCATTTCTCCACTCTCTTTGATCCAGGTTTTAACGAGCACAGCCCTCCCCAGCTGGCGCCTGGGCCAGGAGAGCCCGCGCCTCCCCCTGGGTGGGTGCCGGGGAAGGAGGCTGAAGGCAGTTTTCGTCTCCGCATGTCCCCAGGTCGCAGGCTCTCAGTGGGATTCCGTGACACTTTGGGAGTCGGCAATGCGTCCCCTCGGGGTGAAGAAGCTGGGCCTGTGCCCACCACGCAGGGAGTGCTACTCATTCCTTCAACCCATACCGACCTTCTGAACACCTTCTTACGGAGGGAGAAGCCTGGTGTGGAGCAGGCCCGGGAGCAGAGGTTAAATTCAAGGAAAACACAGAGCGGGGGCAGGCAAGCCAGGTAGAGTCATGCTGCTCACGCCTGGAAAAATCTCAAATGCTTTTGTCTCCTAGACCATAAACTTCTGGAACTGGTAAGGAGGGCACGGTGTCTTTTTTTGTGTTTTACATTGCTGGAGCCCAGCCCTAAGTCTAATATAGAAGGTTTCCGAGGAAAGGATTAAGGGCTGAATAAATGAACACATGCCTGAACAGTTGAACTGAGATCCTGGACCCCTGGCCCATTGTCCTCTGCACGGAGGGGTCCGACTGTCCAGGAGAACAGGGAGAGGCAGGGAGGAAGCAGAGAGCACCTGGCCATGGCCTCCTGGCCCCTGCCTCCTAAGGATGGGGCTTAGGAAGCTACAGGTTTTCAGGCATTCGGAGGCAGAAGGTTGGGTGCTCAGAAATGGCAGGCAAAAGTGACAGTTCGTAGCTACTGGAGAGAGAAGAGGCGATGGTGGCTCTGGGGTTTATTCAGGAAGTGAGTGGACGGCTGAGCTGGCTCGGGGAGGTGGTGGTAGACTTGGAGTTGCTCTGATTTTCATGCCCCTGCAAAACCTTCCAGAGGAATGTCGTTTGGTTCTGGTCTCCCCATCCTTCCAGAGGCCCCATGGCACATCTCAACAGCATCCGTGTGTGTGTGTGTGTGTGTGTGTAAATATATCAACAATAACAGGGACGTCTGGGTGGCTCAGTCTGCCTTCGGCTCCGGTGATGATTCCAGGGTCCTGGGATCGAGTCCTGCATCGGCCTCCCTGCTCAGCGGGGAGTCTGCTTCTCCCTCTGCCTGACGCTTCCCCTGCTTGTGCTCTCTCTCTCTGACAAATAAATAAATAAATAAAATCTTTAAAAATATAACAAAATGTAGTTTCATTCACCAAGAAGTATCAAATTTTTACCAAGGACCTCCTTGGGATAAATATATAAAATGTGGGCCCCTGATCACAGTCTAGTGGGGCTGGCAGACAAGAGACCACATGTTAAACACAGCGTGGAAGATGCAAACACGGGATGGTCCAATGCTTAGGGACTCTGATCTGTCCTGATTCTGTCTCTGTCTCTATTGTCCACGGCAAGCTCCATGAGGGCAGGCACTTACCCTCCCATTCCCACCACCACCACCACCACCACCACGCCCACCGCCGCCCCGGCCTCACGCTGAGACACAGAGGAGCGGCTCCACGCGAGGAACTGGAATGAATGATTGCCGAATGGGAGCTGACTTCCAAGAACAGAAAAACCAGGATGTAGAAACATCAAGATAAGAAACCAGAACAACTGGCCTCAAAGGAAATGGGGCTAATTCAGGGAACTCTAAGATAATTCTAATTTGTAACTTCCGGAGCGATCCGAAAAGATACAGATTGCGTCTATACACCAAAAATAGGTTGATGTGGAAAAGGAACGATTAAAGAGGGAGAAAGGTTCCTGGAAATTAAAACTGTGATTGCTAAAACAAAATATTGACTATAAGGGCTAGAAGAAAAAGATGAACCAATCTTCCCAAATACAAGCCAAGAAGAAATAGAGACAGAAAATCAGTCTAAGAATTGCAACATCCAAGAGAGAAAATAAAGAGGAAGAGATTATCAAAGAACTAAATGAAGAAAGTTTCCCCAAACTGAAAAAAGATTCAAACCTTCCAGTTTGAAAGGGCCCACAGGATGAAGGGGCAGGAAAAGCATAGACACAGCTTCATGAAATTCCCTGGGGACCCCATAGGCAAATACAAATGATATTTTGACCACAGGCCTTCTGGAGCTCCCACCTGCCATATTCCTAATGGTGGGGAGGGCCCTGAGCCATTCCAGCCCAGTCTACCCGAGGGCAGGAGCACTCTTGTGTAGACATTATCCTTCCGCTGGCTTGCTTTTTCCAAGGGCACTAAAAGCAAATAGTCTACAGCTTGACGATATATTCACACCTCCGTGGTTTTCCCTTGCAGCTGTCCCCCCCCACTGAGTAATTTTATATGACTTTTCTCTGAGAGGTTTCAAAGCATGGACTATGGAGCCGCCCTGTCTGGGCTTGAATCCCATCTCTACCTTTTACTAGCTGGGGCGAGTTACTTAACCTCTCTGTGCCTCAATTTTCTCATCTATAAAATGGGCATGAAAATAGAACCTACCGCAGAGGGCTGCTGTGAAGATGCGACCATTAATAGGTCTGAAATGGCTCTAATAGCACCTGTTCTAAGAACAAACACTAGACAAGTGCCTGCTACTGTGATTTAAAGACATAAAGATAACCAACAGAAGAATTGCAAAATATCATCAAAATAATCACGTGGGGGTAGGGGAGGCCGGGAGTGGAAGGTTCTAGAGATGAGCTAGATTCCTAGTCCTTCAAGCCAGAGCATCCATGGACCCTGGGGATGATAACCGGGGCACGCCAGTTTAAGCTCCCCATTTGGGGCTGTGGGACTAAAACAGGAAGTTGTCGCAGTTGGTTCTCGCTGGGGGTAAGACCAAAGAGGACAGGTGGTTTCTCCTTCTAGGCCCCCTGTGCTGTTTGATTTTCCCGTACATCTATATTACTTCTACACTTTTTTTTTTTTTAAAAGATTTTATTTATTTCTGTGACAGAGAGACAGCCAGAGAGAGAGGGAACACAGCAGGGGGAGTGGGAGAGGAAGAAGCAGGCTCACAGCGGAGGAGCCTGATGTGGGACTCGATCCCGGTACACCGGGATCACGCCCTGAGCCGAAGGCAGACGCTTTAACGACTGCGCTACCCAGGCGCCCCTACTTCTACACTTTTAAACCAAGTAGGCTTACGGTTTTCAACAAGTAGCTAGAGCCAGTGGCGCGCCGGGGCGGACCCTGAGGGCCAGCTGTGTATCCATGGGCCGCCGCCGTGGAGGTATTTCCATCCCAGGAATCAGCAACGCTGTAAGCCAGACCTTTTTGCTCAGAGAGCTGGTTTATCAGCACGACACCAGATAAGCCAGTTATCCCTGTGGTAACTTTTAACTCTTTTGATACCTCCTGCCCAAAACTCCAAAGGTCAGAAGCATGGGGAGCCCCTCTCACGGTCTCTGTTCATCCTGAGAAATACGTGGAGGTGAAATTGTGCCTTTCTGCTCTCTTCAGGGTGCCTCTGGTCTGCGTGGTACTGCGGTCTAGGCAAGGGATTATCCACAGTGCCCTCCTGACGCGGCCACAGCGACGTGAGTCCTGGGTGCCAGTTATGCATTTATCCACATGCATTCATTGGGTATCTCTCATGTGCCAGGCACTAGACCCAGGGAGCCCTAGTCCCAGCCACAAGCCCCTCAGGGCTGCCTCCTCCTTCATCCACAGAGCAAAGGCTCTAGAAACATGGCAGTGGCTGGAAAGTGTAAGTCCTTTGAGAAGAGTGGTTTCCAGACCTGAAGGGGCATCAGAGCTACCTGGAGGACTTATGAAACACACATGCCGGGCCCACTCGTGGAGTTTCTGATGCAGTGGAAGTTGTTGATTGGTCAGAAAATTTGCATTTCTAGCAAGTTCTCAGGTACTGAGATGCCAATGGTTCCAACGAGTGATTGTCCAGGGGAGGAATGAACAATGAGAGGTTTACGTTTCCACCCTTGACATAATTTACCTAATTAAAGTCTTCTGGTTCAATTACCGTCCTTAGCCAGTGAAAGGGTAGGCTAAGACAAGTTCCTTGGTGTAGAAGCAAACATACTTGTGAAAATGCACACACATTTGCCTTTACTCATGGGCAACTCCAGATTTCGGTAGCACAGACCATCCCTCCGGGTCTTTAACATTGTGGTTAAGTGTGTGAGGTCTGCGGTTTTGAAGACCCAACTTCAGACCTGGCTCTGCCACTTGCCAGTTGGACCCTGGGTGAATTACCCACTCTCTCAGGGCTGTCATTCCCTCAACTGTCCTTGGGGCTAATGACAGTATGGAGCCTACAGGATTGTTCTGGAGGCACAGGCCAAATGGAGCGATGGATGAGAAGTGCTCAGTGCATAGTACTTGGCTAACACTTGGAAGCCCTTGTCAACCTTGATGGAGATAAGGTTACGGTTGTTACTGATTTGTGTTTCTAATTAAATACTTGTATTAGAGGTGGTTTTGCATTGGGGGGTGTAGGGTGTTTGTTTTTAGTGTACACTCTGCGTCCCTCATCAGACTGTCATCTGGGGGCTGGGACAGTCACCTTTCTTCTTTGGTATCTTTTAACAATGTTCTGCTCCCAGGGGTTTCTCAATCCTGCGCATGAGACAGAATGACAGGGATACTGAGGACTCTGTTCCAGCTCCATGCTGGAAATGCAGAAGGTATTAAGAATTCCAGAGGAGGTCTCTGGCTCAGAAATTTCCTTTCTCTGAAATAGGTATTAAAAAAGGGGGGTGAGGGGATTGGAGAAATTTAGTTTGTATGTGTTTGTGTGTGCATTTTTTATTATCTATTCCCAGTCATCACATATACCATCAGAAAAAGGTTTAAAAGGTATGGGTTGTAAATTCCATGTGTAAATTCCATGTCTGTTCTATGCGCCGCTGTCTCTCCAG
Source organism: Ursus arctos (assembly GCF_023065955.2). Lineage (NCBI taxonomy): Eukaryota > Metazoa > Chordata > Mammalia > Carnivora > Ursidae > Ursus > Ursus arctos. Next base: position 29,877,242 of record NW_026622874.1, on the reverse strand, counting down.
TGCCAAGCACCGTACTGGCACTTAGTAAGTATTTGCTGAATAGTGTGAATGAATATTGATCCAAGGGAAGAGGCTGGTTACAGAAGCCTGGAAAGAAAAGAAGAAACTGTGAATACTTGAAACCAGATTTCTCTAGCTGGCGATGAGGTGGTCCTGGGAGAAAGGGCTGAAGCAGCAGCTAAGGTTAATGGCCTGGGTGCTGCCATTTGCCGCCAGGTGGTCTAATACTAAGTAAAGTCGGGACCTACCCAACGACATCATCGCAGCTGCCAAGGGCCCAAGGCCCCGTGACTCTTAATCAGCCTGATACCCCCCCTTCCCTCAAATACTGTTTCCATCTTTGCTCCTGCTGGTTCCTGGACCTAGGGTTGCCACATTTAGCAAATCAAAATTCAGGATGTCCAGGTAAGTTTAGATTTCAGATAAATAACAAACACCTTTTTTTGTATAAGTGTGTCTCATGTAATATTTGGGACATGTGCTAAAAAAATGTTACTGTTTATCTGAAGTTTAACTGGATGTTCTGTATTTTTTCTGGCAACACTCGCTGGGTCCAGAGTGCCCTCCTCGGCTTGTCCACTTGGGGAACTTTCCATCCTTGAAGGCCCAGTCCCTATGTCCCTTCTTAGAAGCTTTCTCTGATACTCGACCCCACCCCAGGCAGAATTCAGTGTTCCAGCACTGTGGGCCATCTCCACCTGACTATCACATCCAGGTGGGCCATGTCCTTCCTCTGTCCCCCACTGTGTCCCCTGCTCACGGGGGGAAGCCTGTCATCGAACACCCCCCACACTTGGGGTGCCCAGAACATAAAAGGATGGGTGTTGAGTGAAGGGATGGGAAGAAGGCAGAAACACAGACCGCGGATCAAGAAAAGAGAGCAAATCTCTGCCTTTCTATGTCTCTGACTGGCTGTCACATTACAACTTCATTTCCTTACCCAATTTTTTTGTCGATTCTCTGAATGGTAAAAAAGAGATTATTTGCTAAAACCCAACAGCAACTTTCCTTCTTAGCTACTCAGGTCATCATTTAAGATTCTCCCTATTGGCGTTCTCTACCCTACAGATAATCTGAATCCCCCGAGTGCCTTGGCTCAGCAGAAGCACACTTGATGAGAGCAGTAAGGAGGCCCAAGGACATTTTGTCATAAGAGAATTTGGGCCCTTCGTGGGGCAGCTGAAAAGCAGGGCAGCCGGCCCCAGGGCTCACTGGCCTTTGTCAGGCTGCAGGATTCCTGGGCTATGTTCCTCCAGAGAGATGGGGCTGCAGGCACCCTCCCTTCCCCACCCCACCTCTCTCGTGAGTCATCACCTCCAGAAGCAGAACAAGACAACTGGTATCTCTACCGGGAGGCCCGTGGGTGGGGACGCTGCCGCCTTATCTCGACAACCCTTACGCCACTTACAGCATCCACGGCCAATGTGGTAGAAGAAGCCAGTCGGTGACCAAAGCGACCTTCCTTCCCCCCTGGGCAACTCCTCGAAGGAGCTGCAGCCAGACTCCCAGCCAGAGGCAGGCCACAGGGCCCTTTCTATGCCCGGCCAGCATCCCTGAGGTTGCCCTCCTCAGCTTCTGGAAGGACTGAGGAGCCTGAGGGGGTCTCCAGAACAGGGGCCAGGCAGAGAACTGACTACAAGGCCCCCTGCACACCCAGGTCCCTGTACCTCCTCCACCTTGTGCAGCGTGGGCTTTGGTCTGTGGCTCCACCCCCATCCCCCACCCCGGAGGCTGAGAAGCGGAACAAAGCCCTCCCAGACCAGTGATCTCAGCTCCGGGGGCTCTAACCACGGGGGTTGCTGAGTTTATACCCAGTGGAGGGTGGTGCTAAAAGGGAGGCCTTCCAAGGCAGTGGGGAGTCGGGAGGGAGACAAAATGATCTCACTGGCTCAGAGCCAGAGAAGTCCCAGGAAGGTCTTCCAGGGCAGGGCCTGGCGGGGCTGCGCTGGAGGGGGAGTGAGGAGAGGAGGGAAGGTGGGAGGGGAGCTGGGTGACTCCGTGTTGTAATTACACATCTGACTCCCCCAGCAGCGCCAGGGGTGTGAAGCTGTGCTTTGGGAGCTCCTGTAATTATATTTTGAGTGGAAATAATAATAATAATAATAATAATAATTCCCTTATGCATGTTGCCACTAGAGCAGGGCCGTTCAAAGGGTGAAAAGAGAGAAAGCAGTGCGCCTTCCTCTAGACCAGCTGTCACTCCCAGAGAGTTTTTCCCAGGCCCACTCAGGCCCAGTGATTTTCCTGAGGCCTCCCTCACGCTGGCAGAGGTGGGAAGACAGGAGATTATCTGACCTCAGCTGTCAGCAGCATGGCCTGAGCGCTCCCTATCAGGATCCAGAGAAGGGGAGGCTGGCCTCAGGAAAGGGATGTGTGAGCCTCGAGGCCTCTACACCCTCCTGGGCGGCCCCTGGACCTCAGCTGGCTGGGCTCCTGGCCCCTGTCTGTGGCTCCGTGAACCTGGAGACCCTGGCCTCCCCCGGGCCAGCCATGTGCCCCGCCTCACCCCCGAGAAGAGAAGCAGAGGAGGCTAAGGAGAGCTGGGAGGGAGAGCGGGGGCTCTCAGACCCTCGCCCTGCTGCCTTGGTGCCCGTCCTTGCTCCGGCGCTGGGAGGAGAGACAGCTGTGGAGCCTGGGCCTTGCTTCCACTTCCTAGGATAAGTGACTCACAATTGTAAAACGGAGATCAGTAGGGGAAATCACAGGGGAAGGGACAGGATGGATTCCTAGGTGAGAGATGATGCCCCCGCCTCGGGTTTTGGGATGACAGCAGTAACAGCTCCGGTATTGAGAGCATGAAATGTATGCCTGGCACGGAGCCCTTCTCTACGTGATCTCATGCATCTTTACAACAACCTATAACATAAGCACTAATATTAGACCCACTTTAGCGGTGAGGAGAGTGAGGCTTAGGGCGGTAAATAACTTTCAGGAACCCGGAGCTGACCGGCTTTGAGTCCGCCCTCTGGGGTTCTGTACCGTGTCCCCTTCTGGGGACCCTCAACGGAGGGGCTCTGTGGAGCTTGGACAGGGTGCGGATTTGTTCTCCAAGCACTTGAATGATGGCCCCAAGGGTAGCAGGTGAGGGAAGGAGAGCCGCCGGCCAGACGTGGGATCCGTGTCCCCCCTCCGTGCTGGGTGACGCTGGGGGATGACCTAAAGCTCCGAGCCCGGGTTTCCTCACCTGACAGGCGAAGCTGGTGGTTTATGTGCCTGGGAAGTGCAGGTGACACGAAGGAGCCGGTGTGTCCCCCCCGCCCCCGCAGGTACGGGCCGCCAGTGTTACTCTCAGCAGGACACTCTACTGTTCAGCCTCAGTTTCCTCGTTTGAAAACGAGAGGAATGATTTCCAACACGCTTCATCGCCTCTCGTCTTCAGGCTCATCTCTTAGCCTCATTCCCACCCCCACCCCCGCCCGCACAAACACACCAGGCTGGGGAGATGGGGAAGGTGGGCAAGGCCACTGAGGTTCCCCAGCCGAGCTCATGGGTGACTTTTGACCTTGGCCTTCAAAGGCAGGAGCACTGGGGGGCAGTGGGCCTGTGGCTGGAGGAGGGCAGAACGCTAGTTTACAGCTTTGTTTTATGGGAAGAAGCAGCATTGCCCGGTCCCTGGTGAGTGACCTAATAGCTGGGGAATGGACCCGAGGAACACTTTTGGCTTCAGGGGCAAAGCGTAATTTGGCGGTTTCTGTGTGGACCTCCTGCGGAAACAGTGGTGCCCAAATGGTTGCCTCGAGGACCACACCCTCGCCCAAACTCCACACGTTCCCCACCCCCAAGCGGGTCTTGGTAGGGCCGCTGCCAAGCCGTGCATCTGACCGTCACAAACCTTCGGGGTGGGGGGTTGGTGGGTGTGGGAGCGCTATTCACGCCGCCCCCCCGGCCAGCCCTGGGCTGCAGAGCCCCCAGAGTGAGGCAGGGCCCCCCAGACTGGGGTGGGAAGGCTGCAGGTGGGGGGTGAGTTGAGAGGAGCTGCTCCAGGCTGCCTCAGGGTCAAAGTGGCCAAAGCCCTTCCAGTCTCCTCCCCTCTGCCCTACGCTGGTCAGTAGAGAGCGGTAGGCTGCCCGTTCCTCCTCCCCTGCAATTCCCCTCAGCAGGGGTCAAACCACAAGCCTCCACGTTACCTTCTGGCTCAGGGTCCTGGCCACAAACCTGCATGGGAGGCAGCCAGACAAGAGGAGGGCCTGGAAGCCAGGGAAAGGGAAGCCAGATCGTGGGTGACCTCAGCAGGCTGGCATAGTGTGGCCCTTGCCGGAACGAGGCTGGAGGGTGCTGGCCTTACTCATGGCTCCCGTGGCTACACAGCCACATGCTGGTATGGCCTATGGCCTGGCGCCAGCCAGGGAGGGAGATAGAGTGTGGCAGCCTTTCAGGAATCCCACCTCGGGGAGCGAGGCCCATCCTCTTCCTCGCTCCCCAAAGGCCCTGGAGCTGGGGCACCAGGAGGTATGAAGGAATCAGAAGTCTCAGCACGGGATGGAAGAGGCTGGGAAGGGCTCCGTCCTGGGCACTTAGAGGCAGCCAAGACAAGTCACAGAGTTTCCAGAGCTCTGGAGTTCCACCACATCTGTGGGAATGTCAGGAAAGAAGCGAGAAGAGTTTCTTGCACAGGCTTCTGGTCTCATTTGCCTTCATAAGCCTGCACGGAATCAGTCATCAGGCTTCAGAAAACCTCAGACCATGAAGAACATGGCCACCCCCATGCCCACCCCCACTTCAGCCACGATGTGAATTCCAGAGTCTTCTGTGGTAGAATACAAATGTATTCTTGGTGTCCAAAGGCCAGAGTTTAGATGAATGATATCATGCCTTGCTTGCTGTGTATCCTTGGGAAAGTTACCTAACCTTTCTGGGCCTTCGTTTCCTCCACTGTAAAGTGAGTACGATAGCTACCGCACAGGGTTATTATAGCAACGAAGTGAAAAAATGTTCCTGAAAGCGTCCAAACATACAGGGAAGCGCGTCTGTTCCCTTCTTCCCCCAGCAGCGCTGACAGTAGACACAGGCGTAGAACTTGCACTTGTATCCGTGTCTTTTATTACGTTATTGCGTAAGCCCCTAGTTGCCTTAAGACCTATTTGGAGCAACACACCGTGCTGACCAAACCACCATCCCCCACTTCTACCCTCTGTTGCAGCCTGGACTCAGTTTGTCATCTGGCCTTGTGAAAACACAAAGGAACACAAAAGCCCCATCCCAGCACTCATCCACCATGAGCCTGGTAGAGCCCCCCACCAGCCCGGCAGTCGTTACCCCCTACATGGGTGAGGGCGCCATGGTGGTGGGCGGGGACTGGAAAGAGGAAGAAGAGCCTTGAATTTTCACTAGAGGCCAACAACCCACACCTTGAACAAAGTCAAGGTAGTGAGGAGGAGGAGGATGGCAGGTTTGGAAAGAACAGAGAAAATCGCTGACCTCAGAAGAGAGCTCAGGTCGAGGCTTAGGAATCTCTGGGTCTGCATGGCTAAGTCATGGGCCTCAAAGGTCAGGCCAAAGAACCAGAGCTCCCTTATTATAAGGGAGGGAGGGGTTTGAATGTTGCTGAACAGAGAAATTATAATACTTGGAACAATAATCATGATAGCAGCTAAGGTGTACTGAACGCTCGCTGTGTGCAGGGCAGTGTGCCAAGCCCTTTAATGCATTGTCCCATTTAACCCTCAAAATACCCTTGTGAAGCTGAGATTATCATCTTCAATTTACACATGAAGAAACAAGGACTCAGAGAAGTTAAGAACTTGCCCAAAGACACATAATGAACAATGAGCAGAGCCAGGATTTGAACCCTGACTGTCTATCTTGACAGGCTATGCCTAAGAGCAGGAAGACTTCCACAGGTGACCATCCAGGGTGAAGACTCGAGGGCCCAAGAGACACGGGGAAAACGCTGATCCAACCGTGAGACTGACTCCAAGGTGTCGAGAACTTAGCGCAGGGCCTGGTGCCTACCTGCCAAGGCCTCCATAAACATTCGCTGAATGCGAGAATCCAGGATCAAACATGGCAGCAATGCAGCCATAGCAGCTACAGAGAACCAGAAACTGGTTTCCCTGGGGTTCGGGGGACTTCATGAGCCTGATGGAGAACTGGGGGAGGTTAATGAAGGAAGCTGGCACTTTGGAGAGAGGTCACCCCCGAGGGAGAGAGAGGAGTGAGTCTCGGCATCAAAGAAAGTCAAGAGAATGGGTGAGATCCTGAGGTGGCAAGACAGAAGGGTTTCTGAGCAGGAAAGGAACTCTGAGGCTTTCCCATGCTTAGGTGGACTGGAGCAGAAAGAGAACAAGAGAAGGAGAGGCAGAGAAAGATGGAGGAGAAAGTGTCCCTGGTTGTCACACTTGGGAACAAAGAAAGGCTTGGGATCCAAGAGGCCTTCCCAAAGCTCCCACCTCCTCATTTCCCAGAGACCTTGCCTCCCCTCCCACATCTGAGATGAAGCACTGGGGCTCCCAGCTAGCGCACCAGAGCCCACCCGAGGACGGGGCTCCAGACGCTCTCCTCCCCCCCCCCCCGTATCATTATTTCCCCCTCTCTGCAGGATCACACTCCTATCTTAATTTTTTTTTTTTTTTTTGGTTTAAACTCTTGATCCCACTCCTCCATACAGCTGCCACCATATCTTTCCCCCTTTATAGCAGAAGTCCTGCCCAAGGGAAGTGAAAACAAATGTCTAAATAAAAACTTTACACAAATGGCCATGGCAGCATCATTCATAATAAGTGGAATCAACCCCAATGTCCACCCACGGGTGAGTGGACACACAAAATGTGGAATGTTGTTCAGCCGTAAAGAGGCAGGAAGTTCTGACACCTGCTACAACGTGGATGAAACTTGAAGGCACGATGCCAAGTGCAGAAGCCAGCCACAGAAGAAGCCTACATATTGTGTGATTCCACTTATATGAAATGTCCAGAACAGGGGCACCTATAGGGACAGAAAGTAGATCAGTGTTTACCTCCAAAAGAATGGATTAGGGGTCAACCGCTAGAGGGTAAGGAGTTTGGGGGAGGAGGGTGTTGAAATGTTTTAAAGTTAGATTATGGTGATGGCTGCACAATTTTCGGAAGCTATCAAAAACCACTGAACTGTACACTTTATTTTTTTAAGATTTTATTTATTTACTTGACAAAGAGAGAAAGAGAGAGACAGAGAGCACAAGCAGGGGGAGCGGCAGAGGGGGAGGGAGAAGCAGGTCCCCCACTGGACAGGGAGTCCACTGTGGGGCTCAATCCCAGGACCCCAGGATCATGACCTGAGCTGAAGGCAGTCACTTCACTGCCTGAGCCACCCAGGCGCCCCTGAACTTTACATTTTAAATGGGTGCGTTTTATGCCATGGGAACTATATCACAATAAAACTGTTAAAAAAAAAAAAAAGCTCCTCACTTGTCTGCGCTCACAGTTTCTAGGACCTCTCCCATTCTCTTTTGACCCCAGTCTAGTCAGGCTTTTGCCCACTACTAGCATGAAATTGCTGTTGTGAGGCTCCCCAGAAACTTCCACGTAGCCCAATGCAGTGGTCACCTCTTCCCCTTGTCTTCCTCATCAGCAGTGTTTGACATAGCTTGTGTCCTCCCTCTTCCTAGAAAGACTTTCCTTCCCTGGCTTCCAGAAAAGCAGGTGTCCTGGGCTCCTCCTACCTCAGTAAAGGCCCCTTTTCACTTTCCTTAGCTGGTTCCACATCCTGCTGTTGGGCCCACACTCACCCCTCAGCGCCATCACACGGTGTCAGAATTTCAGCACACCATCTCGACACTGATGACCCTAGAATCTCCCTGAACTCCACATTGGCTTGACATTTCCAACTGGACATCTAGTGGGCATCTCAAACTGCCATGTCCAAGGACATGGAGACATCAGAACCCTCCTCCCCTCTGGGGGGAATGTAAAATGGCGGAGCTGCTGTGGAAAACAGTATGGTGGTGCCTCAAAATAGAGTTTCCATCAGACCCAGCAATTCCACTCCTAGGTACAACCCAAGTGAAATGAGAAATAATGTCTACACGAAAACTTGGACATGAAGGTGTGACCAAAAACTATAATATCAAAATTCATGAGTTATTTACTTTTTAAAGTCAGCTTGAGTAAAATCAAGGTCAGGCATGAAATAGTACTGCGTTTCCTGCATTCCAGTACGCATCGGCGACTAGGGCTTGTCTCTGTCCTCTGGGCTGGGACTTGTTCTGCGCGTGAGTTTGCTTCGGGAGGTGAGACCCATTGACCAAAACAGCAAAGGAGATGGGGTCTGGGGAAGGACGCCTGGATTCGCTCTCAATTCTGCTTCCATCTAGAGGTATCCTGTCTCCCTCATTAGAGCAGAACTTGCTTTCAGAGTCTTCTCAAAGATTGTGAGCCCCGAGGGAAGGGGCGGGCCTCTTCCATCAGATTGGGAGCTTCTTTGACGTAAGAAACCATGTCTCTGCCTCAGAGACTGGGCTGGCTGGGAGTGTGCTGAGGGTAAACCAGAAGCTTTCTTCCTCAGTGTTCACCTTCTGCCCCCACCCTAGTGTGGTTGCCTCCACAGGGCCAACAGCACCGCCACCCCTTCCAGAGGTTACGGACAGACGGAAGAGCTGGTGGCCACAAGAAGACGCTGCCAGTGAGCCTTGTGCCCGTATAGGTATCAGCAGCCAAGGTGCTCCCGGGCCACGCCCAGTGTGGTGGGGAGTGTGGGTTTTGCCATCCCACGCTGAATCTTCCGTGGTTTCCCCCAAGAAACCACAGGCCGCGTTCTATCCTGAGATTTTCCCCTTCTGCTGCATAGTCTCTGGTCAGAGTGGGTGGGGGGTGAGGGGTCCCCTGAAACCCCTCTATCCCTCCCCCGCAGGTGGAACCATGTGTCCTGGCCTCCGAGGAAGACAGTGGGGGCTGGCAGCTGTCACGGGGCTGGGATCCCAGGGGCACGCCCATCTGTGCGGCGGGGCAAGCTGGCCGATGGCTGCTGGTGGCAAACCCAGCCCCAACAGCTCATCTCTCTCCGCAGGGGGAAAGCAGCCAAGGCCACAGGCCCGCGCTCGGCTGGAGAACACTTGGGGCTCGCAGCATGCTTGCTCAGCTCTGGCTGTTCCCCTCACTTCCTTCTTGTGAAGTTTCTAGGGGAAACTATCTGGGGGACAGGCTCCCCAGACTGTGTTGTCATCACACAAAAATGGCTTCTTTTCTCAGCCATTTTCAAGTTCATGTTTCAGCTCTGCCACTTCCTGTGTGTGACCTTAGCTTTGCCAGGTCTCAGCTGTCATCTGTGAATTGGGGATAACAGTATCAACTTGCAAGGATGAGCTAAGATGACGCTTATGAGCCAGCTCTTAGCAGTGCCTGGTATACAGGAGGCACTCCCTAAAATGTTCTTTTATTATTGTCGTGTTGTTGTTGTTGCTCTCCCTTTCTGCTGTGCTTCTGGAAGCTTCTGGTGGGCTGGCTACAACGCAGGTTTGTGGGATCTGCGCGAACACAGGATGTTTGAGGCCTGCTTTATCAGAGGAGAGAAGAAGGAGGCCCAGGGCCACCCCCATAGGGCCTCAAAGGGCCAGCGCTGTCAGCTGGAAGAGACTTCACTGTAACCCAACTACACACCCCTCCTCGGGGTCGTGACCATATTTATCAGATCTGTTCAGGTAAGGGGGTGAGTTAGCCTGTATCTACCCTGCCCCTTCCGGTAAGAAGCCCCAGAACCCACACTCCTGCCTTGGAAAGATGACGAGCTGGGTCTGCTTTCATTTTTTTCAAGGCAATCAAGGATTGGAAATGCCATTTTTCATTTGCTACAGCGACAGGCGGCAGCTTGGCCATTTAGAGCAACACTGCGCAATAGAACTTTCTGTGATGATGAAATTTTCTATATGTGTGCTGCCCAGTATGGAAACCACTAGCCATGGGTGTTTTGGGGGCACTTGGGATGTAGCCAGTGTGACCAAGGCATGGAATTTTAAATTTTATTTCATTATAATTAATTTCAATGCAGGTAACCACGTGGAGCCAGTGGCCATGGTCTTGGATGGCACGAGTTTAGAGCGTAGACCCTGAGCTGGGCAGATCCGTGGCAGGCTGGGCACGATATTTCCTTTCCTGAATTTCTTTCCTCTCTTCTGTGTAATGGGGATCATAATGGCACCTGGCTCATAGGACTGATTTGAGGATTAAGTAAGTAAATGAATAGAAAGCACTTAGCACAGTAAGCATGCAATGAATACCAGCTATCATCATTATTCTTTACAATCTCTAAGCTTTGGGGGCCTTAGTCATTTGGTCATCAAATATTGGAACGCTTACAATGTGCCAGGCACCATTCTAGGCACTGAAGATGCAAAAATGAGTCTTAAAGATCCTGCCCTCTCCAGAAGTCTCCGCCTGACTGAGGGAAAGTCAAGGGCTGCCCGGCAGGAATAGTGCTAGCTCTGGTGTTCCAGGGTCCCAGAGGAGACCTCTAAAATAGTCTAAGGTGGGAGGAGGAGGTCAGGAAGGCTTCCTGGAGTAGGCAATGTTGCTTTCCCTACATTTCCTGACCCAACTTGATGTCTTAGCTCCAAAACTCAGCACCACTTGACCTTGTCCCTGTAACTTTCTGTTTTAGTTTCATTTCCTGCTGTAACAATTTGCCACAAACTTAGTGGCTTAAAAGAACACATTATTATCTTGCAGATCTGAATATCACAAGTCTGAAACAGCTTTCACTGGGATAAAATCAAGGAGTCAGCAGGGCCATATCCTTCTGGAGGCTCTAGGGGATGATCTGTTCCCTAGTCTTTTCCAGCTTCTTAGAGGCTGCCTTCGTGCCTTGGCTCATGGCCCTTCTTCCAAGTTCAAAGCCGTAGCATCTTCCAATTTCTTCTCTCTCTGTTTTTCTCTGCCTCCGTCGCTGTCTCTCACTCTCTCGCCTGTAAAGACCCTTGTCATTACATTAAACCCACCTGGATAATTCCGGGTCAATGCCATCTTTTTTGCCAAGTAAAGTAACACATCCCCCCATTCTAGAGATTAGGACATGGACGGACATCCTTCTGGTCTAACAACTTTAGTGACATACAGTTCACAGAGCATACAGTTCACCTGTTTAAAGTGCACAATCCAGGGGCGCCTGGGTGGCACAGCGGTTAAGCGTCTGCCTTCGGCTCAGGGCGTGATCCCGGCGATCTGGGATCGAGCCCCACATCGGGCTCCTCCGCTATGAGCCTGCTTCTTCCTCTCCGACTCCCCCTGCTTGTGTTCCCTCTCTCGCTGGCTGTCTCTATCCTGTCAAATGAATAAATAAAATCTTTAAAAAAAAAAAATAAAGTGCACAATCCAGCAGTTTTTCAGTATATCCACACATGGTACCACCATCACCCAGAGTGAATTCTGGGACGTTTCGTCAACTGAAGAAGAAACTTCAGTGGCATGAGGGGGTGGCTCAGATGGGTAAGCATCTGCCTTCGGCTCAGGTCATGATCTCCAGGTCCTGGGATCGAGCACCCAGCTCAGCGGGGAATCTGCTTTTCCCTTTCCCTCTGCCTCTCCCCTCCGCTCGTGCTCTCTCTCTCTCTCAAATGAATAAATAAAATCTTAAAGAAAAAAAGAAACCTCATGCCCTTTGGCTATTATTCCTCTATATTCCTGCACACCTGCCCCTTGCCCTAAGCAACTGTTAATCTACTTCCTTTCTCTCTAGATTTCCGTATTCTGGGTATTTCATATGAATGGTATTCATACAGTATGCGGTCTTTTGTGTCTTTCACTGAACATAATGGTTTAAAGGTTTATCCATGTTGTAGCAGGTGTCATACTTTTTTCCTTTTTATTTGCCAAACACTATTCCATTGTGCGGGTAGACCACATTTTGTTTATCCATTCATCCATTGATGGGCGTTTGGGTTGTTTCCATCTTTGGCTATTATGAATAATGCTGCTATAAACATTTGTTTGCAAGTTTCTGTGTGGACATCTGTTTGCATTTCTCTTGGATGTACGCCTAGGAGTGGAATCGCTGGGTGGGGTGTGGACATCTGTGAGAAGCATTTCTTCTGTCTATCACACTCTTACTTCAAAATCTTGAAAGACTGATCACAGAGACCAGCCTGTGAACTCATCCACTTGGGTCTGGAGTGCATCTACTGCTGCACAAGGAGGCAAATTCATAGGCACATGCAGGGCAGCAGGTAGGACAGGCAGTGCCAACGACTCCCACAGTTGGGTTCAGTCACTGCAGCCCTGCTCACAGTCCCCTCTAAAATGTTCACAAGCCATCCAGCTGTGTTTCATTTTTCCCCAGGACTCAGAGAGGAATCATTCCACAAACCCTCTCCTCCCCCTGGAGCTAGTCTGAGTGGGTTCCTGTTTCTTACATAAGACACTAATAACATCACAAGGTGGTTTGAAGATTTGGTGAAGCCTCAATGAGGAAACTCATATGAAAGAGGTGAAGTACTTTAGGAATGGAGGTGGGAGGGAGACCCAGGTTGAGCTCAAGCTCTGTTGAACTGGATCCAAGCATGAAAAGCCCATAAGGCCTCCTCTGGCAGTGTGAGACCCAGCAGAATGGATGCGGTAGGTTCTGGGACCATCAGAAGGAGACGGGAGTAGCACAGGGGAGAGCCCTGGAGGGGGAGGCAGTGGGAGGAGGGGCTGGTGGCCAACTGTGCAGAGGGGACTTGTTGGGGACATATATGAGGCATCTCTGGCACTTTCAGGGATGGTCATGGGAACTTTACAGAGAGCCAGGGGCGTGGCCAGGTAGGAGGGCAGGAGCTAGAGTCACAGAAGGCTTACACTGCAGTGCCCTGCCTTTCAGCCAGCTCTTTGACACCTTCTGACTCGGATTTGCCACCAAAGAGAGCAGAGTGCTTGACAAGCTGCCTCCTGCAGACCACCAGAGCGGACACATGGCATCTCTGCTTGGGCAAGGCCCAGGGGTTACTGCATTGACAGTGACTTTCATTCCTCCTCCCTCTGGACAGCTTACAACCAAAGTCTCTCTCCAGGAGCCACCTTGAATTAAAGTCTCGAATTCAAGAGAGTTAATATTTTTTGCAAAGAGGACAAAGGTTGAGTCAAGTTGGCCTGCCCGGTCAAGTGACAGGGTAGGGGACAGCAGAGGCTGGGGCCAGAAAGGAGAATTATCTGGACATAGGCAGCCAAACAACTTTTTTCATGGGGCCCAGCCACCAGGGAGAGGGAAGGACACACAGATGGGGCAGGAGGAGGGAGATGAACTCAGGCAGGCCAGGTGGGCAGTGGGAGGATATTAGAAGAGGATGGAGGAGGCTGTCTGGGCGGGGGGGGAGGGGGGTGTTGTAAGCTGGCAGGTGCCTTGTGGAGGGCGCAGGAGGAGAGGCAGGATGGGGCGATCATTCACAGCACCATCATTCGTTCACCCCTATAACAAACACGTACTGAGTGTGTGCCGGGCGCCGGACACCTGTCAGCCTCTGGAAACCAAGGTGATCGAGGTAAGGGCCCTGCCTTAGAGTCGGGGCTCCATTAAGTCCCCTGCACCCTGAGAAGGTGGGCAGCTTGCACTTCTGGCTCCCTTTCCCCCACCCATACATGCATTCTTACCTCCAGGGGAGTCTTCTTTCTTCGGGACCAATACATGCAGAATTATTTTACTGAAAAATGATCACGGCACAAGTCTTCAGTGTCTGTGTCTATTCCTACAGGCAGCTCCAAAGGCAGGGCAGAAGAGAGGGGCGTCGAGCTCAGAGCCGCGGCCTCTGGAGCTGACACATGTCCCTGGAACCCCTGCCTCCATTCATGGGAATCTGCTCTCCTCCTGGAGGTCCCCAGTCCCCCCACCCCAAAGTGCCCAGGTGCACAGACTGGCGAGCAGGAAGGAACCCCCCAAGACCTAGGGACACGGCAGGAGAAGGGGTCCGGGGTTCAGAGACAAAGGCAGCAGGGAATAATGGAAGAGCAGGGAGAGTCCCAAGAGACCAAGGTGGGTTCTCGATTCAAACATGTTCTATGCCGCTCAAGAGCTGTGTGCCGCTGGGTATGGAGACCCTCCGAGCCTCGGTTACTTCGCTGCCCCGATGAGGAGAGCATCCCCCAGGATAGATGCAGATGCTTCAGCTGGGCAATGCGTATGAGCGTGACCAGCCCCGCGGGCAGAGTCCACGTGCATAGGAGGGGAATCCGGGGAAGGGAGCCCATCTCTTCCCCGACAGATACAAGCAATCAGCTGCTTCCGTAGGTATTCAGGCAGCTGAGCTTCCAAGCTCGTCTAAAGGGCAGGCCCAGCTGTTTGCAAGAGGGATTACCACCCCGCCCTAAGGCTGCTGAACTTCGCACAGAAGATGGGTTAATATTTTCCCTCCAGGAATCTTAAATCTGTATAGCACTTCTCAGTTTCACCACCCACTCTGTGGGGTGGATAGGAAAAGTAGTAAGCCCATTTTATAGATGAGGAAACAGAGGCCCAGAGCAGTTAGGTTTTCCCAGGGCCACTGAACTGGGCTGCCAGTGAGTTCAGGACATTTCTACCGAACGGCACCACTGCCCAGAGGGGACTTACAGGTGGGAACCCTCTAGCTTCATCCATAGTTGGGGTGGATGGGCAAGTGTGAGAGCCCTGGGCAGGCTCAGAATTTGGTTCCCTTCTCTAAATATCCACACAGCATTTATCTAGCCCAAGTTTTAAAAAGCCTCATTTTTCTTTTCAACAAAAGTCTTTCTTTAAAGGTCAAAAGAAGGGATTTGTGACATGCGCTAGCTGTAACCAAACATTTTAACCTAATTGAATTTGTCTTTCTTTTCAATTTTTCCATCACTCATAGCACTGGTGACTCACACTCGCCAGGAGAGAAGTAGCGAGCATAGATACGGTTACAAAATCTTCTTCAAAACGTGCTTTAAAATTTGTTCCCGGCATTCATGTCCCCAAAATATTTCCCACTTTCCTGCGGTTTTGCTCATTTTCGTTTTCTTCGGCCGTTATGAAACCAGACGACGTCTTGGGGGATGCATCAGTTAGGTGGCTTATGGCCATAAGAAACCCAAACTCACTCCGGCAATGAAGAAATCCATTGTTCCCCAGATCTGCTCACCCGGAGGTAAGTAGGCTGCAGGATCAGCTGGGTCCAGTAGCTCAGCTCCGTTTCCCCAAACTGCTTTCACGGTGTTTTCCTCCAAGCCTCGGCTTTTCTGCACGGGCTGGTTCATTTCATAGGAGTAAGATGTCCGCAGCAAGTAGCCCGAAGGGGAAACAGTCCAAGTGTCCATCCGCAGATAAATGGATAAACAACATGGCGCCCGCACATATGGTGCAATGTTACTCGGCCACGTTAAAGAAGGAAATCTTGACACGTGCTACCGCGTGGATGAACCTTGAAGACATTATATGTGAAGTAAGCCAGTCACGAAAGGATGGATACGGCATGATTCCACTTGCATGAGGTACCTTGACTAGGAAAATTCAGAGACAAAAGAATAGAGCGGCTGTTGGTAAGGGCTGGGGATGAGTGTGTTTAATGGGGACAGAGGTTCCGTCTGGGAAGACGGAAACAGCTCTGGGGTTGAAGGATGGAGATAGCTGCACAGCAGCGTGAATGTACTTCATGTCACTGAGCTGTACGTGTAAAAAGGGTTAAGATGTTACATTTTATGTTAGGTGTGTTTTACCACAATTAAAAAAAAATAGCTCCAGTGGCCTCGGGATCCCCACCACTCTGAAGAGAGGGGTGTTCTTTTAAAGGAAAGGATGCTTCTTCTTCAGATGCCTCGAACAAATCAGCCCTCTGATTAGGGTCACATTCTCTGAGTCCCAAATCATCCCTGTGGCAGGAAAAATGCTCTGCACTGATTGGCCTCGGCCTAGTTCCTGACCTAATCACTGTGACAAAAGGTTTGGGATTATCTTCTTTAGACCAGCCGGGTCCACCTCCACTGCAGGGGTGGAGTCCATTTCCCCTGAACCAAATGAGGGAGGGGTTACCTGGAAGGGAGGAGGAGAGTGGGGTTCCCTGAAAGGGTGGAGGCAGGAAGGGAAGGGAAAATGGAGGCCGGTGGGTGCGACAGAGACTGTTGGCCACCTTCCAACATTCACTGTCCCTTTCTCTTGGACACATGACCAGACTGTATTTCCCAGCCTCCTTTGCTGTTATGCGTGGCTCAGGACTAAGGACTGGCCAGTGGCATATGAAGAGAAGGTCTTGTTTTGCGTCTAGATCAAAGTCTGAAGGCAGCAGGCCCGCCTCGTCCATGTTCTTTTTACTTCGTCCCACAGCTTCAACCATGCAGAGGAAGACAGTTTCTGGGGGATGGCAAAGCAGCTCAATAGAAGGAATCTGGGTCCTTAAATCACTACCCTTAACACTGGGACCACTCACGTCACCATCGTTACATGCATGAGAAAAAATTTTCTCTCATTTTTTTTAAAATTTAAATTCAGTTAATTAACATATAATGTATTATCAGTTTCAGAGGTAGAGGTCAGCCATTCATTAGTCTTATATAATACCCTGTGCGCATTATATCACATGCCTTCCTTAATGTCCATCACCCAGTTTCTATCATTTTTAAGTTGCAGTACAGGTGAGCAAATGGGGGTTCACTGCCTGTTTTTATCAATAAAGTTTTATTGGAACACATCCATGGTCATTCATTTACATATTGTCCAGGGGCTGCGTTCACCCTACAGTGTCAGAGTTAAGTAGTTACAACAGAGACTGTATGACCCACAACACCTAAAATATTTACTCTTTGACCCCTTAGAGAAAATGTTTACTGACCCCTGTCCTCCATCATCATTGGATGTCTTTGGTACAGCAGTGCAGCCTTCCCTTAGCTAATGCAGAAACAACCAGCACTGCTCACCCCGGGAGATACATGAAAGCGTCTTAAACTGAAATGATAAATTACTTATTATCAGTAAATAGCACCTCTATATGCTACGGCCACCTCCGGTGACCGTCAGTCTCAGGCGTGGTGACCTAAGCAACGTCGCACCAGGCAGCCACGGGTAAATTTCCATACAGAGCAGTAGGCGGGGGACAGATATATATTTTATTCCTCCTGGATAGCTTTGATTTCTTTGGCAGAAGCTGGACCCACTTTCACATCACAGTTATCAGAAAAGACGTGTAGAAATCTGGGTTGACTGGCCCCACGCTTACTTCAACGCTGTTTGAGCCCCTTAGAGATGAGCACCCAGAATGCCACCCACCTGATCCAGCCCTTAATATGCCTCTGGACACTGTTCTGGATGCTTCTTTCGGGCTGGTTTCTGCTGCCCCAGCCCTGGCTGCGGCTGACCGGGGGTCTGGAGCACCACGGCAGAGACAGCTGCTGGTCCTCACGGTTTTTCACAAAAGAGGGCTCTTTACAGTCTCCTTTGGGGACAATTCTGACCCATCAGTACGAGGAGACTCCGTGAGCCTGAGTGCTGTCTCTGAAGGGAAATGTCCCCATTGTGATGGAAGATTTAAAGGGTTGGGGTTAGGCCTGAACTCTGAGGTGAGGGAGGGAAAATTCCTTGGGCCAACACACTAGCCAGCAGCTCAAGGGTGAAGCCCCAGCTCTTTATAAGGGGCTCGAAACACAGCTCTGGAGTCAGATGTGGGCTTTGAACCCCGGCCTCGCCATTTGCTAACCGAGTGAATTTAGGCAAATTACGGAACTTTTCTCTGCTTCAGGTTGGGCTGGTAACAGTAGTACCTCTCTCATAGGGTTGTTATAAACTTTACATGACATCTTGCTCAACAAGTGTTGCTCTTGGCTTCAGAGGTTTGGACCTCTGATCACTGCTAGCTTTAAAGACGACATGGAATAATTTAAACATGTGAGTGCCAGGGAGCTTTGGGCAAAGCAAGGCTGCCAGAAGGGAATGCCTGTCTGTTCCTGACCACGTCAGCCTTGTTGGTATTCACTCCCCGGTGAGCCCCGAGCAGAGTGGAGAAGAGGAGTGAGAAGGGAGGGAGAATGCTACCCGGTAGCTTCTTTCCACTAAAAGTTAGCGGCGAGAGATTGGAAGGTTTGCCAGACCTAGAAAAGTAATCCCTAGGCCCGATCTGCACTTGAACCTTGAACACTGGGAATGGTTTACCCTCCTAACCAAGATTAACGATCTAGCACCACTAAGCTCTTAGCAAATGCTCATTCAAAGCTGCTCGGAAGGACCTGGCCAAATCTGTCTTATCCGTGAGACTGTTTCTGTATCACCTCCGCAGGGAGGCCTGGGCTGGGGGAGCCCCTCGAGCCTTCCCCCACGTCACCTTGCATGCTCCCATTATAAACTCATCACGCATCTATTTTTGCAACTTGTTCAACAAATATTTGTTGAGTGCCTACCATGCACAGCTCTTTGTTTATTGTCTGTCTGCCCACTGGACTCCCTGAGGGAGGGCAAGGTCTTGCCACCCCCAGCTCCCTGGTGCCTGCACCCGGCCGGGTCCCTGGATCTTCTGAGCATTCATGACTCTTGCTCAGTGAATGACTGAGGACTCCAAAGCTTCGCGATTCTAAAGGATAATCACAGCTACCGTGAATTCAGCGCTGTGTTCCAGCCATAACGTAATGCTGTCTGCTTATCTAACAACTCTGTGATATAGAGAGTCCCATCCCACGTCTCCAGGCAAGGAAGTGGAAGCCCCCGGCTCTCACGCTGCCCGCCCTCACACAGCTCCTGGCTGAGACCCGTGTGGCTGGCACTGTTCACTACCCGCCTGCTGCTGACCAGCTCGACGCTAACCATGCTGCCCCTTGCTGGGTAGAGACATCCGTCCTATTTCAAATCTTCGATTTGGCTTAGAAAACTGAAGCAGTCGACTCTGATCTTCTATGTTTTATGATTTGGCTGTGCAGGTGATTCTTGGGACAGCCCCCACCTCCCGGGTCAAATAAGATCAGGGAATTGTTCACGTTAAGGTCAAAGACTATGAAGCAGAGCAACCTAGGGGACTTTGCTGTCTTAGGAAGACCAGACACATGGAGCCCATCTCCACGGGGCAGCTGTGTGGCTACAGGATGGGACCTCATGAAGTCTGGATGACAGCCTCGCCCCTTGGGGAGCCTACAAGTTGGGCCTGTGGGGCTTCACTCACCTCCCTTCTGATAAGGCAGAGATGAGCTCAGGCCTGCAAGCATCACAGAACGTGCGGGGTCTCCATGCCTGGGGGTCAGCTGGTTGCAGCCCCTTCCAAAAGCCCGGGCCTGTGAACACACCTCTGGAAAGGCATTGCAGTGGGACTGCCTGGAAAAAAGGAATGCTTAGAACACCAACATTGATCCCCATTTTCTACAAGACAGAAGTTAGTCTTAAAAGAAAATGCCCCAATTTTGGCCTCTGTGGGGTGAGGGGTGGGAAGGGGAGGGGGAGGGGGAGGATGGGATTGAAAATCCCAGAGAAGCAAACAGACCATCTGACAAAGGGAGAGGCCTCCTTCTGCCTTCACCATCCCTGGTGACTGGAGAACAGGGTGAACTGGGGTTGGTTGGGGGAGGGGAGCACAGGGCCAGAACTGGGCCAGGCTCTTAACAAACACAAGGCTCAGAAGTAAGATCAGGGCTCAGGATCACCTGGGTTTCTACTTACCTTCTCAGAGGGAGTCCAGGACCATCCACAGGGAAGGCAGTATGAGAGCTCCGTTCAGTTCTAGCACCTTTGTAACTCCGTGCTTGCTATGTGGGTGATGGCTTGCCTCATTTCCCAGAGGAATAGGAGCCTGGGAACGGGAGTCTGTGAGCCGGTGTTGGAGGAGGCAGGTGGGAAGTCGGTCCTCCACCCACCGGCTTTGTCCAGGGCCACAGAGGGGGAGTGACTACTTTCCCCATAGAGGGGGTGCTCAGCTGGGTCCCCGGGACTTGATCTAGGAAGTCAGGCAGGGGTCACCAGGGTGGCCTGTGGGCCTCAGAAAGGGCCTGGAGTGCTGCAGGGGCTGGGGGGGCCTGGGGTTCTATAATGACTAGAGCCCAGGACAGTGGAGAGAGCCTGGCTCAAGAAATTCACAGATTTGGGGGTGCCTGGGTGGCACAGCAGTTAAGCGTCTGCCTTCGGCTCAGGGCGTGATCCTGGCGTTATGGGATCGAGCCCCATATCAGGCTCCTCCGCTATGAGCCTGCTTCTTCCTCTCCCACTCCCCCTGCTTGTGTTCCCTCTCTCACTGGCTGTCTCTATCTCTGTCGAATAAATAAATAAAAATCTTAAAAAAAAAAAAAAAGAAAAGAAAGAAATTCACAGATTTGGGGCACCTGGGTGGCTCAGTCGTTAAGCGTCTGCCTTCAGCTCAGGTCATGATCCCAGGGTCGAGCCCCGCATCGGGCTCCCTGCTCAGCGGGAAGCCTGCTTCTACCTCTCCCACTCCCCCTGCTTGTGTTCCCTCTCTTGCTGCCTCTCTCTCTGTCAAATAAATAAAATCTTTAAAAAAATAATAAAATTCACAGATTTCTCTGTGTGAGTCCCTCCACCACCAGCTAGCAATCCACCAGCAGTGTGACCTTCCTCTGTCTCCATTGCCCATGTCTGAGCCTCAGTTTCCTTATCTGTAAAATGGAGATAATCCAGTCATTATGATGAACAACTAAATGTATACAGCCAACCCCAGGTCTGATGGAGAGTACAAGCTCCATTAATGCTAGTTGTTCCGTGGCCTGCCCACCACAGTCCCCCAGGCTGGAAGGCTGTCCTTAGTCACTCAGTCCAGGCACCTCTTAAATGAAAGCAAGGTGAGGACGGCAGTGAGAACAGGGACGTGCTGGTGGGAAGTTCACATGTACTTGATCTGTGAGCCTGCTCTCCTGGACGGGGGCTAAAGTCCATGGACTCAGTGACCCAAAAGCCTGGGTTACCCTGAGGCTTGGCCCCTGGGTGTCACTCCCCAGCACGCTCAGGCAGCCTGGGAGGCTATCCTGGTGAGACGTCCCCACGGTCATGGGCCAAGGCCCGGGCATTGTGTGGGCACATGATGCGAGCCCAGCTTCCCTCCTGCCCAGAACATGCCAGCTTCCCCGGGTTCCCGCCAGCGCCCCCGGCCCCCCAGTCTCAACCGGCTTCTCCCCCGGGGCGGGCTGTGTTCTCGAAGGGCCAGCTGCCCAAGGGAGCATGGCTTGCTCGGGAAGGAGCTGCCCCGACAGGCCGGTGAGGTGAGAGCCCTCGGTCTCTTGTGGGCTCACGCCACCCCAAGCCTGGCACCAGCCCCAAGTTGGCTGCCGGCCCGCTTCTCGCGTCTCGTTTGCTTATCGCTGTTTGTTTTGGAGGCTTCTGGGAGGCGAGTCCCCACCTGAGGGAAATCTCTGGCTCTGGGGACTTGTGACACATGAGACTTTGAACTCTTAAGGAAGCTGGGCAGACCGTTGGGCACCTCGGGCCGGGGGGTGGAGACAAACTTGACCTCAGCGCCTGGCCCTGCCCGGGGCTCCCCTCAGGCCGCCACAGCAGCCGTCTCTGAAAGGAGCCGGGCTCTCGGGGACACGGGTCGTGGACGGGACCCGCTCTAAGTGGCCGCCACCTGGGGGTCCGCACCATGTGGCCTCCTGCTCTAGCTGCAAACAGAAATTATGGACATTTTGTATTTCTCCCATAATGTGTTGGGATTTGTGTTACTATGAAAGTTGACGACTAGGGGCTTGATCTTGGCGGCTGTTGAGATCGAGCCTCACGTTGGGTGGAGAGATTACTTAGAAATAAAATCTTAAAAAAAAAAAATAACGACTTGAGGAAGATTATTCAAGTAGGTTGTGAACGTGTTCTATAATGGCCAATTAGCAGAAACCCCAAAGCCACCCCAGTTTGAGAGGCGAGGATAGAAAAGTACTTTTTGTAAAGTCTCTGCTCAGTGAAGAACTTTCAAAAGCACAAATTATCTGGCAATGCCTATTTTTTTAAATTGTGGAATAGATGTTAAAAACCCCCATGAAATTTGGTAGAATCATAAAAGAAGCACGTCTCAAATAATGAATTTGCAAAAAAAAAAAAAAAAAAAAAAAAAGAAAAAACACCTCATGTTATTCCCACCAAACAAAGATAAACATTTTGGTATACGTTTTGGTGTCCGGGATATCAGACTATAGATTTACTTTGGGTCATGGTCAGCATTCTAACCTAAGCATTTCCCCAAATCAGTCAATTCATGTTCAGGGAGATGATTTTCAGTTTTTAATGGCTGCGTAGCAAACCATTGTATGTTTCAACAGAAAGCTTTTTTCTTTTACGCACTCCTTTTTTGACATTTAGGTTGTTCCTACTTTTTGTTCTTAGAAAAATATTTAATAACCGTCTTTGCCCATTTATCTGAGTACATACTCAGGATAAACCTCCTATAAGTGGAACTTCTGGGTCACAGTTTAAGAACATTCTAAGGCTCTTGGCATACCCCACCTTTGCCGGCTTCTCCCTCTGCTTCCCCAGAAAGCATTCCCACCTTGAGATCAGGTATTTGCCTGAACTTTCAGTTAATGTTATGATCTTGTCATTATATCTTTGGATTACGACCCATTAGGATTAATCATCACACTAATAATAATAATATCAGCTAATAGTTATCAGGTAGGTACTCTGAACTGGACACAAGGCTAAGAACTTTACACGCATCACCTCGTGTGACCCCTCACTACGCTACAAGGCAGGAACTCTAGCTCCTTCTTATTATAAAGAAACACATTTTGGGCTTAACTGGGTTCATGGGATGAGGTAGGGATCTAGCTCATTACATTTCATCATACACTACTAATTTCCTTTTATATATAGGATCTCTTCCTGGCTGCTGCTGCTGCTTTTTTTTTTTTTTTAAGATTTTATTTATTTATTTATTCGACAGAGATAGAGACAGCCAGCGAGAGAGGGAACACAAGCAGGGGGAGTGGGAGAGGAAGAAGCAGGCTCCTAGCGGAGGAGCCCGATGTGGGGCTCGATCCCAGAACGCCAGGATCACTCCGTGAGCCAAAGGCAGACGCTTAACGACTGAGCCACCCAGGCGCCCCCTGGGCTGCTGCTGCTTCTCCATTGAGCTGCCTGTCCTTGTTTCATTCCTCACTGAACTGTATAATGTATTTTATTTATTTTTGATTAAGGTTTTTATTTGAATTGCAGTATACTGAATATGCACTGGTACATTTGTTTCAGGTGTACAATATATATAATATATCTTAATATCTGGGAGTACACATCCACACTGTTCTTTCCTTGCCAGCAGTTTTGTGACTCTGTTCATCCATTTATCCTTCCAGCTGAATTGTTCCACACAAATGCCTTGTGTCAGATTTTACAAACCTGAGTTATTTTTATTAGAATTGCATCAAACTTACAAATGTGGGCAAATGGCATTTTACCATATTAAGAGTTCGCGATGTGATGTTTTACCATTTATTTAATGCCCCTCAGAGTAGTTTGGTACAATGTTTTATGAGCACTGTGCATTTCCTGTACACTTCACTTCTTGGTATTGCTGTGGAAATGGGAACTTTTGCATATGGATCTTCCGGCCTGTTGTTTGCGGCGTGGACAACCTCCCATTCAAGGGCAGCAAACTCCTGAGCTCAGCTCCCCACCACGACTGTGTCCGGCGAACCCAGCACCCAGCAAGATCGGGTCCCCTCAGGTGGGAACGGCTGCAGGCAGGGGCACGGAGCGGCTTTCGCTGCCTGTATGAAAGCAGTGATTCTCCCTGTTTGGGGTCGGTATCCGGTGAAAAAAAACTATGGACTTTCAGAAAAATGTCCCCAATGCTGCCAACACTTTCAGAGGATTCATGGACAGCCCCAAACACACCTAAGGACCGTAGTTAACACCCTTGCATTAAAAGGATGGACAAGGGGTGCCTGGGTGGCTTAGTTGGTTAAGTGTCCTTAAACTTCGGCTCAGGTCATGGTCCCGGGGTCCTGGGATCGAGCCCCGCATCGAGGTCCCTGCTCAGCGGGGAGCCTGCTTATCCCTCTCCCTCTGCTGCTCCCCCTGCTTATGCTCTCTCTCTCTTTCTCTCAAATAAATCAGTAAAAGCTAGCTAGATAGATGATAGATAGATGATAAATAGATGATAAATAGATAGATGATAGAGAGAGATATATAGATGATAGATAGACAGATAGATGATAGATATCTAGATAGATAGATGATAGATGATCGATAGATGATAGATAGACAGATGATAGATAGTTGATCCAGCTACGGATTCCTCCAGGTGGGTGGTACCAAGGACAGAAGTCCTCAGGTTGGTGTGACATTAGGTGAGTCATTTTCCTGAGTCTTTATCTTCTTCAGGAGAAAAATACCCACCCAAGACAGTGATAGCATCATTTGGGGGTCAACTGAGGTGGTATTTGTGCAAGTGCTTTGAAATCTGTGGCTCAGTCACACAAAGGTAAGAGACCATTCATTCCAGGAAAGGGACTCTGAGGAGGCCTGGCTCTGACACGTGGTGCAGCCATCTCGGGTTCTTAGAGAGCATTATCGGCTCCGTGCCACCACTGCCCTCCTTGAACTTGGCCTTCGGCCTCAGAGGAGGCTGATAAAGGCCTTTGCGGCGTGCTTCTTCTGAGGTTACGAGACTGTTATGCTGACCCAGCTAAAACCAATGATTAAGCGGCAGGATGTTGGAAAAGAAGCGTCGGGGCTCGTGGTTCACAGGTATCAGTTTCTGGGTTGTTATAAAAATTAATAATTAATCCTTTCCTGCACGCTGGAGGAGAACAGCCGGGAGCCTTAGCGAAGGCTTGCACAGACTGATTGAGAACAGGACCGGCCCACAGGGGCCCCGTGAGTCCTGGCTCTGCGTGACCACAGGCTGGCCCTCTTCTCTGACCTCCAGGGGTCCTCGTGATAGAAAGAGGGGCTACACTCCATGAAAGTGAATTTGCCACTGAAAACTTCTGCAAAACGTAATAATAAATCCAAATCCCTTACGAGAGGTTTTACAGGTCTTGCGAGTCGCCTTCCTGCTCCCAGCAGCTGAAGCCACTTGACTCATGCCCCTGCTTGAACTTCGGGCTCTAGACACATCAACCTGTGTGTGTGTGTGTGTGTGTGTGTGGTAGGAGTTGGGGTGGAGACATGTCACCTGGGGAATGTTTTTCTAAATACAAATAAATGGCTACTCCCCTCTTCCCAGGATAAATCTGAATAGGGGAGGGGATAGGCCCCATGGGTCTTATATCCGCCCCCATCCACATCCCAGACTTTCCAGGGTACAGGGCAGAGGATGGGGCAGCAAGGAGCATTTTGAACACTCCGCCCTCCATTTGGAGGGTAGGAGGGAAGCCTTGTCCTGCTTTCATCCGCTCCATGGAGAACGAGCCACATGAGGCCTGGCACGCCTTTCTGAATTCCCAGCTCCTGGCTCAGTGAGTGGCATACAACAGGAGCTTAATAAAAGACTCTTGGACAAATGAATGAGGCCTTCACCCATGCTTTGCTTAAACCGTCCCATACCCGGGACATCTGGGTGGCTCAGTCAGTTAAGCGTCTGCCCTTGGTTCAGGTCATGATCCCAGGGGTCTAGGATAGAGTTCTGTGTCGGGCTCCTTGCTCAGCGGGGAGCCTGCTTCTCCCTCTGCCACTCCCCCTGCTTGTGAGCACTGTCTCTCTGACAAATAAATAAATAAAATCTTAAAAACAAACAAACAAACAAACAAACAAAAAACCTTCTCATACCCTTCCCTGCCCCCTCTCTGCCAATTTGGGTATCTGTTTTCCTTCTGACTTCTGCTCAAAATTCAACTTCCCAGGGGGCCTCCCACTGAACCCTCAGCCGTCCCTAGTTTTGCAGCCTCAGCCCTGTGTCCCCGTGTCTCTGCTGATCCCACTAGGAAGCTGCCTGTCTATGAGCTCTTGTCAACGGCCCTACGGATAATTTAGCGAGCAGCATTTCAGATTATCCTTGTCTTGCTGTTACAATAGCAAATGCCCAGGCTCTGCCCAGACGAGCAAAATCGTGGCTTCTGTTTCCTGTGATGAATCTAATATTGTCACAAATTCCACCTGGTAGGGTAGTGAGAGAAACATTTAACAGGCTAATTAATTGACTGCTTTGGGTAAATATTCAGTGAATTTGAAGTTCAACACAAATGAGCCATTTCAACCTTACCAGTTCCTTGGTAATGTGACTGGTAGTCCTCATACAACAATTGCTCAGGGTAGTGGTGCTGATGGGTCCTTAGCGGACCCTTGCGTGGCTCTCCATTCTAGGTGGCCATCTGCCTGGTGCATAAGCCAGCCCGGCTTCCCCCAGCTCTCAACTATTCCCACTATCAGAATTCTTAGTGCGGATCAGGGCACCAAGGACCCTCTGCTTTTGCCTTTCCCCTCAGTCTATTCAGCTTGCCTCCTCACTCTGGGACTCCATCCTGGAGGGGAAGGCCAGCACCCACGAGTCTGGCCACTCATGTCCCAGATGTGGGCTCATCTTCCTCCCATACTCCCTGGCCCAGGAAGGGGGAGCTCTTCCCACTGAAGCCTTGCCATCCCTCTCACCCGCGTGACCAGAGAGCCATCAGTATCACCCGGGAACTCGCTGGAAATGCAGCTTCTCAAGCCCCGCCCCGGACCTCCTGGATGGGAGCTTGCGTTTTCACAAGCCGTGCAGGCGAGTCACAGGCCCCACTCACGTCTGAGGAGCAGAAGTGCTTCAGTCGCGTCCCAGCGCTTTCTGTCCTTGCCTGACGTCGGGCTCTGTAATCCGGTCCTCTAGTCCTGGGTCTTGCTATTCATGGACCTCAGCACATTCAGGAAAACCTTTTCTCTCCTGCCAAAGCCCAACTTGGGGATGCTGTGGACCCAGAAATCTGCCTCGGCGCACGTCACAAGAGGAACGGTGACTTTTTCTTTCTCTCCCTGTACTTACTATAGGGATCCCAACCCGCCCCAAGGTTTACTCCGCAAAAGCAGGGGTGAGACAAAGAAAGAAGCAAAGATACAGAATTGTGAAAGAGACACACACCCACGTGCTCTCCGGGTTATAACAGCTTTCGCGGACGTAGGCCTGGGGGACGCCAGCCGTCTGCGTGGAGGGGACGAGAGAACGTGCTCGGGGCTCGGCGGTGCACGAGCTGCAGAGATGTCACCTGGGAGGGTGCTGCTGTCACCACTGGGTCCTGCTGTCTGTTAGGGCATAAGCGAGAGTGCTTTCACTGTACTTCCAGAGCAAGCAGACCGCGGCCTTTACCTTGCGGGCCTGTACAAGATAACTAAGGCTTTTCCCCTCTTTGCTTTGGCTGCTGGGAAGCTTCAAGGCAAATCCGTGGCCCGACCATGGTGAAGTGTGTAATGATGCGTGGTCCCCTTGTGTGGCTCATTCCTGCCTCCACCCTTCCTCCTGACTTTTCATATGTGCATTTTATTAGAACCCATCTTATAAGCCACTTTAAATCTCGTCTGAAGCCAGGTGGAAGGCACTCCCGCGCAGGTGCAGTTCAAGGTCCCTGACGACATTCGTCCCATTTCACCTTCAGCAGCAGCACGGTCTCTTTTCTTTCTGGAGGAGGAAAGTGAACCTCAGAGAGGTTCAAGACACAAGCCAAGGGCAGTGACTGAGTGCCTAAGTCAGGTGTCTAGGCTCTCTGCGTTCAGAGGGGGGGAAGCACGTGGACTTGGCTGTCGTGGCAGCTGGGCCAACACCGTGCTGAGAGGGAGCAGAGGACAGATTCATATTGGATTTGTCCTGGGCCCTAGAACTCTCCACCAGGCATTATGGGGATTTGCCCAGCAGCCAAACGCTAGTTGGAAGGCTTGTTTATGCCCTGTCCACTATTTCCCCCAGTTAATTGACCATGAAGGCTCTTGAGGGCAGAGCTGGGGCCAGTGATTCTGTGAATGGAGCAGGCAAACTGCTTTGTGGGAATGTGTAAGCATTTCAGGGGTGTGGGCCTGCCTCGCCCCCAAGGTCCCGAGTTCTTAAGGCAGGGGTTGTGCTCCCCATAGTGTCCGGTGCTCCAGGCAAGCTGGTTCCGTGAAAGGCTCAAAGCGAGCCTGCCCTCCTGGAACAAATTTAGGATGATGCAGAAGGTGACACGAGGCAGCTATTTATGAATGAAGAGGATTTATATGTACCAGCAAGAAAAAAATTATTGTTAATAGAAAAAAGCAAATTAAAAAACGGTGTATGTGTTAAGATCCAATCTATGTGTTTTAAATACACACGTGCACATGCCTCCATGTAGACACACATTTACACGCCACAGACCCCCATACACAGAGACAGCCCACCCTGACACCACTACACACACACAGGAGGTCTCGAGAGAAACCTCAAACACCAGATTATTAACAGCTACTGCTGGAAAGAGAGAGAGAGAAAATGGAGTGATAGGTGACAGATCTTTTCCTGCTTCATGTTTTCTATATATACTTCCATCGGCGAGAATGTCTTACATTGATGTTATCACTTCATAATTTAAGGAAAGACTGATTTTTTTCAACCTAATGAATAAAGTCAGCCACTGTGAACGTTTCCTATGAATGTGTGACGAAGATTACAGAATGCCTCGTTGCCTCAAAAGGGCCAGTGTGTGGCTTCAGCGAAAGTCTGGGCAGGTGGGAGGCGGGGAGGTTTGCTTCCTGGCCTGTACTTGTAGTGAGGGGTGTGCGGCCTTATTAGTCTGGGGTTTTAGCAGCTCAGGCAGAGGTGCCCTGGTTGTGGTCCCAGAAATGTAGGAGAGGAGCCTCCGCGAGGTAAGCAAGGGTGCCCCTACCGGTGTCTCTGAATGCAGTGTTGAACCCCACCTTTTAGACGGGGGAGCCTCCGGAGCAGCTGACCTCTACTCCTCCATGGGGTGGGGGAGGGGCAGAGTGAGCCTGGGGTGGGGGGAGGAGAAGGCCGGCCTCACACCCCCAGACTCCATCAGCTAGCCATCCGCTTGCGCCTCCATCTGTCTATCCGGGAGGGCTGCTCCCCTCACCCCCTCGCTGTAAAAGCCGTCCATTCAACATGGATCCCTATTTTCCCAGCCACTCAGCGAACAAGCATCCTCTCTTGACTGGACACAGAAATTCTCCTCCTCCTTATTTATTTATTTATTTATTTATTATAGTAATATTTTTTATTATATTATGTTAGTCACCATACAGTACATCCCCGGTTTCCGATGTAAAGTTCGATGATTCATTAGTTGCGTATAACACCCAGTGCACCATGCAGTACGTGCCCTCCTTACTACCCATCACCGGTCTATCCCATTCCCCCACCCCCCTCCCCTCTGAGGCCCTCAGTTTGTTTCCCAGAGTCCATAGTCTCTCATGCTCCTTTTTTAAACACCTTCCTTGTGTTATGTTTTACATTCGTCCTCAGTTCATTGGAGGGGGCAGACCTCCCTCCAGTCTTTGAGGAAACCAGCCGGCCTAGAGGAATGGGCTTCGTCCTGGAAGGAGGAAGGTCACCTGGAAACACGAAGTTCCTCAGGGGAGGGTGAGCCTGAGTGCAGCAGAGGGAAATGGGGTGCCAGGCGGTGGAACGGAAGAGGCTGGGGAAGGTGGGTAAGCAACTAGTCTAAAGCCGTTTGACCTGGGGTCCTACTGGGGTCACTTGGAAGGCACCTCTCAGCCTCCCTCCCCCAACACTACCCCGTCTGTCCGGGCACACAGATCTGGAAGGCCACTGGACCCTAGCCATGCCCGCTCCACTCCCCCCTTCCCTGGTCGTGCCGATTCGTGGATAAAGCCCACGGACTGTGACCATCCACCCATCATTAGGGAAACTAGATGGTTTGGGGGCAAAACTGACCTTTAGCTGTCCTGTGCAGGCAGGCAGTGGAGGGTTCTAATCAAGAACAGGAGCTTTGGAGTCAAGAACAGTTCTGAAACCAGCCGTGCCTCTTCCCAGCTGTGATCTCTGAGCTGCAGCTTCCCCGTGTGAAGTGTGACGCTGCTGACGCTATTGCTCAGGGGTGTTGTGAGGACCGGATGAAAGGATAGGAATAAGACATTTAACCAAAGCCTGCCAAATAATCTCTCAATAAGGACCGATGGCAAAGGCTGCAGGACAGTGTGGGACGCCTGGTCTAACGGAACCATGGCGCCCCCTTGTGGCTGCTGTCTTACAACAGCTTCTTCATCTCCCTCAAATCCACAGACCCTTCTTTCCCAATGCCTAGGAGCGGACTGTGCTTGCTAGAGCTCGTTGTTTAAATATGTAAAGTCTGCAACGGTGAATATGGGATTGGTATCCAGCAAAGCATCTTAAAAGGGTCTTAGAAAGAGTTGCCAGAGAAACATCATTTGGGAAGGCTCTCCCCTTCCCGCCATCAGAGATCCCCTTCTAATCTGCTGTCATTGCCCAAATACCCCCAGACGTTCCCAGCTTCAGAGGTGAGCAGGAAGCAAGGTCTTACTAGCTTCAGAGTGGGCGAGGGGATGCACAAGCAGGCTGGCACCTCTGTGCTTCATTTCCAAGTGCCCGTCTATTTTCAGGTTCTGTCCTATTGCGATCCCAGTTGTGCTCAGCTTCCCCTCCCCTACTGGCCTGTCCTTCCCTTCTCCCCCTGCATCACTCAAAACTCGCCCTTCCTTTTCTCCCCCAGCCCCACCTAAACCCTAACCTACAGTCAGCCTCACACTAAAGACTACCTCTTCTAAAATCACACCCCGGTTCCCTCGCTCCCCTTTTCCGGGTCATGCTGCCCCCTAGCACTCTCACACCCTGTATGTGCTTGTTGACTCTCTGGCCCCTGGCCCCGTCTGAATGGAATCTCCAGGAGGGCAAGGATGTCAGTATTTCTCCATGACTGTATCTTCAGCACCTGAAACTGTGCCTGGCTTACAGTAGGTGCCTAATAATTGTTTGTTGATTGAATGAAGAAGGAATGAAAAGGAAGGTGGAGTCTGAGGTGGGGGAAACTCGTCACAGATTTAAAAATGAAAAGAAGAATGTTTCCTTAAGGTAGGAAGGGAGTTTCCTAGAGAAAGGGCTGGGGTCATGCGTGTGCGACCAGTGCAGACACACAGGCCCCACGTGTAGGAGGACCTGGCTCTCAGAAGGGCCCAGGACCTGGGGTTTAAAGCTCTGTGCTTGCCGTCTTGAAAATCTGAGTAATTGTGTCTTTGGATGGATGTTTTGTAAGTCAAGTCTGATGGGACAAGGGTGCCTATAGGGGCTTAGAGCCTCAGTTTGTGGGAGGCCCACCTCCCGCTACCAGCTCCCCCACTCCCTGGTGCACCAGGCCCCCTCCAGCTTCCCTTTCCTGCCTGTGCCCCAGGACCACTGCCACATTCTGCCTCCAGAGGGATCTGCACATGGTCAAGAGTGAGGTCAGGAGTGGGGGCCTGTGGCCTGAGGCATCTCGGCACAGGGCATGGCAGCTGCCCTCACCACCCCCCCCCATGGCTTTCTCCCCTCCTGGGCTGGCAGCTCCATGGCAGGGCTGCTGGGCGACCCGCTGGAGCCCTTATCTTGATGGGAGCGATCCAGGAACCCTTATCCAGCTGCAAAGAAAATCCCAGCATGGAAGAGTAAGGATGCTTAGCAGTGATGTATCTGCTGTATGTTGGGGCGGCGGGCCTGAGGGGTAGACGCCTGGCTGGGCTGCTCCAGGCTGACAGTAGGTAGGTCTGGAGGCTGGAGAGACGAGGACCTGGGCAAGTACCAGCCGTGGGTCCCCGGAAGCCAGTCACAGGGATCTGTGTGTGTGCCTCTTAGGCTCAGCTTGAGGCACCCTCCCGGAAGAGCCATAAAACACAAATTACAGGTCGATGATTCTACACACATGCTAAATGTGTTATTTGTATTTGAAACTGCCAGGGCACAATATAAAAGAGGGGTGCTAAACTTCATGCTAATAATTCACAATTTTTTCCTTACTTTGAACATTAAATAACAGGTAACAACCATACGCAGAGACCTTAGAGGAAAGGACAAGGCTTTTCACATACTTTTAATGGTACTTGTTTCCTGCTTTTTGAACAAAGAGCCCTACTTTTTTATTTTGCACTGGACCCTGCAAATTACATTCAACATTTATATCAAAGTGGTGCTGTTAGGCTTAATCTGTGGGGTGTACCCTACAGGCATGGAAATCAGTTTCTGATTGTTTCGATAATATCATTTGTCTTTGATGGAACTGCGTTATCAACTGTGTAATAAACCAGCAATAAAATAGCTAATAAAGGAACGGTTTCTTCCCATTATTAACCCTTTATAATTCAGTCTTAATTCACGAAGCTGAAAAGATTAGCATAGCTGGGAAAACATCGCAGAGTGCGGGGCACAGCAAACACCGCTAATTCATACTAAAAATCAGACGTGTAAAAAAAAGAATCCATCAGAACGAATGTAAGTTTCCTTCAAGGGTGGAATATGTTCCAACAAGTTTTAGCCTGGATCAGATTTCTGAAGAGTAGCACTAGAAGGAAGGAAGGAAGGAAGGAAGGAAGGAAGGAAGGAAGGGAGGAAAGAAGGGAGGGAGGGAAAGAAAGAGAGAAAGAGAGAGGAAGGCAAGAAGAGAGAGAGAAAGAGAAGAAAAAGAAAGAAAGAAAGAAAGAGAAAGAAAGAAAGAAAGAAAGAAAGAAAGAAAGAAAGAAAGAAAGAAAGAAGGAAAGAAAGAAAGAGAAAGAAAGAAAAAAAAAAGAAAAGAAAAAAGAAAAGGAAAAGAAGAGAAGGCAGGCAGGAAGGAAAAAAAGAGGGATTTTGTGGCGGCACGGTCCGTGCACCGTAGGTGTTTACCAGCAGCCCTGGCCTCTGCCCACGAGATGCAAATAATGCCCTCCCCACAATCATTACAATTCCTGTCTCCAAAGCTGCCAAATGTCCGCCGGGGGGCACAGTGGCCCCTAGTTCAGGACGATTGTCTAAGACGGATTCATGAGATGGAGAGTAAAATACCATCACGGCTCTCACGAGATCAGACGAATGTTCTCTCCTCTGCCTGCCATGCCCATGAACCACAGACACAGACGCCCTCGACTAAGAGATCAACAAATGCAAGAGACATAAATATAGGAAAACTAAACAATTCTTTTATTTAGTGAGAAACAGGTGGTAAATGACAGCCAGCTCAAACACACTTAAATAGAATAAAAAGGAAGAATATAGACATCACAGAGATGAATTTCACAAGAGGCGACAGATTTCCACTGCAGACCAATGGGACATTTATGAGCGAGATGTCACAGTATTGGTGGCCAATTTGTATCCAATTAAGTTTTCTAAGCTCAAGAACATTTAAAACCTTACATCTAGGCATGACAGTTGTAGGAACACCACTCAGTCGTTTAAAACTTCTAAGTGCTACATCTGGGTATTTTTTTCCTAACATTATTTTCTCCCAACATTCAGAATGTCATATTTCATGTTCCAGTAGTAATCACACAACGGATTAAAAGCCCAACCAACCAAGAAAATGTCAATCTTTCTATAAAGAAAGAAAAATGAAAGGTGTGGACGCAGAAGAACCGCCAAAGCAATTCCAAAGTATCTTGCTCACTCTACAGAAAGGCATGGCTCACGGAACCAAGTACGGAAAGCTACAGCAGTTGAGTATCAGTCTTCCAAGGGCGGGCCGGGCTCAATGCTGGGCACAGCTCTGGGTCTCTCTGCTAGGCTAGCGCATGCCCAGAATCTGTCGGCTTTTCAGCTGGTAATTTTTTTCGATATCTGACAACGCTTGAGCGCGGAGCTGAGCAGCATGAAGCCTTTTCTTCAGGTCTTTGCACTTGGACTTGGAGGTGAGCAGACTCTCAGCGTTCTCACTCCTCAGGACGTTCTCTTTACTTTCCCCACTGAAATGAACTTTCTTCTTAATTATCGAGGATGGAAGATCGAAAAGTTCTTTAGAAAAAAAAGAGAAAGGGTTTTAAGTTCAACTTCTCCATACTTCTCAGATTTCTCAAAACCATTTATTCTTTCCATTCACCTTTGAAATCTGGGGACCTGCGTTATTTTCTCTGGGCTAGGAGGGTAGGGCCATGATGCTGGCGGATATCAATCCATTTTTTAACCCACAGCATTGAAAAACTTAATCCTGGAATGCACCAAGGAACGTATTCTCTTAACAACCAACTCTTCTTTTAAGGTTAATAAGTGCATTGGGGATTACAGGCCACAATGTAAAACTTCTGGAAATCAATGTGACTTATCTCGATTCTTGAAAACAAGTGCTATTGTAACCGGAACACATAACTCCCACAAAAGTAAGGAAGCAGAGGTTCTTTTTTTAACAGAGAACACGTATAGTTTTGGTTAAGTATTCAAGAACACTTATTTCAAAGCAGCTTAATTGAGCAGAAACTTGTTTCAAAAAAGAACCTAGGTAAATTCAGCACAGAAAAGGTAATTCAAGTTAATGGTGTAGTGAAAAATGTGAATTGTGTCTTTTACATGAAGAAAAATGTACTTGAAGTGGCTACACTATTTGCTACTGACAGAACTATCTGGGGGCTGGGGACTTGCAGTTTTGAATTCTAGAACCTTTCCATTTTTCCTCTGTGTTCATTTAAAGGAACTATGTTCAAATATTTACTGAGCTCCCTGAACGGGCTATTGTGGATCGAACAAAAGGTCCCATTCCCGTAGGAGGAGACAGACCATCAACAAGTAAACAAGCACACGGGAGGAATATTTGAGGTGCTGTATGGAGGAAAATAATACTGAGAAAGGGAGACAGAAGGGCTGGGTGGTGTTTGCGGGGGTGAAAGCTGCATAGTAGGGTGACTTTTGAGCAGACACTTGATGCAAAGGAGGAAGCGAGAAGCCGTGTGTCTCTCTGGAGGAGCTGCTCTTGGCCCAAGAAAAGGAAAGGCCCTGGGGTCGGGCCGGGGTCTGGATGGGGCAGGCTGCAGAGAGAAGTGCTGCCTTCCGGTTGTCTTGGGACTTCCCGTTTCCTACATCGTGCCTGTTCCCGCTGCAAAGCTAACTCGATGGCTTTTTGCCCTTAACTCTACAGTTTCAAAGATGTCCACCTTTATTATCACGAACCTCTGTCGTTATAAACCAAACATACACTGCAAATCTGACGAATGGGGCAGTTTTCGAAGAAGTGTTTAGAAAAGAATTTGTACTTCACTACATAGAAAAGGAGTTAACACTTCATTAAATACACTGAGTGTTTACGGAGACGCTGCTGCGGACCGGGATGATTTTGACATATTACACTTCCTCCGGTCTGAAGTTTATAGCCCAGGGGAGGATATTTCCAACTGTCCTGAGCGCACAAGGGCACCCACTCGTCCCTGCTTTGTTGTTTATGACTGACGTGCTCAGAGCGGTCAGTGCTCACTTGCCATCAAGTAGCCCCTAGTCCCGGGGGGTCCTTGACTCCTACAGCTCGTTTCAAGTGGTCGCCATGACTCACATCGATAGACACCTCAGTGTCTACACACACCTGGTTCTATATCCTGTACTGAGACACATCGTCGTGCTCTAGCTCTTCCAGCCTGTGTTCAACCACTGTCAGAGCAAGATGTAAATAAGCTCTTCCCTGGAGGAGCAGACCTGGCAGGACCTTCGAGAATTCTGGAACAACGGGTTTGATGCATGAAACTCACCCAGATAAAGATGTTTCCTTGCTCTACCACAGTGATCATAATTTCGGCCTATTTTGTCTTTGTGGGTGGCATAAGGAGAAAAGCTGGAATAAATAGTCTAAAAATACTGAAATGGTAGGTAGCAATACTGAGAAAAAAGAAGATATTTCAAAAGAGATGAAGCCCAAGTTTTATATAAATCTTCTTTCATTTACTTCACTCACTTCTTCTATAATGTTATTATAACCATCAGACTGACTTAAGTATTTTTTTTTGTCTGTTCCAGATACAAAATGCTGTCATGCTCCCTGAAGTGACCAGATTCTCTCTCAATATACTCCAGATGGAAAGGACAGCTTTCACCAATGCCGCCCTCCATGGTCATAGAAAGCCATAAGGACTCTGCCTCAGTTTCCCTGGAAAATTCAGATACTCAGTTTTTAAAACCAACAAAAACATTCTATAAGAAACAATTTGTGTCGTAAAGAAATTTAGAGGAAAGAGGTTTAACGCTGTGCATTTTCTATCATCTCAAAGAGCAGATTAAGTTGGATGTAGGGTTTCTGCGGACCGGAGAAGGCCCGTTAGAGGTGGCTCGCTGGTGTGCGCGCCAACCACGCCTCACAGAGCAGAGCGAGGGCACAAGGCCCGCAAAGGCAGGGCGCTGGGAAGGCTGACTGACTGCGGACGACACCGAGTAACAGGAGGAACACAAACAGCGCACGGAGAGGTCAACCAACCGAATTTTGACAAACACGTTTCAATGTGAAGGGTCTTAGCAAAGATCCCAAAGTGATGGCTTAGTCTATGATCGGTTTATCACACCTCTTCAGCCATACTTCCTGTAAAGGCGGTGGCAAAACGGAGAGAAATGTAGAGTTTTGATAATATACCCAGAGAAAAATCTGAAATGCACAACATTTTTAAAAATGTACCTTTTAAAAACAAATATCAAAAACTACACACGCAGTTTGATGAGGTGAATAAAATTGAAGACGAATTCATCATGACTCATTGCCTCGACCTCGAGTCTATGAACCCAGCAAGAAAATCACTGCTATCACAGAATCATTATTATTTCCATCGAAATGCGTATATTCAGTACACTCCATCTTAAAACGCAAGACTGTCAATTGCAAGGGCTGCCAAAGCCCCAGGGCGGCAATACTGGGGCCACTCCTTCATGGGGGGGGGGGGGAGGCAGCTTCTGTCGACGGAGCTGATTCTCATACCTGGACCACTCGCCAGACGCAGGAACTTCTGCTCCTTCAGCAGGCTGTAATTCTTCAACAGACTTTCTGCCCTAGCCAGCTTGTCCTCTGCCAGCCTCTCCCGAACACAAAGCTCCCGTTCCTTCTCTTTAAAAAGGCAAGGGGACAAGAACAATGTTAACAGGAGGCAACAGGCAGAAGACAGTCCACACTGGGCAATCTCACCGCTTCTCCTCATCACTAAGACCAGCGGGCCTCACCGGCGCTGGGAAGGTTTTCTCGCCAGAGACCCCGGTCAGCCTGTTGTGCTAGGTTATAATTCAGCCCTTCAGTATGCGGTGTGTTGTCTCAGGTGTTCTCGTTAAGGACCGGTTTAAGCACAAATACGAAGTTGGCGTCAACCTTTGGTCATGTTGTCTTAGAGGAACCCATTTGGGAAAATAAACACCTAAAGTCATCTCTGCTCTCTACGGAGAATGGGCAATGGTCCATTTTCTGGCGTTACCTGACCTCACAGAACAAACCCTCCTTCTTCTTCCGGGTGAGTGACAGCACCCAAGTGGAAGAGAAAAAAAACCACAACTCAGGAGGTGCTTCTTTAGATCAGGAACGAAGGCCAGTTTTTAAATTCATGGCCCAGAATTCAGAAAGCTCAGATTTCAGTTGCTGTAAGAAACTACAGAACAGCGGGAAAAGTCTTAATAAAAGGTTTGTTTTACAAATTCTTTTGACAAAAGCCTCAAGAAAAGGTTTCTGGGTGAGCATAGATCATACTTCTGCAGAAAGCACATCTCTGGGCCCTATACGACCGTCATCGGAAAGTAAAACAGTAAGGTATGCATTGGATGCTTTGTAAGTTCATTTAAACACAAACGTGTGTATAGTCCGTGTTGGCCATACAGTTGCAGAAGCAAAACCAAGTGAGCCGCGAGGGTGGCAGGAGACGGTCGTCACCCCCTCCCTCGTCCCTTAATGTTGACGTGAGGCCTCCCGGCAGTCACTACCCTGCATCGGGGGGAAAACCTGGGTAGCGGCTCGTACGACAGGGGAGGAGACACACTTCCACCATCAAGAACTCGTTAGCACCCCATCAGTGAATACTCATCCGTGTCTACGGACCTAGGACACCTTGTGCTCTACCGAGTTTCCTGAACGTGTCGAGTCCCCCACTCGACAGGATTTTACACCTGGCCTGTGCTGGGGAAGCCACATCGGAAAGTGAACGTGATGGCTTTTATTATGGAAGGCAGCAAATGTGAAAACCCTCTTTTACAATGGGAAAAAAAGTCAGGGTAAATACAGGAAGGAAGGGAAAGAAAAAGTAGCTCCACGGGACAGCGTAATGGCTACGTGAAAGGGTCATCACGGTCAGTAACCAACCGTAAGAGCGACCAAGCTCAGAAAGAGGCTCAGCGTGAAGGCGCCAGGCGCTTCATTTACTATTTTATAATATGTATTTTGGTTTCTCAAATATTTTTAAGAATGTTCTGGTAGAACATACACGTATCGAATACTCTGTTCACAAGCAGATGGCAGGCACATCGGACCACAGCGCTCCGGTGCGCTGCCCCCGTTCGGACTTACGCTCCAGCCTCTCTTCTCGAGCTCTGAGGGCTCGCTCTCGCTCCTGCAGCTGCAGCTCCTTTAGCTTCAGCTCTCCCAGCACTGGGCTGGAATCCTGCAGCTTCTCTGGTTCTGATCGACGCCCCCTTCTCTCGGGATTTCTTCTTTGCTCTTCTGCAACCAAGTCTGCTATCAAAGGATTCTCAAGAATTTCTTCAACTGACGGTCGGTGGTAATCCTGGGGGGAAAAATGTTCGGTGTTATAATCAGACTTCATAACACAATAAACACTCATCCTAAAAGAGCAGGTGCATGAAAAATGGCATACATTTCCGAGACGAAAGAAAGGACACCCTTATGGATGGGTCTTAAACACCTAGAAAGGTTAAGTTCACTGGGGGCTTTATTAACCCACGAGGTTCTGGGTCCACAAGGTAATGCAGATGTGAGCTTACCTTTGTTTCCCCTTAACCAGAGATGGGGCAGGGGAGGGCTGGCTAGCCCTTTGTTTCCCCTTAACCTTTCTAAAAAAAGTTCAGTCCCTGAGCTGGTGCTTGGTGGCACTGCTAGGTCTGCTCTAGGGCCCGCCCTGCCCTTGTATCTCTGAAGAGTCTCTCTGACTTTCAGTCGTGCTGGTCACCATTACCCTTCTTTGTAATTCCACAGCATTGAACTCCTGCTCTTACATCAACCTGACCCTAGGACATCTCCCTCCCCATCCCATGGCCGGATTCTTTCCACCTAATCTCTTTATTTATTTCCCCTCAACTCTTTCTAGCCAGCCCTCCCCTGCCCCATCTCTGGTCTCTGATCTCTAAAGTGGAGCGAGAGGCAGGGTAATGAAGTCTTCTTAGTGGCCCCTTCCCTTACCACCTGCCACACTGAGGTAGACAAGGGAACTGAGGATTTGGAGCTTTTCTGCAATCTTGCTTTGCTACCAGCCATCTGTTAGCAGGGCAGAGAGAGGGAGGAGACATAAAGACAGCACAGAAGGTAGGCCAGCAAGGAGGCACAATTTGCCAAATTTACATTTTCACTGGCATTAACAGAGTAGATTTAGCTAAGGAAATACAGCTAATGCTTCTTCAGTTTCAGTGCTCCAAGACAGAAAATGCACTACTCTACAACGTAATTGAGAGATCGAAACAGACAATATAATCTTATACTCTTTACCTTTAAATTTAACATCCTCGTAATAATGTCATTCAATTCATCAGAGTAACGATAGGGAATTCGCCTGAATTTGCCTTCTCTGATCTTCCCAGCTAGTTCTTTCTGGTTGAAAGCTGTAAATGGAGGCCTGGGGGAAAAATGTTTTTCATGTAAAAATGAAAATAAAGAGTAGGAACGAAATCAAAAGCACAATTGGAGCTCCAGTTTGAATTTAGGCTTCTTCTGGGATTGTCTTCCAGCGAAGTTGCCCGACCTTGGCGTTAGACATTTAGGGTCATGTAATGCTTGTTGGGGGGCTGTCCTGTGCATCCTACTACATTTTGCAGCACCAGGGGCCTCTATGCATGAGATACCAGTAGCTACCTGTAGCTGTGACACCCAAAACTGTCTCCAGACGCTGTCAAATGTCCCATGGAGGGCAGGATTGTTTTCCGCTCCCTGGCTGAGAACCACTGCTCTACAGAATAGTTTAGAAGGGAAAAAAAGGGAAAAGAATGGGAGCTCTTTCTTGTTCTCCAGATCCCCAGACCTCTCCCCCAGATTTTTGTTGCATTTCTTCCATGGGCCTGACCTGTGTGCTCTCTCCCCTTGAGCTAAGCCTCAGTCCAGCAAGGGCTGCATCGAGCCAGGTGAGAAGTGTGAATAGTCCCAGGGTTACACCATCAATTTGGAAATAATTTTTTAACCTGTCCATCTTTCCAAAAAAATTTTATTTATTTATTATTTATTAACATACAATGTATTCTTTGTTTCAGGGGTACAGGTCTGTGCTGTCCATCTATCTTAATTTTAACCCAAGGTATGAGTCTTTCAGACTTGAATACGCACAGGTGCTCAAAAGGCAGAACCCAGTGAAAGGTGACAAGCCTCTGTGACTGTACCTCAGACCAGAACTCTGTCTTCATCGTACTTACATTAATGCACACAATTCATACAGCAAACAACCTAGTGACCAGATATCCGATTTCTCATTGTAGGACATGCGATTCATCTGTTCCTAAAGGAGGAAGAAAGGGCAAAAATGTAGGAGGAGTTAAACGTTTATTGTTTTAAAACTTACAAAATGACCCGAGACAAAAATGGAACCTGTACGTTTGGTAATATTGACTCGGAGCAAAAAAAAAAAAAAAAAAAAAAAAGGAAAAAATTTTATATTATAAAATATTTTTATATCTGTAACAAAAACATCAAAAAGGCTCATTCAGTTTATGTCAGATCTTGTATTATAATAACAAAAGACAGTACTTTATATTTTATCTTCAAATTTATAATGGAGAAAAGGTAATGATCTTATCCTAATGTACTTTGTCCTATATAATTCATTCACTTATTTTTCATTCACAAACGTTATTGTGTTACAATGGATCAGGCGCTGATAATTCAAACCTCTACCCTCAAGGAATTCATAATCTAGAAACTCCATTTTATTTTATTTTTTTTATTTTTTTTAAAGATTTTATTTATTTATTCATTCGACAGAGATAGAGACAGCCGGCGAGAGAGGGAACACAAGCACGGGGAGTGGGAGAGGAAGAAGCAGGCTCATAGTGGAAGAGCCTGATGTGGGGCTCGATCCCATAACGCCAGGATCATGCCCTGAGCCGAAGGCAGACGCTTAACCGCTGTGCCACCCAGGCGCCCCTAGAAACTCCATTTTAAAAGAACCAGAGAAAGAAAAAGAACCAGAAAAAATTTCAGAATAACCAAAACATATATCTGGCCCACATTTAAATGGATATAGACATAAGTGGCTAATTGAGTTATCCATTTATATATTTTCCCCTTAGTCCGCAGTATAAATCACAGTATTAACTCACATTCTCATTTTCTAATTTAATCATTTGCCTGTCTCCCACACATACATAGTCCACCACAGTTCTTATTCTCTACAGAGGGCACAGAATCTAGTACCAACACCTTCAGGACGCTTGGTGTTTTAAACTCCCAACAGGTGAGTCTGGTACCACTTCCTGACAATCAATGCCTTAGGGAGGGAGGGCTGAACTTATCTAATTACAAGAGCAGGAGGGAAAAGGAACAAAAGAATTACATAGGTTTCAAATTTTCCAAGAACCACTTCTGGATAATTTTCCTTTATGTTAAAGGCTTTCTGTTCGGAATCTGATCCACTGAGAAAATGACACGGTTCTGGCAATGTCTACTCTTAGTCAAAAACAAAATCGTTAATTTACAAAGTTTTATACTAGAGTC
Organism: Ursus arctos; assembly: GCF_023065955.2. Lineage (NCBI taxonomy): Eukaryota > Metazoa > Chordata > Mammalia > Carnivora > Ursidae > Ursus > Ursus arctos. The sequence continues at coordinate 29,835,741 of NW_026622874.1, read as the reverse complement.
AGATGGGTGAAAATAACTCAAAAAGATCTGGAAAATCCTAGAAATGTTTGTGAACTGTTAAAAAAAATGAATACATCTCCATGTTGATCTGCTCAGATTTCATATACAACACACTGGTCATAGCACTTACTGCTTCAAGCTTTTCAAGAGCCAGCAGCTAATATCTAGAGAGTCATAAACAGTTCCTATCCTTTGACCTAGCAATTTCAATCTGAGAGCTACATGCCAAGGAAATAACCAAAAAGAAAGAAAGGACAATTCACACAAAGGTATGCAGAGCAGGGCTTCTTAGAAGCGTAAGAAATTTTGGAAACAAAATATCCAGCAACAGAAGGAATGGCTACATAAGGTGGGTGGGCTGCAGCTTCGCCCCCGGAAAAGGCAACCAAAAACAAGCACAGTACAAGAAGCTAACACTGTACAAACATGTTATCCGAGGTGACTCCTGAATCTGCCTGCACAAGAGTCATCTACAGAGTCTGTTAAAAGGCAGAGTCCAAAATGAAAAGTGGAAGGGGGTAGGGGTGAAGAAGCATGCAAAAACCAGTCCAGAGACCCAGATTCACTGGATTTGGGTTTGGGGCCCAGGACTCTGCATTTTAAACAAACCCTCCAAATAAGTCCAAGCTGGTGTACAGGACCCATGGCACTTTGGGAAATGTCGCTCTTGAGGCCAGAGACAAAACCCATTTCATCTTTGTAATCCCAGCACTTGGCAGTCATTGAATAAAAGCTTCTCTTTAGGGGAGCCTGGGTGGCTCAGTCTGACTTGGTTTCAGCTAAGGTCATGAATCTCAGGGTCCTGGGATTGAACCCCGAGTTGAACTTGGCACTCAGCTGGGAATCTCCTTGAGATTCTCTCCCTTTCCCTCTGCCCCTCCCTCCACTCATGCATTCATGCATGCGCTCTCTCTCTTCAATAAATAATCTTAAAAAAAAAAAAAGCATTTCACTTTAATTGCTGATATAGAGGAATTTAACAGTCTGGTGATCCATTTGGAAAAACAGAAATTTAAAATGAACAACACTATTAATCCTTGGCTATTGTGTATTACTAAGCAAACAAATGAACAAAACCTCAATTTCCCTGCATTTGAATGCTTAGCATTAGGATGTTTAAAAAGTATCTAAATTCTGAAGTACTTACAGGAGACATGTAGTAGGGCGTGCCAACAAATGTTTTTGCAAAACTCGTATCATGGTTTAATATTCTAGCTAGCCCAAAGTCCCCAAGCTTAACATTTTGCTTGCCATCCAGGAAAACGTTGGCTGGTTTCAGATCCCGATGAAGCACAGTATGACCACCATCGCTTCGTCGGTGACATTCCTTTAGGGCCAGAGTCAACTGAGTCATCACACGAAGAACAAACTCTTCATCTAAGTATTGTCTGAAACCAAAGCAGTTATACAGCATATAACTTCTGAACAAAACCATTAAAAAGATGGGACAATGTGAAGTATCTAGTTTGTTTTCAAAGTGTACAAATAGGGGGAAAAAAAACTCTTATTTTCAATAAGAGATATGGGTGTTGATTCACCAGGGATTTTCTAAAGTACTACGGACCCACCAAACAAATACAAGAACAGTCTTCCACATTGCTAAGTACTTCATCCCCAATCCTGCAACAGGATGCTTAACAGAAATGAAACTTGGCCTATTCTCAGCTTAAGTTTAAAAGATTAATTTACCTTTCCTTTGTTCCCTTTGTAATTACACTAGCCAGGTCCCCTCCTTCGCAATATTCCATTACGATGTACAGTGTTGTGTTGGTTCGGTCAATAATTCGATCATAATAACGGACGATGTTTGGATGTTTCAGTTCACGGAGTAAATTCACTTCAGAAACAAGCATCTGTTTCTCAGCTTCTGTCATGGAGCCATAGTCAAGTTCTTTCCAAACTAATATCTGAAGTAAGAATTTCCAAGGTGTGAATGAACTCATTATATTCAAAGACAAAGAATGAACATTCTAACCTCTGAAAATTGTAAAAGGCACTTCTCTATTAAACAGATCACACGGTCGTTATCATCTAATTTAGTTCAATGAACATAAGAACCCCTGCGTTTATTTCCATAACTTTGCCCTAAATTTCAAGCAATAAATGATGCAATAGGAGAGAGGGGGATGAGGCATACTGGGCATCCTCCAACCTCCTACCCTCAGTTGCTTTGTGGCAGGTGGGCAGAAGGTACTGTGGTCAAAGCTGGGGCAGAGGTAGTCAAAGTTCCTCATCATTCCAACCAGTCAAACTTTTCCAGGGTGAGAGACCTTAGTAAAGATCCCTCCATCAGCAGCCAGGCAGTTTCCTCTCCCTTATTTCTTCCTGTATAAGATCTACCTACACACAGTGGGAAATAAGGCTCCAATAATCCGAAGAATGGGTATTTTAAATGAGTTCTGACTCCAAGACAAAATCTCCAGGTTCTGGTGGTCCTGCCTCTTTCCCAGGTCCAAGAGGACTACTCTACTCTGAAAAGAGCTCAAGACAGCTATCTGTCACTAATGGGAGGCCCTTAGCAAGTCAAAGCAGGAAAAAGGAGGAAAAGGGAAGAGAAAGGAAAATAGAAAAGAGAGATCTCAAAAGACGCAGTCTTCCAGCCCTTGAGCGACCCAGGACAGACACAGACCTGAAAGAGATGAACTCTGCCAGGCACCCCGCCTTGGAGACCCACGGCCCCAGGCCTCTCGCTCCCCTGCCTCCCAGGAGCCCGGGGGCGCTCGCCGCAGGCGGGCGGAACCGCTGCTGGGGCGGAGACACGGAGGTGGCCCGCGCTCACCTTGCCGTCGCTCTTCCTCCGGATCTTCTGGCAGCGGCCATAGGAGCCCGTGCCAATGGTGTACAGCACCTCGTAGTCCTCCGCCCGAGTAGGCATGGCCGGGCCCGCCGCAGGTCTCCTGCAGGTCGCTCCGCCGGCTCTGAGACCCCTCCGAGCCACACTACCTATTTTGCCGCTCCAGTCTCCAGCCCGGTTTAACCGACGCGGGCCCTGGCCTGGAAGCCTATTGGCCCGCGGTGAGGTCGCTTCGCCTCTCTGATTGGTTAGAAGAGCACAACATCCTAGGCATCTTGGGAAAGGCGTATCGCTAGGCAACCGCGTCGGCGTCCCCCTCGGCGTCGGCTTCCCCCCCCGCCCCGCGCCCCGTGGGGGAAAGAGGCGGAGCTAAACCAAAGGGAGGCGGGGGATACAAAGCAGGTGTAGGCGTGTCTCCGCCGGTGTGTCCCTCCTGCTGAGGTAGCCAAGGTAATCGAAGTCCGGCGACCTCTCCTCGGACTTCTTTGCCCTCTGCCGCCACCAGCTGCCTTCTGACCTTTGCACTATGACCCCTCACACTAGCCACTCTCTTCTGCACACACCCTCCTCTTAAGTTCCTGAACCCTGAGCCTGGGCGGGATCACACTGAAGACGTGGTGGGACCTGAGTGCTGAGATGCAAAGTACAGAACCTCTACTAAAGGTGCGTGAACAGGTTCAGACAATGGTCGGGGACTGTGCCAAGCACTTACATGTGTTGTCTCGTTTATTCCTCAACACAAACCTATAATGCAGGAATTAGTGTACTTTCCCATGAGGAAACGGAAGCACAGAAGAGTTAGATTATTTGCTTTAGGTCCAACAGTCAGGAAGAGAAGAATCAATTTGAAAACAGTGGATACTCATAGAAATGATTTAAAGCTTACACATGACCTTAGGGCGTAGTCACCGTAGAGGGACTATATTTTTGAACACTAAATTTAGAGTCCTGCTTAACATGTACAGGATGTATGCAAAACCTCAGTGTAGAATATGGAAGTCCTTGATATTTTGGAATATCCAGGAGAATACAGTGGCTCTCGGGCAGAGACAGTCAGGTTTACCTTTAAGACAACTACAAAAAAATTTTTTATTAGAAAAGACTACCACATAGGTTATTTGGGGTGCCAAACACATAATTAATTGACAAAACTTCATAAGATATAGCCTCTTCTGGGTGCCCAGCTCACCTAGTCAGATTAAAGAGTCCCATTTTTACTGGAAGAGGGGGCCAGCCCTGAATGGAGGATTAGTCCATTACCAGAAGGCTAATAAGTTGGCAGTGCATAAGTAGGTCAATTTTCTTTAAATATCTGTTCAGCATGGAGTTGAAAGGAACTTGATTTTCTATTAATAAGAATTACAAACCTCTTTCTGTTAAAAATAAGGAATTTCTTACATGCACTGAATATAGCATAATTGGAATTGCCAGCCAGAAGCATTTTTAAAGTAACATTCAAGGACACTGTCTTACCTCAAGGGAATAGGACCAATTTAGGTTTCAAAAGTTATGTAAGGAGCCACAAGTATCTGAGTTAATTGGCATTGTAATTTTTTTTATTTTAGTACTTCTTAAAGATTGACATTCATGGGGCTCTTTGGCTGGCCTGCCCCAAATCCAGTCCTGCACCTTGTCTCTGGCCACTCTTCTGCTCTCATGTTTTGCACCGGTTCCCCAAACCTGGCACACTTTCTCAGCTCCCACCGCCACTGCCACCATCACCTTTGTACCTGTTATTCCATTTGTGTGGAATACTGCCCACCCTACTCCCTTAACCACTCCCTCACCCCCATGTCTGTCCAGACGATACAACTTGTCTTTCAATACTCAATGCCAGCTTTCTTTCCTATACCCCAGGAAGTCTCCTCTAGCATGCTAAAACAAGCAATTTTTTCATCTGCAATATTCACAGACCGCCTCGTGCGTAAATCAACACTTCTCTTGTAACTTATCATTATTTGTTTACATGGGTCTGACAGTAGCTCAGCTCCAAGCTCCTTGCAGCCAACATAAGTCCTGTAAAAGGATGCATGCAATAAATTTTTGTTAAATGAAAGTATGAGAAGTAGCTTATTAATAATCATGCAAGGATTTGGAGTGAGCCCTGAAGTACTCATGTTTCAAATGCCCCAGTCCTATGGCAGAGAATATTGGGGAAAGGCCATCCCACGAGTATGGAGAGTGCCATCTAGACACATATATTCGTTCCACAAATATTTATTGGGCACTTACCATGTGCCAGGTGTAATGATAGGTATTGATATGCTAGGTGTTCATTAGAGAAGAGACAGGGGAGGCGTGATCACAAAGATAAAAAGTGACATAGGCATGGCGTGACAAACCCTAAGGACCGGCCAGAGTTAGTCCATACCACTGGGTGGGAGTAAGGGGCAGGACAGCCCAGAGCAGAGACCTGGAGGCAAGAAGCATGTGGAAGCCAATCAGGAACACTTTACAGGAAACACCCCTTCCCCCGTCACTTCCTCTCTCCTTCCTCCATCTTCTGCCAATTTTTTAAGACTCGGATTGCACTCGGTTTCTTCCCTGAAAATTTCCCTGACTGCCTTCAACCCACGGTGGTCTCCCAAAAGAGGAATTAACTGTGTTTTTTATGCATTCAGAATATGCCATATACTAGTCTGTATCACTAGTTTCTCATGTAATATCCTGTTTCTCTGACCTATTACAGCAAAAACTCATCCTTCCACAAATATAAATTGAGACCCTGCCAGGTGCCAAAGATCCCCCCGTGAGGAGGACTCACATGCAGCCCTGGAGGCGGAGGGGTCAGATGTACTCGTGTGCCCGTGTGCAGAGAAATTCAGCCATTACAAATCGTGGGAAGAATTAAGAAAATAGAGAACTGAGACAGAAACCAAGAACTAAGAGCTGAGCAGTTCCATGAGAACAGGGCCAAGGCTCGAACTTCTCGCTCACACCCAGGGTCGAATTCACTGTCTCCACGGTCTTCTTGCTCCTGTGGTCAGTTTTAACTGCAATGTGGTGAAATCCCAAATAAAGAGATTATCTGCACTATGTGTGCTCTGCTCACGAGACACCAGCTCATTTTGAAGAGAAGCTAGTTGGAAGACTAGTAGGTCTCTCTAGGTAACATGTTTAGAATCAAGCTCCTGATCTTTGCTCCAAATGTGTTCTACTCGCTGTCTTCTTCGTCTTAAGTAACCAACGCATAGGATTTGTTTTTGTTTATTTTGTTCACTGCAGTATCTCCGGCTCTTAAAACGTGCCTGGAACGTAAGTGGGCACTCCACTGGCATTTGTACGTTGAATGAAGGAAGGAAGGAAGGAAGGAAGGAAGGAAGGAAGGAAGGAAGGAAGGGAGGGAGGAACAAATGAAGGAACAAACAAAAGAACAAGCCATACCTCAATGCCCTCTGCCTCCCTTTTAATGTTACGTGAAAGACCCACTAGAGGGCTGCAAATCACTACACAGAAACCGAGGTGTTAGTACACGCACCCCAGTCCACCTGCAGGGGCCTGTGCTGACAGGAAACTCTGAGATTTGCATATTGAACATTTCGAACCTCAGACAAATGCTTTGTGTGTTTTCTTTCTACAATTCCCGGGAGCAATCTGAAGTCAGGGATTATGGAAATTCTTTAAAGTGCTTACTTAATAAAGATTTCTAGAAAGAGAAAAAAAAAGGAAAGATTCTTTGTTTATAAAAATCAGAAGCTAAAATATGTTTCTGAAAAAAATGTGCATGACATCATATGCGCTGAGTAGATAACCGTGTTCTAGAAAAAAAGAATGAGGTGTTACGGAGACTGGCCCTAGCAGTGACACACTATTTCATATAAACAGAAGGGCAAGATGCAAGCTAAGAGACAGCTTTGGATTTAACGTCAGGAGGGAAGAATATGAGGAGAAGCAGTTTATCTTTGAAAACCAAATAGTGTTTAGTTCTGAGTGCTACCCCATTTTAAAGAGGGATGGTGTGTCCAAGGCTGAGTTCTGTTCAATGTAAGGATCAAGTTTCCGACAGAGAGCCATTCACCAGTTTTACATGATTTTTCATAATACTTGTAAATTAAGGATATCTGTTCTCTCTGAGGATATTGAGGATATAAATTGGTAAAGAAGAATGTTAAAACTAATCTCAAATGCTGAGGCCATAATGTATTTCTAAAGGACTTTAGCCGCTTCTAGAGAACACTCTCGATTCTTCCTTCAGGGGGCAGCAGAGTGAAAGTGTAGAAGCAGGGGGTTTGATGTCTAGGAGCCCCTTTCTGTTTTTGCTGAGCTGTGTCACCTAGGGAATCCGTTCCACCTCTCTGGGCCCTACAAAATGAGAACGTGACATTAGATGACCTTAAATGACCCTTCCAGCTTGACACGTTATGATTCTATCTCAATTTCCAGAACATCCACCAGAACTGTCAGAGCCAGGACTCTTGGTATGACCCCAGGTGACAGTTTTTTATTAAGTAGCAATGTCTGCATTAGATTTCTCAACATTCCCTCTCTTTTCATTCTTTGCCTTTACCAGCAACACTGACTGAAAGACAGACACAGTGAGAGGTCCCCCTGGAAAGGCGAGACAGGTGCAGAGCAGCTATCCCTATGCAGTGTGAAAATCACGCTCAGAGAGCTTTCCCTAAATGTTCAGGGAGCCCAGAAGGAGGAGCCCGGATCTGATGAGGAAGGCAGGGACTGCCAGCCAGGGCAAATGTTCCCGGAAAGGCTGCATTTGTGTTTTTTTTTTTTTTTAAGATTTTATTTATTTATTTGACAGAGACAGCCAGCGAGAGAGGGAGCACAGCAGGGGGAGTGGGAGAGGAAGAAGCAGGCTCCCAGCGGAGGAGCCTGATGTGGGACTTGATCCCGGAACGCCGGGATCACGCCCTGAGCCGAAGGCAGACGCTTAACGACTGCACTACCCAGGCGCCCCGAAAGGCTGCATTTGAACTACATCTGAAGGACAGGTGGGAATTAGGAGGAAAGGGACTGTGGGTAAAAGCAGGGAGGCAAGGGAGGGGCTGCAGTTTGGCAAAGCAAAGGGTGCGGTGTGCTTACCTTGTGCAACAGGTGAGCAGGACGACCCGAGGGCAGATGCAATCTCCTGATGGAATCCCCATGGAGGCTTTGAGCAGACGCGCATTACCAGACTGTGCTCTGGGAAGGTCACTCTGATAACACTGTAGAATGGGAACGTGGGGACGGGAATTCAGGTGGGAGTTTATGGTAGTAAAACCCAGGGGATAAATGATACCAACGGAACTGAGGAAGTGGCTGTGGGAATGGAGAAGGTGGTGGGGGGCAGACCTGTCTGGGAGGTAGATCAGATGTACGTCGGGGAGGAACGAGGACAACTCCCAGCTTGAGTGAGCAGACGGGTGGTGGTGTCCTAACTGCTGGCGTGGGGGACACTGAGCTCACGCTCAGCCTCAGGGCCTCTGGGGGAGCTGACCAGTGGGCAGCCAGACACGAAGTTTCAGCAGAGTGGTCTGGGCTGGAGACAAGAGCTGGAAGTCGGTGGCGACAGAGGTCAGGTGTGGGGAGGAATAGGCCCTGAGAATGGCAGAGCGATAAGGGAGATGGGAAAGGAGCCTGGAGGGCATGCTGGGCACGAGGAGGCAGAAGAGCCAGCGAAGGACACCAAGGCGAGTGACCAAAGAGGTAGGAAGCAATAGGGAAATAACTTGTAACCCAGCTTCCAACCCAGGAAATGGTTTTTTAAAAATGTGGCGTGGTCCACAGTGCTGGATATTGTCGAAAGAGCAAATAAAGTCAGTGCAGAAATGGAAACACTGGATTAGGTCATTCAGAGAGCCTGTGACCCACCTAGGAGCATTTTCTTTTTTTAAAAAAAAAAATTTATGAGAAAGAGATAGTGGGGGGAGAGGGGCTGTGGGAGAGGGAGAGAGAGAATCTTAAGTAGGCTCCACTCCCAGCGCAGAGCCTGACATGGGGCTTGATCCCACGACCCTGAGATCACGACCAGAGCCAAAATCAGGAGTCAGATGCTCAACCAATTGTGCCACCCAGACGCCCCATAGGAGCATTTTCAAGTCGAGTGGTGTAGAAGCCAGCAGGACCAGATGGTGAAGGAAGATAGACAGTGTGTGTGTGTGTGTGTGTGTGTGTGTGTGTGTGTGTGTGTGTCCTGTGGGGCCCTGCCTTTCCGCCCGGCCCTGTCCCCAGAACGGGTGGCCTTCCCACCCTCCTTGCCCCACTCTCCTGACATCAGCCTGCGGCTGGTTGCAAGTTACACGCTCACGACAGGTGCCTCATGGAGCTCACGTTCCTCACAGCACCCACCTTCCCGGCGGCCACGGATGAGGTTCCACGGGAAAGGCGAGGATCGTGACCAGCAGCCCGCGGAGGCCGCGGAAAGGGCGCTGTTGGCCTGCCTTTGCTCAGTGAGGAGGCTTCACAGGAAGTCAGAGGAGGAACTTCTGTTTTGACTTTCAGGGGAAAGAACCGAAAGTCTAGGCACCAGCCTGGGTCTGCTCCCCGGGCAGGGCGCGTCATGAGCTCCCGGGCGCCTCCCATCGGCAATGAACTTGAGTCTGGATTCAGTCCAGGAGGAAGCGCCCCACACCCTTTCGTTGTTTCTCAGCACTCATTCTTTGACCAAGCCCCGCCGGAGAGTAGCCTCAGGGCTGTAGCCTGTAGCCGGGGAGGACAACCCAGGGCAGACGCAGAAGGGAAAGCCTGTGGCGACAGGTCTCGCATGGTGACTGGTCACTGAGCTCCGGCCAGCCCCGGGCCAGCACCGATCCCATCTCGCAACTGCCCGTGGGGAATTCACAAAGGAGGAACTGGGGGCACAGAGACGGCAACTGGTGAACTCAGGGTGCTGAGTGGCAGCCCCCGGTGGCGTCCGTCCTCCGAGAGATCAGGATCTTGACAGCTAGTTTGTGTGGCTGGCCTGCTTTGGTCCAGGACAGAGGGGATTTTTAAAAAATCAACGGCAATGATCCAATGTCTAGAGTAGGCTCTGCTCTAACCGCTGCGCCATGAGGCCTGGCATCTGCCCACTGACCAGACCTCGCCCCCCTCGCTGGACCCCAGAGAGCTCACCTACTGCCTCAGTGTGAACGTGGAGAGAGGGTGGGAGGGAAAAGCAGGGCTCTGTGTTCCTCCTCAGCGACACGGACCTGAGGCAGATGCCGGCCCCACACACCCAAGCTGGATGAGACGACGGGCAGTTACCCAGGGCCCCAGAGCCCCGGGTCCCTCCCCTGGAGAAAGGGGGACATAATGCCTCCCTCACAGGGTTTCCCTGAGGGTTGGGCGAAATCATGGGTGTCATGTCTGACCTGCTGTAGACGCCCCCGATGTGATTGCTACTATGGTTTATAGTAGAATTCTCTTGTTACGGAGGGAAACACAACACTAGACGTTCAGCTGACTGCTGAGGCTCTGTGACAGGCATTTTTTAAAAAGATTTTATTCATTATTTGACAGAGAGGGAGACAAGCAGGGGGAGAGGCAGAGGGAGAAGCAGACTCCCCACTGAGCAGGGAGCCTGGTGTGGGGCTCGATCCCAGGACTCTGGGATCATGACCTAAGCTGAAGGCAGGCGCTTTACCGACTGAGCCACCCAGGTGCCCCCATGACAGGAATCTATCTGACCTCCAGTCGCCTGCCCTGGCCAGCATTTCAGACGACAAACACTGCCCCAGAGGGTCCGGCTCCTTCACCTGGCCTCTGCGTTGCCTGCTCCCAGGTGGCACTCTGCCCTGGTCGGGTTCTCAACGTGGCAGTCGAGGGCTTTCGAGACAAGGGGAGCAAGGGCCAGGCACAGCTGTTTTCAAGGTGGTTTTAAATTCACTTCCGCATTGATGAGCAGATGTAAATGGCTCCCAAGTGCCTGCCACCCTTCTTTGGCTGTGCTAACTTTCTCTCTCTCTTGTTTTCTTCTTCCTCCTCACTACCTGTCCAGGGCAGACAGGCAGCTGAGGGGAGTTGAGGGGAGGAGGTGCCCTGGTCTGTGGCCCTTCAAAGCTAATTCCCTCCCTCATGGGCCTCAAATTCCAGAACTGGCCTCCCTCTGGTCTGAGACACATTGCAGAGACCTCACTCTTCCTCTCTTGTTTTTCAGGAAACATCTGGAAACTCCTCTGGGGAGATCTGCCACATGGCCTCTGGAGTGAACCCTAGACTGCCGTACATTCTTCCAGAGTTCTTCGGTTGCTGGATGTTAGGAGAAATGACATATATCATTCTCCCAAATACATAATTTGAACCCAAAGCACAAAGTTCTTCGTTAAATCCCTGTCTTTAGAGAACGCAACACATGAAATCAGAATTTACCACACAAGTAATTTAGGGAAGGGGATTATTTGTGACACAGACCACTCAAAGAACTTGCTACTGATTACTTTAAATGCCAGTCTTCCAGAGTGTTCTTAAGATGTGGTTTCATTTGAAAGGTATTCTTTGCACTTTTGTTTTTTCTGGAGCAATTTTGTGGTGCACAGAGAGAGGACCTAATTGGAGGAGGTTTTGGTGACTGTCAATGTATTATTACTCTTCAGGCTTGTGTTGCCGCCCTCACAGTGCCCCCCACCCTGGGCAGCAGTGGAGGGCCGCCCTGGAGTGTCTGCTGAACTGAGGCCACGGTTACACCTGGCATGGCTGATGTGGCCTGGGGGAGCCAGGAATGATAAAGGCCACTCATCTATGTCACACACTGGGCTACTCACTCTTCTTCACTCTTCACCACATAACCATGGTTGAAATGTTGGTTTATTCCCATTTTCCACGAAAGAAAACTGAGGCTCAGAATGGTTAAGCCTCAGCCTACCATTCCAGTTCTCATCTGAAGAAGAGAAAGCAGAAATGGGCCCACTCACCCTACAGATTCTTGGAGGCCTGGCTCACTAAACCCTGAGAAAGCCCCCCATGCCTCTTCAGACCACTCAGAAACTATACGACCCCTGCAAGGAGTCTGGTTAGAACAAGGGCCTACGGGGAAACAAGTCAAAGGGCGGCATGAGCCTGGTTCAGTGGGAGGGCCGTCAGCCTGGACGGCCACACGTGGGCCGGCATTTGTGCAGACGTGTGTTTGTGCACACAGGGGCAAGGGTGCAGTTGGGGACAAGGGTCATTTCTACAAATGGAAAAGCTGTAGTCTCCTCACAGCCTCACCACAGAGAAAGGGAAGCCAGACGAAACCTGAACGACTGGACCACAGCAAGCCCTGCCCCAGCAGCGAGCCAGTGAGGCACTCCCTGTGAGAGATGAGAAGGGCCGCCTGGGCACATGAGGCTGGGGTGGTAACGAGACAATTCAGCATCGCCCCTTTGCTTAGGGACCCCGGCTGGAGGCAGCACCCCTCATTCTGCGATTCTGGCTTGCTTGGAGCTGACCCGGCTTGTGGCGCTGAAAGCCTCGCGTCCCTGGATACCCCTTGGTCCCATGCAAACTGGGACGGTTGGTCACTGTGGCTATGGAGCTCCTCTTTGCAAGCACCCCAGCCTGCCCATAGCCAGAGCGGTGTTGTTGGTTAGTGGTGCCAACCCTTGAGTGTGGTCCTCGGACAGCAACCACGCCGTCCTCTGGGGGCTTGTTAGAAATGCAGACTCTCGGGATGCACCCCAGACCTGCCCTTTAACACAGAGCTCGGGTGACTCCCGTGCAGGCTCACGTTGGGAACAACGACTTCCGGCCTCACTTTGCTCGGAAACACCATGCGGACAGCGTCTGCTTCTGAGGCACCCTTTCCTGGGAGCCCCCGATCAGACCTGGGCCCAAGCTTTGGGATGGCCAGGAAAGCACTCGACCCATTTGAAACCATCCCAGCGGTGAGCAGCTGGTCGGTGACCGCCTCTCAGGGAGGCTCCCGAGGGGCAGCAGGCCTGCAGAGCGGCGCCGCCAGCCTTTTCTCCCTGAGAATACAGGGGAGAGCAGAGCCGGAGGACTGGCCTCGCATCTGCTCTAACTTAAATATGGAAGACGATGAATGCGTCCAAACTTTGGCTCCGTAACTTCGTACGATTAGCAGGACGGTATGGGTGACGCCTCCTATCTGATCTCAATATCCTATGGTTCTCAACTTGAGTGCCGATCAGAAGCCCTATGGGGCTTGTTCTCCTAAAAACAAAAATGCCAGGACCACACCGGGGACCTTCTGCATCAGGGTCTCTCGCGAGGGCCCAGGTTTCTGTGACCTGGGGAAGTCCCGCAGGTGGTTCTGAGGGGCATCCAGGGACCAGAACCGCTAGGAGCATTGCCTGCAGCCGGCTCAGCCCTGCGCTGTCTCTGCCATCCTGCCTGTCACCAGATGAAGGTGTTCTTCCCTCCCTCTAGAAAGCACTGAAGGGATGCCTGGCCCCTCACCTATATGGGCCAGCACACTCTTTTGGAAGAGGGGTGGAGGTGGGAGAGAAGGAGAGGATGGTGAGAGACTAGACTCTAGAGGACCCAAACCTTGGGGGTGCTTAGATGTGCAGTGTCCCAATATAGAAACCTTGACCCCATGACTGAAAGATTCACAGCAAACTTCTGCTTTCTGGGGAACAGACAGGTTCCTGAATGTGCCTCAGGACCTGATTGACCCTTGAGCTGGGTTTTGAAGGTCAAGTAGGAGTTAGCCAAGGAGCTGAGGCCAGGGTGGGGTAGTGCCAGGGGCATAGAGAACAGAGGGGCAGCCGTGGGTGTGTGTGACGATGCTATTCTAGCAAGAGGCTAAAGCAGGCCTTACAAGGTCTTGGATCTTGGGAGGTTATGCTCCATCCCGATGGTGACAGGGAGCCACTGAAGGGTTCTCAGCAGGAGGAAGGGAGCATCGTCAGATGTGCACTGACACAGACCACCTCAGGGTTGGAGAAAGATTCCATGCCCAGAGGCAGAGCCTCCAAAAAAGAGGTTGTTGTGGGATCCGGGGCATTTGAAGGCCCCTAAACCAAGACAATAGCCACAGAGAGGAGAGGACACCCTCCGGTCATGTTTAGAAGATAGAACGACTGGGCCACTGTGGCTTGAACGTGAGCAGTAAATGGGAGGGAGGAGTGGAGACAGACGCCCAGGTTCCTGGATGCACCACCTGGCAAATGACTGTGCCGCGTAGACGTCAGCGGGAAGGAGGGCAGCCTGCCGAGGAGGGGGTCGGGCCCTCCCACTGGAGATGCCTTTGTGCAGTGGACAGACGACCCGGGGAGGAGAGAAATAGAGATCTGGAGTCAGCAGCAGGTAAATGACCGTGTGGAAGGTCCAGGAGAGAGGGTGGGATGAGAGGGGGTCCCGGGCAGAGTGAGGGGAGCAGAGGGTCCTGGGCAGGCGGACACCAGCCATGCAGGGTGTGTGGGCGGGGGCTGTTTACTTTCATGAACTCGGGATTCTGTTGAAACCAAAACTGGCTTCATTCTGTCCATGGTCAATGAAATGAGGAATGGTGCCTGGAGTCAAAAGCAGTTCTCCACTAAATGGCTTGTTTTAAGTCATTATTGGTGGCTGCTTTCCTTGGGAGCTGTTGGTAAAAGCCTTAAAACCGCATTTCCTGAGCCGCTTGAACAAGAAAGGTAATCACAATACAGAAGCAAGTTAGAAGAGCCCCCCCACTCCGCACGCCCAGGGCCTCGATGGGCCTTTGCAGGAAGTGAAGAAGGGTCTGGAATAAGCGCACCTCGGGCCTGAGGAAAGGCTCAGAAGGGTTGGCGCTGCAGCTGCTGAGCCAGGCCCACCGGGTCCTTTCTTCCTGTGCCACACCAAAGAGGTGCAGGGAGGGGGCGGTGTTGTCATTTGCACCCAGGACAGGAAGCACCGGAAAGGGAGGCTGCAACGCCCGCGCCAGCCCTCTGTTCCCGTGGCCGCTCCGGCTCTGGCCGGCGTGCGCTGGGCAGGCTCTCGAGGAGGCTGGCTGGACGAGCACGGCCGTTTGGGGCAGCACCTGCGGGGTGGGGCTTGCCCCCGGGGCCCCCTCGGCCCTCAGCCCTCAGCCCTTATCTACCCACCCCAGGGAGCAGGTGCGGCTACAAAGAACGCCTGGGTGTGATCTCAAGTCCGCGGCTTGGGGCCAAGCCCCCTGGGTTTTCCCACGGCCTCACTTTCACTCCTGACCTATTTTCCTCAGGGGTTTCAAGGAGGAACCAACCCCGCTGACACCTGGATCGTGGACGTCTGGCTTCCAGACTGTGGGGCAGTTTCTTGATTAAGCCACCCCGCGTGTGCAGTTTGTAACGGCAGCCCCAGCAGCCGGTTCCCCTCTGTCCGGTGTGAAGAGGCGACCTCTTCCGAGAAGGGACAGGGGGATGCCGAGGGTCCCAGAACAGTTGTTCTGATGTATTTGTCCGGCCAAGTTAACAGTCCAGCTTCTCAGCAAGTCCCGCTCCTCCCTGCTCCCCGGCCTGTCCCTGAGTCTGTCCCAAGCTGGTTCGTTCACTTATTCACGTGCTGGTCCACCGTCCGCTGGTTTTCTGGGGCATTCCGTTCATTCGTCTTGTCTGCCTTCTGTGAGCCAGCTACTGTTCCAGATGCTGGGCGTGCAGTGGGGGGCCTGTCCTCAGGGCACTTCCGTTGCAGTGGGAGCCAGGGCATTAGCAGTGTCAGCCACGTGCTAGCTGCTGCAGTGACAGGAGCAAGGTGCCAGGAGCGGCTCGCTGGGGGTCTTGCTGTCCCAGCAAACCCTGACCCTGACCCTCCCGCTTCCATGTGGGCACAAAGAGGGCTCGGGTGTGTATAAACGGCCTCGTCACGCTGCTAAGTGTTCTGCTGGTCATGAGAAGTTGTGCATCGTGAGTACAGATGGGGACCTTCGTGTGTGCCTGCCCCCTTCTGCAAGCCCCGTCTTGGGGAGAGGACCAAGGGACTCTGTGGCCCAGGTGGCATGGATGTGTGACACCTGCCGGGGCTGGATGTTTACATAAAGACCACAAGGTGACAACACCAGAGGGTCATCGGGGACTCAGGGGGTCTCTGCAGGAGGTTGGGGGTCACAGGTGTTGTGCAAGGCAGGGCGACTCAAAACATGCCTCCTGGGATCACCAGTGCCACCTGGGACCTTTTGAGAGATGCAAATTCAGGCTCCACCCCAGACCTACTGAATCCGGAACTCCGGGGTGGGGCTCCCCGGGGGCTGCTGATGAACCCAGAAGTTGAGAAACACTGGTACTGGGGACAAGCGTGGCTCTGGGGCAAACGGGTCCAATTTGAGAACCGGCCTTCTGCTTACTGAGGTTTTGTTCTCTTATATTTAATAAGGGCATAAAAAAAAGCACCTAACTCCTCCCACCAACTTCCAAAGTTGTGAATAGTGTATTAGATAATGTGTGTGAGTGTGGGATCCAGTACAAAGGCAGGAAACACTAGCTAGTTATTCTTTTATTATAATTATTATTTTCCTATCTGCTTATGGAGAGCAGGCCTTCCTACCCAAAGCATTGGAGCATCGACAGCTGGTTAGAAACCCTCAGCGTGACCCCAGCCCTCTCTCAAACTGGCTGCCTGGCTGGCTCGGTGCTCTCTGCCCCCCAGGAGGACTGGGGAGGCTGGCTCGCTCGGGGCCCTAGAGGCCTGAGGGCTTATAAGCCAAGAGTTGTCAGGAATCTGGGCCCCAGCCTGCTCCAGGAAGTCTGGCCTACGATAAGGCAACACCACCATTCCCCCCCAGACAGTGCAAACTCAGGGCCTCTGCAGGGTCCAAACAAGGAAGCCTGGTGGCATTTTGGGGAGGACAGGTTCTGAGGGGAAGAGCAAGGTGATCGATAGGTTTGTGTGTGAAGTGGAGGCAGCCATAAAGATTTCCTAGGAGCCAAGGCGGTCCGGGGCTCCAGGTACCAGGGAGGGCGGGAGTGTGGTCTTAGTGTTCCTATTGTCCCACCGACTTCTTGATCAGGGCTTCCCTCTGAGCACCTCGCTTTGTGACCCAGAGAGTAGGAGGTTGTTGAAAGCTGTAATAAAGCTCCGAGCTTGAAGCAGCTTTGCCGCTGTTGGGGGCAGTTGCCCCGAGCAGTTCAGAAAGGCCATGGCAGACACGCGCACTCAGCGAGCTCACGGGCATTTCCACGGGCATTTCCTGCCCTGCCCCACTCCTTCATCAGGAAGCTTTACTGGGTGAGGCTGGACTTGGGGGCGGGGGGGCATGGCCTTGGACTCCCAGGCCTGCTTACATGGCACGACCAGCCCAGCCTCTTCTTGCACAGGGGCCGAGGTGGGGCCTACACACCTCATCGGGGGACTGAGGCTTTTCCCTAGCTCCTTCCCAAGATTCCCTGGGAGGTAATCCAGGTGTTGGGCCAGTTTGTCAGGGTCATGAAGAGGCTGGGATACAGTGGCCTCCCCTGAGCTCAAAGGGCTTCGGCCCTGTCTGCACGGGTGACACCTTCCTGGTCTGCTCTCGAGTTCAGTCTCCTTCTGTGGTGGGCTCTGACCCCTTTCCCAACCGTGACCCACCCCAACCCCTGCAGAGATAACTATCAGCGATATTCCCCCAGTTGGCTCTCCTGGCTTCCCCTCTGGGGCTCACCAAATGGGGTGAGGACACTAACATTCCCGCAAAAGATATGCTCGGCCACTGACAAATCAGAGAGAGGAAATAAAGGTTATATATTCCTGTCAACCTTCCATTCAGATATATATTTTCCTCCCATCATCCTTGCTTTTTTTATTTTATTATTTATATGTCTCTTTTATTATCTGGATTCTTAAAAACGATCTAAAATTGTTTAGGAAAAAGACATTTTTAGTGGTAATCTACTTCTCATGTCAAAGGGGGATGAAATGTGGGGAAGAAGATTAACCCCCAAGTCAGGCCACAGTCACGGCTTAGACACAGGGAAAGGGGTGGAGGGGTCTGTGCTGAGTTGACTGTTGTGCCCACCCAGGTGGACTCTCTCCCTTCCCGTCCCTGCCCCCTCTTCCCCGGTCCCTCCCCAAGAAAGAGGGGCAGATGCCTCTTGGGGAGAGACGTTTCTCTCCCTCTGCTCCTTTGCTCCTCAGGGGTAAGAGAAGAGCTAAGGGAAGCAGGTAGCCCCACTGGCCCCACCCAGGCCCCTCACGGAATGTGGCTTCTTGGCTCACCCACCTTCACACAACCTTCTGACACCCTCTCTCCCCAGCCTGTCCTGGTCTCAGGTCATTCGGTGGCCCCTAAGCCTTCAGCTGTGGGCCTATAAACCTTCCCCATACACTGGTACTCCGGTCTTCCGTCTGAGCCCATCCCCCCAGCCTCTAAGCTGTCTCCCCCCGAAAACCCTGGGCGGATTGCGCATTGCCATTCCCGATAAACCCTGAACCCAAATCTACCGCCGTGCACGCATCTTGTGTTGTTCTGGAAGGACTCGGGGCTTCGGGCTTGGTCTGTGTGATGTCTCTTCGGGAGAGAATGTATACGGCACGGTGTGAAAGAGCTCGCCCACTTGGGTTTGGACGGCCGTCCACGGCGTGCCCTTGGGCACATCTCATCGGTCTTTGTTGGTGGTGGTTTCGTTGTGGTAAAATACACATTTACCATCTGAATTATTTTAAGGTATACAGTTCGGTGGCAGGAAATACATTCATGTTGTTGTGCAAATCACCACCACCCAGCTCCAGAACTCGTCTTACAAAACGGAAACTCTGGAAAGTTCTGACAGCATGGTATAACATGGATGAACCTTGAAGACATCATACTAAGTGAAGTAAGTCTGTCACAGAGGGACAAACACTGCACGATTCCGCTCCTAGGAGGGAACGAGAGTTGTCAAATTCCTAGACACAGAGAGTGGAATGCTGGGGGCCAGGGGCTGGGCAGAGGGGGAAGTGAGGTGGTGGTACTGAATGGGGACAGAGTTTCAGTTTGAGTCTTGGAGGTTGGGTGCAGAACAGTGTGAATATATTTAACACAAATGAACTGACACTTGAAGATGGCTAAGGAGGTAAATTTTATGTTTTATGTAATTCACCGCAATTAAAAATTTTTTAAACTAAAAATAAATTTAAAAAATGGAAACTCTGTACCTTTACCCCACTTCTATTTGCCTCAGTTTACTCATTTGTCAAATAGGAATAATCATACTACCCATCTTGGAGGGGCATTGTAAGGATCCGCTGGGGGATGTATAGGAAGTGTTCACATCGGTGCCTGGCCACCCAAGAGCCTCATGTCAGCTCTTACTATTACTAGTGTTTCCTGTTGAGCAGGGTGGTAAGGGGGAGGTTAGTAGAGAAAAGGGACAGGGATGATAGGATAGGGTGGGGAAGTGTGAGGGAGGGGAGTCTGTCCCAGGACCTTGGGAATCTATCCCCCCCGAGACAGAGGAATTCCTTAAGGCTTATTGACCTGAATGCCTGGGTCCCAGAAGAACAGCTGAGTCGGCCGATTATGCAAACACTGGTCATTTGAATTTGTGATCATGCATATACAGTAGGCTGGAATTTCGGAGTCTCCTACCTAGCAGAAGGGTGAGCTGAGCTCACTTTGGGCACAAATCAGAAAGGTTGAGTACATGGGAGATTTTTAAATTTCTTAACGGAATAAACTACCTCCAAGCCCTGCAACAGGGTTGCTGGCAATATGGTTGCAAAGTGTCTTACCTTCCAGTTGAGTACCCTCAGAGCAATTTTGAAAAACATTTCCATAAAAAAAAGCCTTATGAAACTATAAATGTAATTACATGTAATAAGCAACCGTATTTAATAAGAAAAAAATCACATCCTTAAAAATCTGAGTATGGTCCCCCGTTACGTTGGGGTGTCACCCAGGTGAAGCCCGGGTTCCTGGACTCTCTCCTCCTTATAGCACCGCCACCCCCCATGACTGCAGGACAGCAACTGAGCAGAGCCCCCCCAGTCCTGTGGAAAGATCCAGCTGCAGATGGGCAGCAAAGATGAATGAAATGAAAAAAGATTAGTCCAAAGGGTTTTACAGCATCTGTCGGACCAAATGTTTTCTGATGTTTGTATGAATTCTCTCAGGCTCTTGCTCCAAGGACTGTAATGACCTCATTCCCCGCTGACTTTGCCCTCCAGCCAGACCGCAGGCAAGTCCGGGTGGTCTTCTGTTGCAGGAGCTGAGGAGTGGGGACAGGCTGCCTCCTGTCCTCAGGGTGTGTGTATGGATGGGGGTCCGCAAGCACGATGCCTGGGAGTGAGGGCTGTGGGACCCCTCCGCCTCTCCCCCTTCCCTCCGTCCTCCATCCTTAGGCAATGGCTGCAGCACTAAGGCTGGGAATGCTGGAGATACCGGTGCTTTTCTGTTCTTTAGCTTTATCGGGTTTGACTGACGTACAAGACACGACACACATTTGAAGTGTGCATTTTGAGAAGTTTCGACATACGTATACACCCATGAAACCGTTAGCAGGAGATACATATCCACCCTCTGCACCCCTGTGCCCCTCCCAGGCAACCACGGATCTGCTTTTTGCCTCTATACATTCTTTCCATTTTACAGAATTTTGTTTAAATGGAAGGGTGCGTTATGTCCTTCTTTGGCCCAGACTCTTTCACTCGGCATCATTATTTTTTCAGATTCATCCATGGTCACGTGTATCACCTGTTCATTTCTTTTTAATTCTGTCACTTGTTTATCCATTCGAGTGTGGATGGGCATTTGTAGACAAGACTTTGTGTGGACAGATGCTTTCATTTCTTCTGGGTAAATAGCTAGGAGTGGAATAACTGGATCATGTGACGGTAAGTCCATGTTTATTTAAGCAATTACCTCACCGTTTTCCAAAGCGGCTGTGCCATTTTATGTCCCCACCAGCAGCACGCGAGAATTCCAGTTGCTCCGCATTCTTACCAGCATTTGCTACTGAAGGCCTGTAATTGTGTACATTCTGATAGACGTTCACTAGTATCTTGTGGTTTTGATTTGCATTTCCCTAACTAATGATTTTGAGCCTCTTTTCATGTCCTTATTTGCCATCTGTATACCTTCTTGGGTGGCTCGCCTATTTGAATCTTTGTCTATTTTTAAAATTGGGTTATTTGTTATTATTGAGTTTTGAGAGTTTAAAAAAAATATAACTAACACGAGTCCTTTATCAGATATATGCACACAGTCTGCGACTCGCCTTTCCGTTCTCTTAGCAGGGTCTTAGGAAGAGCACGAGATTTCTTTCTAAGAAGTGTAATTTATCAATATTTAATTTCATGAAGCGCGCATGGGTGTCACATCTAAGAAATCTTTCACAGAAGGTCACAAAGGTTTTCTCTTACGAGTTCTTCCAGATATTTTAGAGATTTGGTTTTACATAGGTTTATGATCTGTTTTGAGTTAATTTTTATATATGCTGAAGGCATGAATCCAAGTTTATTTCTTTGCATATGTGTATCCAACTGTTGCAGCCCCATTTGTGGAAAACACTATCTTTTTCTTCACTGAATTACCTTTGCCCCTTTGTAGAAAATCAGTTATGCATTTGTTTCCTAGGACTGCCTAATAACATACCACAGACCTGGGGGCTCACAACCACAGACGTATATTCTCTCACAGTTCTGGAGGCTCGGAGTCTGAAATCAAGGGGTTGGCAGGAAGCATTCTCTCCAGAGGCTGTAGTCTCGAATTCTCTCTCACCTCTTCCAGCTTCTGGGGGCTCCAGACATTCCTTGGTTTGTGGCAGCATAACCCTAATCTCTGTCTCGTCTCTCCCTGGCCTCCTGCCCAAGTATCTCTCAGGGTCTTCTCTTCTTATACGGATACCTGTCATTGGCTTCAGGGCCCATCCTAAATCCAGGATGTTCTCATCTTACGATCTCTAACTTAATTACATCTGAACAGACCCATTTTCCAAATAAGATCACATTCATAGGTGCCGGGTGGACATTTGCTTTGGGGAAGGGAGGAACACAAGTCAGCCCACTCCACACATCTATGTGTGGGGCTATTTGGCTATTACCGCTTTGTAATAAGTTGTGAAATCAAATAGTGTTAGTCTTCCAGCTTCGTTCTTTTTCAAAGTTGTTTTGGCTGTTCTAGTTCCTTTGTATTTCCACATGAATTTTATTTATTATTATTATTATTATTATTATTATTATGAGAAAGAAAGGAAAAGGGAGGGAGAGCAGGGGGAGAGGGGGAGAGAGAGAGAGAATCTTAAGCAGGCTCTGTGCCCAGCATGAGCCTGATGCGGGGTTTGATCTCATGACCCTGAGATCATGACCTGAGCGGAAATCAAGAGCCAGATGCTTCACCAACTGAGCCGCCCAGGCACCCCTCCACATGAATTTTGGAATCAACACGTCAACTTCTACCAAAATGACTATTGGGATTTTTTTTGAGATTGTGTTGAATCTATTTGGAGAGATTTAACATCTTAACAATAATTGTGTCTTCCAAACTATAAACGAGGTAGGTGTCTCCATTTATTTAGATCTTTAATTTCTCTCATCAGTGTTTTGTAGTTTTCTACATACATGTCTTTCACATCTATTGTCATGTGTTTCCCTTTTCAGATATTTTGATAGTACTTGAAAAGGGTATTGTTATTTTAATAGCAGTTCTGATTGTTCATAGCTAGTATATAGAGATGCAATCGATCTGTAGATATTCACCTGCAATCTTACTAAACTCACTTACTGGTTTAATTGCTTTTTTGTAGAGTTAACAATCAGATTTTCTTTATGTCATCTGAGAGTAAAGACAGCTTTACTTTTTCTTGCCACTAGGGATTTCTTCCTTGCCTTACGCATTGGCTGCAATCTCAAACACAATAACAACGTTGAGACTGGATGTTCTGATGTGCACCTGACCTTAGGAAGAAGACATTCAGTCTTCCACCATGAAGTATGCTGTAGTTGTAGGTAGAGTGACCAGTCGTCCCAGTTTTCCTGGGACCAAGGGGTGTTGTGGGCTGCACCACCCTCAGTGCTAAAACTGGGATATTCCCAGGCAAACTAGGACAGTTGTCACCCTAATTGAGGGTTCTGGGCCAGTTCCAATGATGATCTTTTCTTCTCATTATGGGATGTATTTTTCAGTTTCTTTGCATGCCTGGTAATTTTTTATTGGATGCCAGACATTGTGGATTTTACTTTGTTGGGTGCTAGATAATTTTGTATTCCGATAAATATTCTTTTTTTTTTTTTAAAGATTATTTATTTATTTGACAGAGAGACAGCCAGTGAGAGAGGGAACACAGCAGGGGGAGTGGGAGAGGAAGAAGCAGGCTCCTAGTGAAGGAGCCTGATGTGGGGCTCGATCCCAGAACGCCGGGATCACGCCCTGAGCCGAAGGCAGACACTTAACGACTGTGCCACCCAGGTGCCCCTCCAATAAATATTCTTGAATGTGTTCTGGGATGCAGCAATTTTATCCTTTCATGCCTTTAGGATTTGTTAGGTGAGATGAAAGCAGTGTTTAGTCTAGAGCTAATTATTTTCACTACCTAAGTACGATCCTTCTGAGTACCCTACCCATAAATCATGAATGTTTCCAGTCTGACTGGTGGGAATAGCGAGTATTCCCGGCCCTGTGTGAGCTCTGGGTACTCTTCCCTTCATCTGTTTGGGTGGTTCTTTCCCCAGCTGTGAGTAGTTTCCTTACACACCTGTGCAGGTCAGCGCTCTACTTAAATCTTGGAGATTCCCAGGGTTCTCTCTCCATGCAACTCCCTCTTCCTGGGTACTCATTTGTGTGCTGTCGCTGCCTAGATATCTCGAGCTTGCAGCTCCTTCTCCTCACTCACAGTCTGCTGCGCTCGGCCTCAGTGTCCCTTCCCTGCTTCATGGCTTAGAAATTCTCTCAAGGCTGTAAACTGAGGCAATTGTAGGGCTTGCCTGCTTTGTTTCCCACCTCTCAGGTGTCCTTGACCTTTGTAGCCCGACGTCCAGGGTCTTGGAAGCCATCATTTCGTGCATCCCTCCATCAGGCTAGGAGCTCCTAGAAGGCAGGGGGCTGTGCTTGGTTCATCAGGCTGGGTGCTGCTGGAGAGCAGGCAAGACCTGGACCTCTGCCTTCCTCCTTATCCCTCCTTCAAATCATGTTCTAACAGATACTTAAGACCATCCCATTTTACTCATGGTTATTGCCTCCAAGTACATGTTTGCTTTCATGTGACACAGATTAAGCTGCAGTCCCTTGAGATTGCCCTTTCTTCTCTCAATGGTTCCCAAGACCACACATCCTCTAGAAAGTCTTTCTGGTTGGAGTGAGATAGATGTTGTCTCCTTGCCACACCACCTGCCCATGAGTTTATGAATCCTTTCCCCCTGGTTTGCCATTCTCCCAGTGATTCCTAGAACTACTGTCTCCAATCTTGGGTTGCCCCAGAAAGGTTTTAATCCACCTTACCAGTTCTGTGGGAATCTATGGGGGTTATAGTTGAAATAATGTGAAGAAATACTGCTGGTTATATCCCACTCATGAAGATTCACAGAGCATGTTAAGCTTTTAAAGGCGCTGATAAATACTGTAGTAGAGGAAAATGTTTGCTTTGTTCACACATATTTTCTAAATGTAATTGATTCCAGTAACTTTTCTTTGATCTCAGAATCTCTCTGTACTATTTATTGTTCTTAGGAACACACTTAAAGAAACACTAAATCGTCATGAACAAATGAGAGGTTCTCCTCTTCTGTGTCCATCTCTTCCTAGAGAACAGATGAATGTTTGTTAAGCAAATGATTCAAAGAAAGAATTTGAAATCACTCTCAACAACCCATTCTGACTTTATCCTTATAGAGCAGGCTGGTTTTCCATGGGATTCTCTGGAGCCTTGCTCACAGCATGTTTGGTTGCCCCCTCCTACCGTGTGTTCTTTGAACCCCACATTAGTCATTTGCTCCTATTTGGAACTGGTTTGGTGTCACATGAGTAAGGCTGGGGCACAGACTAATCAGAACACAGATAAAGGACAGGACCACACCATTGCACAACTTCAGGGGCATCCTTCATGCTGAAATCTTTGTGACGGGCATTCCCCTGGAGTCATGCAACACAGTAGCCCTAGGGAGGTGTTTGAAAGTAGACACTCTGTGGGCTTTCTCATTTCTAGATCCCGAAAGTACCATTGCTCTGCATGGAAGACTGTTCTGCACATTCTCTTGTCAAAATTCTACTTCAGTCGTAGCTAAATGCCGCTTCGAGGAAACCATTCTGGGTTCCTCAGAGGGCATTAGTGTCTTCTTTCTCTGAACTCCCATGGTTTTATCAGAGTCTGCCTTTGAACGCGATTAGTTGTGTCCAGGCCTTCCTCCCTGACTCGAATGTGCACTTCATGAAAACAGGGACTGTGTCTCACTCATTTCCGGATCCCTGGTTCTTTAACATAGGACCTGGCCGGGCAGAAGTTCGCAGATGTTTTAACAGACTAGTGAACAAACGAGCTGAGGTTCAGTGGAAGCTCTGAAGATCAGACATCCTCAGCCCTTCTGGGAAAGTCTTCAGTGGAGCATACCAGGGTTCTTCAGGGCTCAGGGCAGGCTGAGAAGGGAGGCGGGGGGTCTGAGACATTAAGGTGCTTGTATCAGTTCGGCACAAAGCCAGAGAGGTGGTGAGACTCAGCTCAAAGTCCAGCCAGCTGTGTTGATGCTGTCATGAAAACCTGGTAGATTTTGTCCTCAATGTCCTCAGTGAGGACCCTCCAGCACACACGACTGGACACATTCGTGTCCAGGGGACACGTGTGCGGGGACAACTTAGGCAGACACGGGAATTATCACGCGTGGTCACATCCACAGGGAGATATGCCGATGTGCACTTGCACGGCGCATGAGGCATGCAAGAGCACACATACGTACACAGGCTGGGCGATCTTTGAGAGCCCAGAAACACAGTGAGTGTGATAACAGGTAGTCAAGGGTGGGGAAATGCGAGCCCTGAGCAAACAGATGGGCTGTCTCTTGATAACCAAAGCCAAAGGAAGCTTGGAAAGACTGAACACCGAACTCCTCCCCGCCTTCCCTTCCTCTCTTCCAGAGAGTTCTGGAACTTCAGGCAACAAGCCAGCAAGATCCTTCCAGCATTGCCCCCCTGTAAGGAACCACAGTGTCTGATAGGCAGCCGCCGGAACCAGCAAGCATCCAACTAGCTTGGACCCTTCCTGGCTCAGCTCTGCACCGGATGGCAGGGAGGCCTCTGGGAAGGGGGCAACTTCAGGTAATCCCCTCCTCTGGGCCATGCCCCTGCAGTGGTCCAGCTAGTTCCAGCCTCCAGAACAGTGCTTACACCTTGCCTGTGTCTTCCAGTTACTGTCCTTGCAGTCACAGTGGATGCGTGTGTGTGGGGGGGGTGTGTGTGTGCATGTGTGTTGGTGTCCCTGTGTGTCCTCTGTCTGGTCGGGAGCTCCCAACAGCTTCTCTCTCTTGAGCAAAGACCGTGCCTCCCTGGGCTCTTCTAGAAGGCACTGCTTTCTCCTCACCTGTGTCCGCACTGAGGGCCCCGAATGAGTGGTTTCTGAGTTGGGCTCTTGCACTCTCAACACTCCAGATCATTAGGGCAATCATGGCTACAGAGGGCTTTTAACATGGGGCCCTGGTGAGCCTCCATACTTCAAGTTTCAATCTCTGGCAGGCTCAGAGGCCGCAGGCCGGGGAAGCGGGCCCCAGCACAATCCCAGCTGCAGCACCCCAAGACAGAGTCCTCTCAGGTTTCTTGGCATATCTGACTCACTAGGGAGTTGTTGAGAACCTGAGGTTTCCTCAATAATTTACATCCGTGCTCCTCCCGTGACAGGATCACATGGCCCCGGACAAAGACAGCAAACACTATCCCGGGGAACCTGATCTCCTGGGTCCAGTGACAACAACAAAGGGAACAATGCCCAGGATTGCTCTGAGCTCCGGCCAGCACCTGGGAGGTCTGGACCCAGCTGGAAGCCAGTGACCTGAGAGGGCCACTCAAGCTCAGCAATGGCCTTACTTGCTGGGAGGTGGAGGGTAATTGAGAAAAAGGCAGCCAGATGCTCCAGGAGTCTCAGGAAAAAGATGGAGGCTGGGTTTTGCCCAACACCACTAGCCTGTGGGGCTACGGAAGAGGTTACTGCGGCATGGCTGCTCCATTCCACACTCCGTCTCTGTCCTCGTCTGAACTGAGTGTCTGCTGGGTCTTCTTGTTCCCTGTCCTCTCACCTGTGCTCAGGGCCCATTCCCCTCCCTTGGTCCCATGCCCAAGTTCTCCTGCATCCTCAGCCTTCTCTCTTCACTGACTCCATTCCTTCAACATATAAACACACTCAAAACTTTGGAATCTTCCAGTAAATCCGCCCTTACCCCTCCAGTCACCACCCTACTACTCTCTTTCCTCCTTGGATAAGCCACTGGAGACAGACTGAGAGCCTTCCTCACTGCCCACAGCCCATTGGCCTCCACCTGTTCCACAGAAGCAGCCCCACCCCCGCCCCGCCAATGACTAATATTCCCACAAACACTCCTGGGCACCTGAATGTTCCACAGATAAGCTCTGGACTTGCTATTTGTTCATCAAAAGTTTTTAAAATACCTTCTCTTTGCCAGGAAGGGAGGTATAATGTGAATGCAATTAAGGCCAAGGAGCTTACGATTTGACAGTAAGCAGAAATACGAACCAAGCATAACAGATCTGATTGCTGGGAACCCAAGGGAAGTGCATGGAACCAGGAGGGAAGGAGCAACTGGTCAGAGGAAACTTTCCAGGGGAATTGGGTTGGAACTGAGTTTTGAGGGATGTGTAGGAAGTGGATAGAAGAAATTGGGATTTGGGCTATAAGAGTCTTTCACTTTATTTTTCTTTCTTCTTTCTTTCTTTCTTTCTTTCTTTCTTTCTTTCTTTCTTTCTTTTTTTTTTTTAAGGTGGGATAGGGGCAGAGGGAGAGGGAGAGAGAGAATCTTAGGCAGGTTCCATGCTCAGCGCAGAGCCTGATGTGGGGCTCAATCTCATGACTCTGAGATCATGACCTGAGCCAAAATCAAGAGTCAGATGCTTAACCCACTGAGCCAACCAGGCGCCCCTGAGTCTTTCAGTTTTAAAAGTGACAGGACAAATTTAAGCAAACCAGGGACAACTGGGTGAAGCTGGTCTCCGAACTCACAAAGCATTCAGACTTGCTGCTCTCCTCACATCATCTCTGTTGTTTCTTCCTCTGTGTTGAACTCATTCTCTCCTATCAATCTTCCTTCATGTTTCAGGGGACAGGAGGGCCATGGCCACAGGAAATCCTAGGCTTCTATCACCTTAGTTGGTTGCCCCCAGAAGAAAAAAGAACCCTCCTAGCACCTATATATATATAAAATCCCAGAGGAGGGCTCTGATTGGTCCAGCTTGGGTCACGTGCCCATCCTGGGCCAATCATGGAGGGATGGGATACTCTGCTTGACCAGGCCTGGCTTTCCTCCCCACCCCTGGGGCCAGTGGGCAGGATGATTGGCAGCTCCATCAGGACCGCATGGAATGAGACAGGAGAGGTAATCCAAAGGAGAGGGTACTGAGAACACAGACGACAGATGTTCATAACAGAGTACTTTCTAGCCGGAGAGAATCACGCATACGAAACCATACAACAGCCATGGAATGTGTCTCGGAATAACTAGGAGTTTTATATAGCTGTATCTAAGGATCAACTTAGGGGAGTGACGAGAAATAAGCCTAGAGAAGAAGAAAGAACTTGGAGGCCATATGTAGTAAACAACAGAGTTTGAATATTATCTTAAAAGTTATGGAGAATCTTGGGAAATTTTATGTCAGATATTTACACGATCAGATTCTTATATTTGAGAAGAAAAATGCTTTTGCCCATAGACCTGATCTTTTCCTTTCTTCCCTATTTCGGTTAATGGCATCGCCATTCCACTAGTTCCATGAGCGAGACATCTGAGGGCAACTTGGGGTCATCTCCCTCAGCCAGGTCCTTCCTGGAGCCTCTCCCCGTTAGCCAGTCTTTTCCTTTCTGTGACACTGCCTTCGCTCAGGCCTGGCTCTGTCCTTGCCAGGACTGCGGTGGTGGGTCCTGCTGATGCAGACCAAGGAGGGAGGTTTCCATGGCGCAGCCCAGGCTGGGTTAAACCTGGTTCTCTCTGCTCCCAGGGTGCTCGCGGCTCTCACGGCACCCATCCCACAGCACTGTAACTGTGCCGGCTGACTCTGACCCCACCTATTTTAATTTTTTTTAAGTAAATGATTTCCATACTTTGGGACGTTATGATTAGTATCACCTCTTGCAACACATTTCACATCTGACCACGTGCAGAGTCTGAGTTTACCCCTGGGGGGTCTTTCCTGAGGGGGGAATTACAAGGAAGGACTCCTCCGTGCACACCCCAGCGAAGGACCCATGGCTGGCCAACACCAGGGTCAGGGAAGCACGCAGAGCAGCCCTTCCCAGCCCTCCCTGAGGCTCTTTGGCTCCTTGGTCCAGAACTCAGCTTCTCTGGAAAAGCTTCTCAGACAAAGCCCGTGCTGCTCCGGACACTCCTCTCTCTGGCCGCATCCTCACGGCCTTGTGTGTTCACTGCTGGGCCCACACGTGCCTGCCCGCTCAGGAAATCAGCTGGCCTCATGCTTTGGAAAGACTGCCAGTCCTTGCTTTACACTTTCTCATCTTTCCCTCCTTCCATCTAGGAGCTTCCTGGGGGTGGTGGAGGAACATACCACCCCCTTCATCTGTCCATCTCCCAGCCCCGTACTGTCTGGTTCCAGCCTGGGCTCAGCCACCCAACCTAATGGCTCACTGATGCTTGATGATCAGATTCTCTTTCCTTCTTCCCTGAGACTCTCCGGGGAGGTGAGAGGAGGCTGCTGTCTGGCCTCTCCTTTTAGCTGTCTGGAGCGTCTGTCTGTCCCTCCGGTTAGCTTCGACTTTGCTCTCTCCCCTGTGGAGTGGAAAGTGTGCAGCGCTAAGAGTCAGAAACTCTGACTTATGCTCTCAGGCCTACCACCAGTTAGCTCTGTGACCTCGGGGGTCATTCATGCCCCCTGGTCAGTTTGCTCACCCATTAGAAAAGAGGGCGAGATCACTCATCCTCTTGTCTTTATGAGGACCGAGTAAGACAAGTGCCTATAAAGTGCTGTGCAAACCGTAGGCTCCCTTCCGTGGCATGCATTCCCAGGGTTATGTTACCCCTGTGCTCTTCTCAGTGGAACACTAGATTACAAGTGGCTTCAAGCGCGAAAACAGGCCTTGTCTCACATGTCAAGAAGCCTGGAGGGAATTCCAAGACTCAGCAGCTTGACAATGTCCAGGCTCTGGCTTAGCTTCTGTACGAGGCTCTTGGCTTTCTTCTTACTAGATGCCACAGCTGCTCCCGGGCTCAGCTTCTCATGCCAACAGTCGAAGCAGGAAGGTGTGGGTAAGGCGGGGGGTGAGGGGTGGGGGAGGGGAGTTGCTGGTTAGAAATGTGAACCAGCTAACATCTAGCTCAGCTACTATCAGGTGGGACAGGACAGGCTCTGGAGGGGCCTTGTTGATAAGGAGGAGGGAAGAGACTCCCTTGTCTCTCTGTTTTTATCAAGGAGGGAGAGTTTCCCAGAAGCCCCCAGTGGACTCTCCCTCAGATTCTATTGGCCAGGACTGGGTCACACAAATAAGCTGAGTGGTGGTATGGACTAAGATTCTAAATCAATCATGGTTCGGCCATGGGGTCGGGAGGAGGGCCCCTCTGGCACGCAAGAGAAATTGGGGTTTAGCCAGCATGGCAGGTGGGGGGCCTGTCCTGCAGCCCCCGCCCTGTCTTCCCTGCCTCATTCCAGGCTCCGCATAACGGGCCCTGCCTTGCTCTTCCTTTCTGATTCCTGCTGTCCCTCCGAAGACATCTTGCCATTTTTGTCTTCCTTTCCCAGGACTCAAAGTCCACTCTCTTCCTTCCTGACCCACTGTACCCTGAACCTTTATGCACCAAGCCCGTCACCGTAATGGTGTCAATGACCTGCGTCTCCAGCTAGTTAGAATCTGAGTCTTTCTCTTCCTGCACCGACTTTATCAGATGATCTGGAAAACATTTCGGGATCTTGACTGTGCCTCCAAGTTCACACTAGCCCTGATGGCTGGATGTGTGCTGTGGAATCAGGTCAGAAAGCCTTTTTTTTTTCAGTAACAATCCCCAGCATTCACACGGCATCGGAGCATTTCGCTCACCCTTGCACAGACCCACCTAATCTATCTTGACCCCCGTGGGAGCCCAGGAGGCAGACAGGCTAGGCCGGCGTCATAACCACCTGTGTGGGATGAATCACACGAGGCTCCAGGAAATCAAGGAGCCTGCCCGAGGCCATGGGGCCCCTAGCAGTTGGGCCTGGAGCAGGGATTCCTGGCTCGGGCCCTGACTGAGGGCCTTTTCCGTTGCTCCACAACTCCGAGACAACTCACGACTGGCCGGTTTAGATTCCAGACAAGCAGGAGTTTGCCAGGCTCATGAGTTCCCAACAACAAAGCCCCTGTGTATGCCAGGAAGAGAGCGTAGGAATCGGGTTTAACGGGAAGCCAGGCACAGGGCGGCAAACAATGGTTATTATATGTCACATCCACATCGAACTCCGTTGGTTTGAAAATTTTGCTCACAGATGTTTCATCTCATGTCTCAGCAGCCCTGTGACGTGGAGATGGCAAGGCAGATGACTGCTGCACATGGGGAAACTGAGGAAATGTGACTCGCTGGCTAGAAAAGCTGAGCTGTGACCTAAGCCAGAGATTCCTGTTTCCCAGGCCCGGATTCTCCCCGCTCACAGATGAACAACAATCATTAACCCGCCCCTCTGCTCGAAGGTTCGGGGGTTCTGGCTGGTCAACTTGTCTGTCAACTAGTTTCTCAGAAGAAGGCAGAGAGTAACTAGGACCTAGAAAGCGGTTTCAGGGAAATGTGGCCAAGGGAAGAGGGCCTTGGGAAAGGAAGGAAGGGGTTGGCCAGAGGCTCAGAGCAGGCGTGCTGAGCCAGCAACTCTGGCGGAGCCCAGGGCAGCCTCAGGCAGGCAGCCAGCTGGACTCCAGGGAGCGTGTGTGCAGGAGGGGACTGAGGAGCGGGGTGGCGGGGTCCCCGGGGTTCTCCAGCCAGCAGGGAAGCTTTACTCGGAGTCCTTTCCTGGGCTTTGCGGCTGTTTCTCTAGAAAGCCTCTGGGGATCAGCCTCTCCCCTGAAGCGCTTCATCATGGCCACAGCCAGTCTCGGCGATGCCATCCGGGGTGCATCAACATGCTGCCCTAAGGGGAACAGAGCCTGTGCCCTTCCCCTCCCTCGCCCCCTGCCCAGCCCATTCAGGAAGCACACTCCGTAAATAACAGCTGATTGGCCCTCGCCCGCTGTGCCATCTCCGGGGCTCTGGGGCTGGGGAAGACGGTAGCCCCAAGACTGAACAACTGTGGGCATCGAAGAGGAGCACAGAGACCCACAGGGGAACAGTGCAAGTGATGTTTTGTCTGCAGATCTCCTTGCCACCCCTGCTCCCAGATTCTGTCGAGAGCTGGTCCCTAGCGAAATCTGGAGGCCCCTGTACAGACACATTGGGTGTCCCTCCCTATATTTCCTGTGCCCTCTGCCTTCAGCTGCCCTGATGGTAGCTGGCTGATGGTTCTCTGGGGACTTACACTCACCTTGGGCACATCCTACCTGAAGCCCACTCCCTGAGTCTTTTTGCTTTTGGCCCCAGGGTTTCTCCAGTGCCAGGAAAGCTTCTCTCACCTACGGCAGGGACAGCCTAGAAATTTGGAGAAGTTAATGGCCACAGGGGCAGCCCCTAATCAATGGGGGACAGGAGGTGATGGGTGAATGCCCAGCTTCCTGCAGAACTGAGCTCCCGCTGGCCACAATGGCAGTGTCAATGTCCCCAGTATTCACTCTTCCTTGTCCCTTTCTCTTTCCTCTACACGCTTTCTGATCCCGGACTCATTCTAAGAATCATGCCCCAAATAAACTATCTGCACCCAAAGCCTTATCTCAGGCTTTGCTTTAGAGGGAACCCACACTGGGGCGCCTGGGTGGCTCCGTCGGTTAAGCATCTGACTCTTGATTTCGGCTCAGGTCGTGATCTCGGGGCTGTGGAATCGAGCTCCGCTTCAGGCTCCGCTGCAGGGTGTGGAGTCTGCTTGGGATTCTCTCACTCCCCCTCCCTCTGCCCCACCCCACCCATGCTTGTGCATGCCCTTGCTCTCTCTCAGAAACAAACAAGCAAAAAAAAAAGAGGGACCCCCAACTAAGACCCCTCTCACTGGACGAGATGCATGACCATCTCTGCTTACCCGGGCTGCGGTAGCGCCCAGCAAGCTTCCCCCTCCCAGATGGGTTCGCGGTGCTTTTACTAAGGGCAATAAAGGAGAAGAGGCTGCGGCCTAGTGATCCATCGACCTTCCTGGGCGGGTTTCCCCTGCCAGCCTCCCCTCTCTGAGCAACTATACAGAGGCCCCCTGAAAAAAGCGTAAATCACAGCGGTTGAGAGGCCAGACTGAGGCCTGATACCCTGCATCTGAATCCTGGCTCGGCCATCATTCATGGGGTGATTTGGGGCAAGTCACCTAAACTCCAGGTGTCATTTCATACATCTGTAAAACAGCGATAGTATCACCGACCTCGTGGGGTTGTTTTGAAGGTGGTGACGTGCTCGGAGTATTTCCTAGCCCACGGGAGCTGGGAGCTGTGTTTGCTACTCTTACCTCCTCTTCCCCAAGAGGACCCTGTGCAGGGCCGTGGGAGGAGGAACAGACCGGGGGCACGGAGGCCCCCCAGCGGCCTGGCACCTTCCCGTTCCTCACTTCCTCCTTGGGGTCCTGGTGGCAGGGCGGACTTCATAAACGTGTCACCCGCACCTGTGTTAATGTTCTGCTGTCGCCGTCTTGCAATTCTTCAAATTTTCGGACCAGGGGCTCTGCGTTTCGCCCCGGGTCCTACAAACGATGTAGCTGGTCCTGCCCGGTGGCTTAAATCGTGGGGAGAGGCCTCTGTGAACGATGAGAGCAAAACGAACCCCGTCCTCTGGCCAAGCTGAGCTCACGCTTTCTTCCCCCGCTGAGCGCAGCGGACGACGCGGGCACAGTGAAGCTTTCATCAGAGGGCCACCGACGGACAAAGGCCCGAGGCGGGGAAGGCTGCAGCGCCAGCTGGTCCAGCCCTCGGCGGAGCCGGGCTCTCCCACCCACCCCTGGCACGGGCTCACCCAGATTCTCTGTCAATTCTTTCGGTGACAAGAAAGGACCCGTTTCATTGTTGGATCTCATTGTATCTGCTGCTCGTTCGTGTGGGGTGTTTAAAGTTCTTTCACAAGGATTATCTCTCTGGGTTGTCACCGACCCGCCGTGCGACAGGCATTTTCTAAGGAGTAGAAATTGAGGAAATGAAACCTTCCAGATTAGCAGCCCTTGCGGCCCACACTCAGCCTCCCTCTTCCTTCTCTCAGCAGTTGAACTCGCACTTCATTCAGGAAGTCCTTCAGCCTATCAAAAGAGAAAGAAGAACCCCTCAATTCTTTGTACTAAATTAGTTTTCCCCTGGGCTGTAGGTAATACAATACCTTCTTTTCATACGTGCTTCATTTTGAATAACAGGCATGAGAAGGGCATGGATTAAGCAGCCTTTTCATGAACTGAATCCTGTTTTACATATATTCAACTTCTGTTTAAAGATGGATAAAGCAGGATCACGGAACCTCCCTCCCCTGTTGCCCAAAGAAATAACGCAGAAATTTAGAAACTAGACAAAAACACAACCACCGCAAACAGCCAATGAGTCAATCACACAAGAACACACGCTTTAAAATGTGCCTGTCAAGGAAAGAAATGGAAGCTTCTAGAACCATATGGTTTTGTCCCCCTCCCGATCGTGGAACTATGTCCATGGAGAAAATCCTGAGCACTTCAGCCATGCCCTCCCATGCGGAGGGCAACCACCTGAGGGAAACTGGAGCCAGGAACTGTCTGAGAGTGGAGGGGCCTGGGGCCTGGGACCAGAGTGGGCAGGATGGGCTGTCCTTGGCTCACCATCTTCCTGGTGAGATGGCTTGACCAGAAGAACTGGAGGCCACAGGAGAAGCAGCCCCGGTGAGAAAGCCTCACCACGAGGACCTGCCGGTTGCTAACTGCACACCTGAGCTACCAGACGTCTGTGACTGAGGGTGTCGCAGGCAGTCTCTGAAGGACATACTGTCGCCTCTCACTTTCTCAGCAGACCCTGCGCTTTCCTATTTCCCCAGCTTCCAAAAAAAGAAAAAAAAAAAAGGCTTTCCTTCATTTCCTTCTTATCTGTAGTGTTCAGATTCTTATACCCACCATGACCACTCCTCCCCACCCCCACCCAACAATAAATACCTTTCAAATGGGAAACCCCGTGGGGCACTTGGCTGGGACCGGTCTCTCCATGTTAGAATCTACCCCTGTGGTTAGACAGGTCCCTCCCCGTGGGGCTGGTAAGGTAGCCCTCTCGCTAACCCTTTCCTTCCTCTTTCAGTAGTCAGTCAGTCTGAATCAGGGCTTCTCCTGACACACCAGGTTTCCCCATCACTCAGACACAACTCCAGTTTATTCCAATTACTATTCCTGATCTTATATGGAATAGACTCTGAAGGCTGAGTCATCAACCGTTCCATTTCTCTGCCCCCAAGGAGAAAATGCTTTATAAATTCCACATTCGTTAACTCATTCAACCCCTTGCCTTTTGTAGTAACTCTTTAGGAAACCAAAGCCAGTTTCCCTTCATTACAGGCCAGCCTAGGACTGCTCTGATTTCGGTCATGCCTCGGCAGGCCCGGATGCATCTCCACGAGTCATCGTTCATGCCGAGCTTCTCCCCAGACGATGGCTTCTAAGTACCTCCAGATCTCCTCTAGGAGACCTGTTCCATAATCCCACCTTTGCCCCTCGCCCTCTCCCTCATGGAATTGCTACTTCCTGGTGTTGAGAACCTGAAGAAGTTCTGTGAATGTTGGCCCGACAACCTGATGGGTGTCAGGCTGGGGCCCTTAGAGAAGGATCAGGCTTCGGAGCATCACCTTCTTACCACCTCCCGCCCCCACCCCCAGCCGAGCTAGGCCTCCAGCTCATGGCTGCTGTCCGAGCTGCACAGAGAGGTTCCTCTGTAGTCGACCACAATACCTCCATAACCATAAGCATCTGATTCTTCTCTGCTCACTTCCTTCTGGTACCTAAATTCTTAAGAATTGAGTACGTGGCACTTACAACTGGAAGAGCAAATGTCAGCTCTCGAGATAGAAGCTTCAGAGCTTCTGCAATGAGAAAGGAAAACATTTTCAAAATTACTGTGACTTCCTGAATCTTCAGGATGCCTTCAGTGCAGCTTTCATATTTGAGGATCATATGAATTATACATAGAGAACTATGGGCTGGTGGATAGCTTCCAACGACTAGAAATTACATTTCCCTCCCTTTTGATAATGAGTTCAAGGTCTTCACCACAAGTGACATCATGTCTCAGAGGCAAAAATAGTCTCTACGAAGACTGTGTAATGTCTTCTGTCTGGCAGATTCTATTTCCTCTTTATGCCCTACTCTCCTTACCTTCCTGATTGGCTCTCGGACCTCAAAGCTCTTTGTTGCTGCTGTCGGGAGCCTTAAATAATGAGATATACTCTGACTAGGTAAGTTAGGAGCTTGGCTAGGCTGACTACATTTCAGTTCACCTTAGAAACCCAAATGACCTCGGGCTCTGGAAAAAATGGGATGGTGGGCGTTATAGCCTGGGGGATAGTGATACAATTCTTAAGAACAGGTCAAAACAAAAACAAACACAGGTCATTTGGACCTTAGACACAGGAGTATGGGAATAATTTACATACTCTGTTAAACCCAATTGGGGTGAGATAAACCAGCCTCCTTTACTGAGCGTTCAATACAATGGGCTTCACAGAAAAGATCGTCCTACTGAAAAGAACTCTTTGAAAGTTTCCCATTGAACACACAAGGAGAGTGCGGTTTGGAGGATAAGACACTTATTAAAAGGGTTAGGATTCAAGCTCACAGGCTGAGTCCCGGGTGTTGCGGCCCTTCTGCGGGCTCTTCTTAGACAGGTCCTGGAAGCCAGCCAGCTGCCATGATGAAGAGACATTTGTGCACTAGAGGCAGTGGTGGCCTGAGTTTACCACCTGCTGCCTGTTATACCTGGCATTCAGAAAGGAAAGGAGCTGTTAGGACACTGACATCTCTCCTCGCTTCGGTCTGAAGTGAGGCATTCTGTTTCTCTTCTACTCTATGGGGCAAAGATAAACACAAAATACATTTCACTTCCACATCCCAAGAGATAAAAAGCATGGATTTCAGACTTTTTTTAGTGGCTAATTGTCTCTCCGCAACAGCTGAGGGAACAGTTATAAAAAAAAAAATAATCTAGGGCTTGGGAACTATCATGTAGATTTTTGAATCGAGGAAAAGGAGATTATAGAAGCTTTTAAGTCCATCACCCCTTTACGAAGTATACTTAATCCTTCAGATTTAACTCTTAATTTACTCAAAACAGAAACCCAAACAGGCAATATGTTTTTGGAGAAAACATCTGAATGGAAATCAAGAGCCCTGGTTCTAGTCCCTGCAGTTCTGGTAAGTAGCCATTTGCTGCTACCAGCAAGGGACCAAAACTGGACCAGAATGAAATCCACCATCTCAAAGCAAGGTGATTTCTAAAGTTCCTGCTGGCTAAGGGCCAATGAGTTATGCCTCAATCGGTGCTAAAAATAATAATAATTACTCCCCAACAAAACCTCCATTCTTTTAGATATGTGTCCTTTTGATGAATGTGATTTATGTGAATGAGTGATGGACCAACAGATCTAATCCTCTTAAAGTATTCAGAAATTCAAAATATTTCCAACTATTGAAATTATGGGCAAACTTGTAAAAGTGCAAGAATTCTAGACCTGTCTAGTGTTGTTTATTGCAATAAGTGAGGAATTGTTTACTGATAGATGCTCTGCAAAAATGGCTCCTGATGAGCCATGCCTCCCGATATTTACACCCTCTTGTAGACCCTCCCACATTAAATCTGGACTGGCCCTGTGACTCACTTTCTCCCAAGCGACATCGTGCCAGGACTGGATCTAAGCCAAAAGAAGTCTCGGTTGGCTTTTACTTTTTGTGCTTTTTGGAGCCCCAAGCTGCCACTGCTCTCACTGTCCCACACTGAATATATGAGAGTTCAATACATCCAATACAGACCGGCCCAGATGTCTCGTTTCCAATGTCATCCTTTGTCCTAATTGAAACGCGTACATTTCAGGGAAAGCTAAAAGCCCTATTGTGGGCTCTAGATGCCTTGATGAAAAGAGGCTCCTTGTCACCAATATTTTGAATTGCCCCTTTGTTTAGCATCCTGGCGATGCCTAGAGGCTCAGAGGCGTGCTTTTCTTCTGCCAAGAGGGTAGAGTATCTGAGATGGCGGGTGGGATCCTTCACAGGTGAGCCCTCAGCATGGCAGTCTTAGGACAGAGTTCTCACCGAGAGGATGTACCGTGTTGGAATACCCCCTGGGGTCCGCAGGTGTCAAGGGCGTGTGTACCTGCTTAGAGAACAGCTTTTGTGCTCCCTGTGTCTTCTATCACTCCTGGGTTCCTCTTCCTAGTACTCTAAGCTCTTCTGATTTCTCCACTTCTGGGGCTCTACTTTCTTGTCCCTCAAATGTCCATCAGCTGATCCTGATAGTCTTAGTTCACTGATGAAAAACTGAAGACACTTGTCGGGAAGTTTTGCATCAAAAATGAAACACAGGCATGAAGATGCAGCAATTGGTAATTTGGGGAAGGATCCCAGCAGACAGCTGCTATAATCACAGGGATGGCCCAGTGTTCTCTCTTACCCACGCTAAGTGAGTGGTAAGAACTTTACCATCTCTAGAGCAAATCTCACACCTAAAAAGGCAGAAAGTACTCCAAGGACGAGCCACAGCAACCTACCAGGGGAAAATTCAGAGACGACCTTTGTGATACACTGTTTTCTAGCAAAAAACATTGTTCCATTTCCTCCTTTGTAAAATGGTTTGATCATACCTATTTAAGAGTATTTTTCTGATGATGAAGAGAGCCTGGCTCCTACCTGGTGGTTAGCCAACCCACCCCCTTCCATTTGTGTCATTTATATGTGATCCGGATGATTTGACACTTAATGTTTCTCATGCCTCTGAGAGTTAAGAACAAGGTTATACAAGTCCTGAGAGGTAAAAATTTATTGATTTATATATCAGCATGTTATGATATGGTCACACCTGCTCATACAGCTGACTTTTTCTTATGGCCAAAAGAGGATTTTTTTTTCCTTTTAAAAATACATTTTTTTTTCCAGCAGGAAGAAACATTTAAAAACAAACATTTTCATATTAAGTGGAAATTTAAAACAATGGCTTTTTTTCCCCCAACTCCTGAAAAATAGGGCTGGTCAGCGAGAGATCTCGGAGAGCTTCAAATATGCCTTCAGTCTTCTGCCGATTTGTTCTTCGTCTTAGAAACAACTTAGAGTGGGGATAAAATTACCACCTCAACTCAAAACAGCAGGCTGAACCCAAATAGAAGAAGAGGTAGACTGAACTGTAATGTTTTAACTTATTTGGTAGATTGTATTAAAAAATTTTAATACATTTAAATTTTTTCAGTGGAATCAAACATATTCTACAAATAATGACCTAAACAATAAATGTTTTAAATGCTCAAAACGAAATCCCAGAGAGGCTCATATTACAGTCTACTTCGCTTTGAGACCCGAA
The DNA here is from genome assembly GCF_023065955.2 of Ursus arctos. Classification (NCBI taxonomy): domain Eukaryota; kingdom Metazoa; phylum Chordata; class Mammalia; order Carnivora; family Ursidae; genus Ursus; species Ursus arctos. The sequence continues at coordinate 29,796,465 of NW_026622874.1, read as the reverse complement.
AGCATAGAACCAGCTTAAGAAATAGGCAAGCTTCCCATGCACTTCAGGAAAAGTTTGCTTTTGTCAAATTCTTCAAATCAAAAGCACGCTCTGTAGGACCAATGTTAATGCTTTCCCACCTTTGGAAGCCCCTGCAAGGGTCAGTGGTAGGAGTTTCCTGAGAGCAGTGAGTAGCTTAAGTGTGAGAAATTTATTCAGTACTAACAGTGAAACAAACAGAAAAGACAGGGCAGTGGTATGCTGGAGATCGTTCCAACTGGCTCCCGACCCTAGAGCCGATGGCTAAATTTTAGAATTTTGCCAGCAGTTGTTAAGCAGCTGTTACTAAAATTATATAAGCTATAATTAGTGCTGAAGCTCAAAGTGGTTCACTTTAATGAGTATAATTTGTACAAGGGTAAGAAATAGTTTAGCAGATCACATATCAGATTGAGTGACAATAAATTTGAGAAATAGGTGAATTAGGATGTTATTCCATTTTTCACATCATGGGTTGGCTACAAGAGTTCAGCAAAATCAATTAAAGCATCCTGGGAGAACAACTTGGCCATATGGAATTTACAATAAAGTATATTTAATTATTATCTACTAATTGTGTTCTGTATTCTTTTATCAGGAACATTTATAACAAACTTACGTACATTTGCACACGTTTTCTCCCCCAGGATAGTGGCCTGTTGAACATTTACCAGTATGCCACCAGTATACCAGTATCTCCACCATACCATGGGGGAGAGTGGGAAAGGAGCGGAGGGAAGAGTCTAAAACCCACGAAGGAAGTACAATGGTTTTCATTTGGTTTTTCAGTTTGCCCTCAGCAGCCACCTGCCGTGATGTGCTCTGAGTCCATGTCTGCAGATGTTCATGCCAAAATATCTCCAGAAACACACAAACGCCCCGTCCCCACCACTAAGAAGTAAAAGCACTTTACTTGAAAAAAATCTTTATTTTTTTCTAGGTTAAAAAAAAATAGAACCAGCTATTCATTTGTTGTTGTTGAGAAAATGCTTCTTTTGGTGTTCACATCTACATTTCTGAAAAGGCGATCTGGTTACTAAGATAATCCCGTACGCACTCAGGAACCAGAGCCACGTGTGACCAGCCCTTTACAAAAATTAATTACAGTTGCTGCAGCCTTTACATTCATTCTGAGCATACATTACAACATGCAGATAACAAAGAAAGAAAAACAGGTCAACAAAAGCTGAAGTAAACATATGGCATCGGGAAAACTAAAACCCATCTGTTTAAAATAAATACAACTTTGTAATAACTGTAGAGAAAATGAGAGCACTTAACGCAACAATGGCAGCTTGTGTGTAACTGTGTCATTACCCAGTCATGAGATAAGTGACTGTGAAATGCAGACCCCTCACATGTAAAGAGCTCGTGCATCAGTCCTGTGTTCAACAGTTCTACACGACAAAAATAAAGCCATTCAAAATATGTGTGCATACTTTGCAACTAGAATACACTTAAAAATTTTTTGCTCTTTCAACTGTTTTAAAAAATATTAAATGTAAAAATCCTCCAGTGGAAATTTTGCAGAAAAAAACCCTATTTTATCTTCCATATGGCTCCCGTCCCCCTCCCCAGCGGTTCAGCACCCTCAGCTTATTCCCAGGGTCCAGTTCCTAATTGTTGAGGATCAATGCCAATGATTGCAATAAAGCACCAACCAGCAACTGCTCCAGAGAGCCCCCGGCCCCTCTGTGATCTAGAAATGTCCAGTGTAGGTGGTTTTGGTCCCAAACATATTGGTCTCCACCCCCTCCTACAATAAACCAGTATACCTGCCGCCCAGTGCTGCTTTGGACTTTGCCTTTCACGTGAACAGATGTAAGGTTCACAGCACTACATGGCAAAAAAATAAGACTAACCATTTTTATTCATCCTTGTGGACCAGAGCGGACTCGCTCGTGATGGTAACTCTGGAGTGAAATCCTGTGTGATGAAGAAAATAACTAACTCTTTGCTATTCGGCAGCACAAATAAAATTTCCTTAAATATCAAAAGAATCCAATAAGACTGTCCATGATTAAAGACTGCTATCTATGATTATAACCAGGTCCCGCTAGTTCAGAAGAGTCTTTAGGGAAGTGATTGTCAAAACGTCACTAAAGACAGACCCACAAGAAGTGAGCAACATGGACAAAGAATGAAGAGGCATTCTTCACATCAGTCCGCACGATATTAACACGAGAAGGATGTTCTGAGGTTCGTACTGGGTGATGTCACATCTTGTTTTCATTAAAGGCTTGAGTATCATCGTTGCAATACCGCCAACTCTTGATTATTCAGGGATTCCTTTTCTAGCCCATGGATTATTTAGGCTTTTGTGTTCCCTCTTTCTGAAGCTGTCTGTCTTCCCAAATCTTTTCACTACTCATTAACACAGTCATTAATACATACGCAAGAGAAACTAATAAACAATCGAAATCCTTGTTTTAAAATCAGCAAGCATCCCCAGAAGAACGAAAAAATCCTGATGAAAAAAAACCTCAAACTCGTCAATACACATTAGATGTTTGGCTAACTATGACTTATTACTGGATTAATTATCTGGTAATCCCTAGTTCCTTCACTGTGGGCAATTAATGGTTGATTGTAATATTAAAATCTACTTAAAATATGACAGATCTGAACTCAGAGCTATCTTTGTTTTAAAAAGCTATTTAGATTCTCAAGTAACTTCTTGGCCCACCCGAAATGTCCGTTTCCATCCTGTCATTTTTCTTTACCTTCCACTGGCGTATAGGTTTCTCCATCGTATCTGCATATTTCAACACCAATGACAGTTTCTCATGTGAAGAGTGAACTGCCGGTGTGGTCCCCTCTGTATGCACCGCACCTGCCCTCGGCTGATGGCCCAGCGGGGGCTCCATCACTGTGATGTGCTGAGATGAAGGTCCAGCAGGGTGTTCTCAACCCTCTTTGCTATAGGAATCTAGGCAGGTCAGCTGAGACCAAGAAGTGCTGAGATTCTATAAGCTACTGGTGTAAAACTGGCACAGTTTTATTTTTTCCTCCTTCACAAAATGTGTATTCCCTAAATCTCCTTTTATTTCACATTGCAAAGAAAGTACAAATTCGGAATTTTTTTTCACTTCTGTACAGTGGCATATTGCTGCTTCCCTGATTTGCCATAGAACACGGATTCTCTCTCTACGTGTCCTGGTGCAAGTAGCCGAACTCCAGTTCCTGGTACGGAGAGCGCTGTCGACGCTCTCAAACAAACAGAAGAGAGAGAACACGTTGATAAACAAGTGGGGAGGGATATGCAGATCAGTGACACATCTATTTACACTCACAGGTCTATTTTCAAAAAGGAACTCATGTATCTATTGGTATTTGTCACTCGAAAGACTGTCGAAATGACTCTGCACTTGAAGAAAACGTAAAGCGTCTTACAGAATAGATAGTTGGTTTAATGTGTATTAACAGTGTCAAGTTCCTTTGGGGCACAGCCATGGCAGCAGTGGCCCTAAACTGCATTTATGTATGCATGTATCCATCTCTCTCTCTGTTTCCTCCTTGATAGAACTGGCCACTCCTACCTGTGGCTTGCTTTAGCAATGAGGAGAAGGCCTAGTTAGCTAGGACTGTGCAGGCCATACTGGACAGTGAGCAACTTATCCCCCAGGGGACTGACTAATCTCTCAAATGAACAATTTCAATTCAGCCTGTAATGCAGCAGTGTTTGCTGGACCTCAAACAGAAGCATCGTTAAGCTTCTGTCTGGCTTCCTACCAACATCCATGCCTCTTAAGATCGGTTTCACCTCCTCACTGTCACTGTAAAACACACAATACAATGCTTAGATTGCAAAAAAAAAAAAATTGCACCTTGTAACGACCCTACCAAAGCACACACATTAACACTGTCTTCTGTGTTTTACCAGTAGTAGCCTAATATGCAGCGAGGTATTTCATTAACACAGTATTCTCTTTCCTATATGCACAGAATGAGGCTGCTGTGGGCTTCTATTTGGTGTTGCTTTACCTTTCCCACATAACTGGGAGAAAATTCACATCTTTTCAGTTGTTGTTGGTTTGGTTTTTTGGTTTTGGTTTTGGTTTATTGAAAAATAGAAAACACGAGCCTTTATTTTTATTTTCTGGCCTACTTCTCGAAATTGCCATTGTAGGATTAGTGACAACAGGGAATCTACAACGCTCATATCACAGAAAACTGCCACTGACTTACTAGGATCTTCAGAGTCTTAACAATCCCAAACCAAACACCAACTCTGTTTCAACACTGGGAGTGCAGGTGAGGGGCAGAGGCAGTCCCAGAACTTTCTGAGAAGAGTCTGGTTCTACCGTGAGGTAAATCACATGAATGTAGCGGGGGAAAAAAAAAGTGTTCTCTAGAAATAGAAACTTGACTTTATCCTCTTTAAAAGCAATTGTAAGAGACTGGGGAGCCTTTGGTGTGGGTCTGTCTCCCAGTCACACCACACTGATGTGGGCAGCAACTCGAGGTGATGATAGAACATAGGTTTGGGGGTGTCATGTGAGAACTTATCACCATTTTAAGCCTACGTCTGGCTCTAGCTCTTAATTTTCTAATAAAACCCCTATTTCACCTCAAACTGATAATTTAAATGTTTTAATTTGTTCCAGCCACCCCCAAATACATTTGGTGCTAATAAGTCAACATGGGCGGAACAAAGCCTCTGAGCTGGGCAGAAGCCTCCCGTGGGCCTGGCGCTCTGTGCAGGGGGGCGCCCAGGTACACACGCAGAGACAGGACAGCCTCTCAAGAATCCCACTCACTGATCACGCTTACATTTGTTTTCAGGCTGTATTACTAACCCTCTGCTCTATATGCATCTGATAAAAGTGCATTTGGTAAAAGACAATTATCAATCTATGATATGCCTCTATACAAAAAGAGAAATCCAGTGACCCCCCTCATTTAAGGGAAAGCACTAGCGCATGTAAACACGATGTCGGACTGAGCGAGCCTTTTTTAGGAACACATTCTAGTACCGGAACGTGTCCAGTGGACACTGCTTCTCCCCCACGGGCATGGCTGACACTGGAGTGTCCCCGCGAACCACAGGGGAGCAGGTCTTGAGGGTGCCGCCCAGCTCCCCTCAAGGCTCCTAGTGACCCAGCAAGAGCTGGTGGAAGTGAGGGCGCTCTACAGCTCTGCCCTAAGAGAGACTACTAGCTTAGAGGAGCGGATACGCTCTGAGCTTGACTAGATTACCAACTGTATCTGGTGGGAACAGAATTTCTCTCGGATAGTCTTCTAGGATGATTCTAGGATTTCTTCTTCTCCGAATGTGATGTCTGCTTAAATGTATGGTAGAGTGTATCTTTTTAAAACGTGAAAGGTCCTCAAAACATATTAGCAGGTCATTATATACTGATCCTCATTTTAGTAGAATTTTAAAATATCCCAAAGGGGGATAAATATTAATCCATCCACTGAATTTCCTTTGCTTTTTTTTTTATATATTCCGATTTGCACATGTAAAATAATGCACACTTATGAAGGTCTGAACTCCTATGGTGACCTTGACAAGTCCCAGTCAATTCCTAAAACAGGCAATGGTAAAAATACTGGATGAGGCTATACCACATATAGCCGGACAAAAACGCAAAAGACTGTATGAGAAATATCCACATATTGCTGAGGGTCATCTCCCTGGAAACAGCTTCCTTATGGCCCTTGGGAGGTGGAAAAGCCCCTAAAAGACAAGACAGAAATATCGTTTTACTGGTGGTAAGGTCTCCTGGAACAAAAGCTGAATATTAGTTTACCTAGGACTTTTGTTGTTTGTTTTTTAAAGACTCTTCTGTGACTTTCCATTGTTCCTGGAGAGAGATCTCATTTGAAATACAATTTTCAAACTGCTGAGCCCTTTCCTGCCTCAGAACATTTGTGCTTATTCTTCCTGCCTGAGAGGCCTCTCCTCATCTCGGTGAATGGCGGGCTCAGCTGCCTTCTTCCAATATCAGAAAAAATACCATCCGCTCCCCGCTCCCCCCAAGTCAGTCACACTCATCGCCGCGTTTATTTCCCTCTTGGCACTTTCCTCAATCTGTAATGATCCAGATCTATCTTTTCTTTTTTCTAAAGACTTGTTTACTCTCTGTCTCCCTCTGGAATATAAACTGCATGAGAGCAGGCACTCTGGCTGCCTTGTTTCCACTGTAACCCTAGAGATTTCTACAGTGGCCAGGACACAGGATGTGTGAAATTGATGTGTGTGTGTGTGTGTGTGTATTTTTTTTTTAAGATTTTTATTTATTTATTTGACAGAGAGCGGGAGAGAAAGAGAGAGAAAGCACAGCAGGGGGAGCAGCAGAGGGAGAGGGAGAAGCAGGCTCCCCATTGAACAGGGAGCCGGACGCGGGGCTCGATCCCAGGGTCCTGGGATCATGACCTGAGCAGAAGGCAGATGCTGAACCAACTGAGCCACCCAGGTGCCCCGAAATTGATATTAAATAATTTCTGAAATGATATAATTTACACTAATTCCTCCATTGACAAGTTAAATGTTTTTGCCACAAAAAAGGTGGTGGTAAATCACTGGTATTCTTTTCAGAAGGCAATATTATTTATGAAATATATCTTAGTAATTAAAAGGAGAAACACAAAGTAAACAGATGTCTTTAAATTCTTTTCTAGAAGGGAAAGCTAGACCACTTCAGAGCAATATTACCTAAGGTCAGCTTGATAACACTTCAGCATTTCAAATAGTCTTTGTCCTTGCTGATAATCCCTTTGGGTAAGCTGATTCATGCGGGATTTACGTCTCACAAGCAATTTACAGAGAACACTTTCAAGTTTCAAGGTTTATTATACAAACAGCTTTCTCAAAAAGAGACCTCCATTATTGCTGCTACAATTTAGGCTAAATACCATAAAGCAAGAGATGAAGACTGAAAGAGAGATCCTGTTGACTCTTAATTACCTCATGCCTTCTTACACATCTATCCTAGTTTATCTTTAAAGAAATTTGGGGGGCTCCTGGGTGGCTCAGTCAGTTAAGTGTGTGCCTTTGGCTCGGGTCACGATCCCGGGGTCCTGGGATCCAGACACGTGGCGGGCTCCCTGCTCAGCGGGGGAGTCTGCTTCTCCCTCTTCCTCTGCCTGCTGCTCCCTCTCCCCCTGCCTGCTGCTCCTTCTCCCCCTGCCTGCTGCTCCCGTTGCTTGTGCAAGAGCGCGCGCTCTCTCTGTTAAATAAATGAATACAATATTTAAAAAAAAAATAAAGAAATTTTGAGAATAAGACCAAGGAATGCACATGGCGGAGAGGGGCATCTTGTTCAATGAGTATTACTAAGAATTCTAGAGACATGCACAGGTCCAACCCCTATCATATGAGTATCCCCCCCTCCCCCCCACAGCCCCAGGGTCAGAACTTTAGAATCAGGAAGGAATCCTGCTGTGTGTAATGTGAAACAATCCTAAACACAAAAACAAAAATATTAAAGGTAATTAACAGTATCAGCCTTTGCTCACTATTAGGCCTTTGACCGTCTGATTTAACATGAACGTTAATTCTGAACCAAAAAAATCTAAGTGGGAAGAAAACAGCACTTTGTGTTAACATCTCACAGCCATCATCAGGCCTAAACCAACTTTCTCTTCCCCTTTTTCTTTTCTTATTGTAGGATCCAGACAATAAGCCTACAACGGGCGGGCGTAGTTATTGTGAAAGCACTTTGGTAATGCCTGACATTCTACCAACACTCATTTCCTTCTTTCCTAACTTCCTTTCTTCCTCCCTCCCTCCTCCTCCCTTCCTATGTCCGTTTCACTGCATTGCAGTTTTCACAGAAGGTACAGAAAATTAACTATAGATAAGGGACCTTTGGGTAAATTGACTTTTTTCTCTCAAGGAGAAAAGTATAAGGTTGTATCTGTGAAAATTTAAAAAGTAAGCTTTATCCCTACATGTAAAGAAAAGAATAAGCACGTAAAAACATGGTTCAAAATGATCTCAAATGACTGCAAGATGATGGAATTATGTAAATAACCATGTACAGTGCCAAACCATACATGTTATCTGCAACTTCACAGAGCAGCCCGTGTAACTGTACGCGTATGACTGTAGTCTTCCACACACCGCGCACTGACTTGAATTAGTTCCATTTGTGCAACATTTTACTCATCATGTGATCTTGCACACTGGCTGTTCAAGTAAGGGCCTGAATAAATTTAACATTAACACTGTCCTTATGAATATTCTAAGCTGGAATTTTTAAATATAGAAATACTTTGATTCCTTTAGGGCATCTGAAGAATGGAAAAACGGTTACCTCCCCTAACATACATCTTTGGAACTATTGCCAACTTCAGAAACATAAGTAATAGGAAACTGTGTACCTGTTTCATAAAAATGCGATAGGAGTTCCTCTTTTTCAATAAAACGTTGATAGAGCCAATCAGAAAGGCCATCCGTCTCCAGGGGCACATCTTTGATCGGAAAGATCCTATGTAGAGTTAGAAAAAAAGCAAAAACTACTTTAATTCAGAAATCAAAATCATTCAGAAGCACAATTTAGGGGCGCCTGGGTGGCACAGCAGTTAAGCGTCTGCCTTCGGCTCAGGGCGTGATCCCGGCGTTATGGGATCGAGCCCCACATCAGGCTCCTCCACTATGAGCCTGCTTCTTCCTCTCCCACTCCCCCTGCTTGTGTTCCCTCTCTCGCTGGCTGTCTCTATCTCTGTCAAATAAATAAAATCTTAAAAAAAAAAAAAAAAGGCAGCACAATTTAGCTTTGGTAACTGAAGAGCTGAAGACAAGTTATGGAATCACCTTTGGCTTTTGCAAGGATTCATTTCTGCAGCTTCTCAGGGCACCTTGGTTTTTAAAAAATTGTTGATTATACAACAGAGTTCATTTATTCATTCATTCAAACATTTACCAGCCTATTAAATATGTTAGGTCCAGTGCCAGATGATGAGAAAATATTAATAAGTTGTCTGGTAGCTATGAATAATTATTGAGCAATAACTGTCTTCCCATGCTAGCGGGTTTAAGAAGAAACAGTGTTCCGAAGAGATGAAATTTTATTTTATTTTATTTTTATTTATTTATTTATTTATTTTTAAAGATTTTATTTATTTATTTGACAGAGATAGAGACAGCCAGTGAGAGAGGGAACACGAGCAGGGGGAGTGGGAGAGGAAGAAGCAGGCTCATAGCAGAGGAGCCTGATGTGGGGCTCGATCCCATAACGCCGGGATCACGCCCTGAGCCGAAGGCAGACGCTTTAACCGCTGTGCCACCCAGGCGCCCGAAGAGATGAAATTTTAAAACGCAGCTACTGGGACGCCTGAGCGGCTCAGTGCATTGAGTGTTGGACTCCTGGTTTCAGCTCAGGTCAGGATCTCCCAGTGGGGAGATGGAGCCCCGGGGTGGGCTCCGCGTTCAGCAGGGAGTGTGCTTCCCCGCTTGTGTGCATGCGCCCACACACTCTCTGTCTCTCTCTCAATTAAATAAATAAATCTTTTAAAAATAAAATAAAATAAATGCAGCTACTTTAGGACACATTTAGAGTAGTCAGATGCTAGGCCAAATAATGCATTTTAGCAATGTTCTTTTGGAGGAAATGTTTGTGAACAGACAGAATCTGCCTAAATTGGTGCCTACATTGTATCAGAGATAGAGGTTTCCTGAGCGGGGCCACCTCTTAGAGGAGCGCGATGTGCCGATCCTGTGAACGTGTCGGCTCAGCAGGAAACGACCCGGATGATGAGTGATAACGATACATGTCCGCGGGACCGGAGGGCAGAAAGGGGCACCTCGAGTACATACGATGTATTTGCTGACGTTGAAAAGAGTTTCTTGTTTTCCAGTTTTGTGGGGAGTTTTCTTAATTTTATTTTAATCATAGGTATAAAGGTACACAGTTTTAAAAGCCTGCAAAAGGGGGCGCCTGGGTGGCACAGCGGTTAAGCGTCTGCCTTCGGCTCAGGGCGTGATCCCGGCGTTATGGGATCGAGCCCCACATCAGGCTCCTCCGCTATGAGCCTGCTTCTTCCTCTCCCACTCCCCCTGCTTGTGTTCCCTCTCTCGCTGGCTGTCTCTATCTCTGTCGAATAAATAAATAAAATATTTTAAAAAATAAAATAAAATAAAAGCCTGCAAAAGGTTCGTATGAAAAGTAGCGGTCCCGGTCCCACTAGCGGTCCCTGTCCCACTGCCGGTTGTTCCTCCCTCCCCAGAGGAATCGATTTTTACCTCTTTTAAACAAGCATCCTGATATTTATTGCCATGTTTCCCCTTCAGTTTTAGGGCCATTCTACTGACTTCCCACTATGGAAGAGGAGGAGTAAGCGCCTTCTTCCTTTTCCCATCCCGCATTCATAACCTTCCCATCTTCCCAATGCAGCTGTATGGTCATTTTAATTAGCGGAGTACTAGACATTTACATTATTATAATCACGTACATATATTCAAAGCTAAGCCATGTAGTAAAGCAAGGCTACTCTTCCCTTCCTGCCCAATTTTTGTTCTCCCTGCACTGCGCGGTTTCATCATTTTCTCTGTATACATAACTAATTCAACCATAAACTCTTGTCCGTCTAGAGACAATTCTCTAGAGCGTGTCTGCAGACTTTTTCTTAAAGGGCCAGAGAGAAAGTATTTGGACTTGGCAGGCTTCACGGTACCTGTCGCAACTATTCAACTCTGCTTTGTAGTGTTAAGGCGGCCTTAGACCATGTATAAATATGTGGCTATAGTTATGTTACTTGAACATATACACTATAAAAAACAGGCAGTGAGCCAGATGGACCTCTCAAGGTGCTTGTGTGCATCAGACATTCTTTTAATTTTATCTTCCTGAATAAATTTCACCCACACTACGGATTTGTTGCCTGTAGTTTTCATCCTGCAAAGGCCCCTTACTTTGTCCTGGTGATGCTTCTAAAATGCATTTAATGTTTCCTACATCTCATGTCTTCCTTTTTCTGTATTTACTCTACATTCTGATGGAGCATATCCTCCAGTGGTTTCTGGAGAAAGGGTACTTGAAATCTTGCATTTCTGCCAATGTCTCTTTTCCTGTCCTCACACTTGGTTGATAATTTGACTAGACAGAGGATTCAGGGTTGCAATTCAAATTCTTCCATCTCTGTCTTTGTGTCCTCCTTTCTAGGAGATTTCTTATATAATTTCTAAACTTTTTTTTTTTTACTGAGTTTTTACGTCTTTTCTCGTATTTTTAATTTCTAAGAGCTCTTTGAATGTTCCTTTTTTATAGTATACTGTCGTTTTACTGTTACAATAACTTATCTTTATGAAAATTAGAATGGAAATTTTAAAACATTCATGAAAGTACAGAAGAGGGTTAATGAACTATTAGGATTTTTGGCAGCTGTGCTCTCCCTGCACCATCCCTCCAAGTCACTTTTTTCTGTTTGTTTTAAGTCTCCGTCTTTCACAGCAGAGGCCGATCAGATGACGAAGTTATCCGGAGAGTCTTCGTTTGTTGACTCACATTTATGGATAAGGGGATTAAACAGCTGATTGAAGGCTCTCAGCCTGTGAGTGCACGTTGTGGACTGGGAGCTTCGCTAAGGATGATCTGGTTGGGCCATTTAAGTTGGTCTTTCCTCCTGAACTTGCCATTGCTGCAGACAAAGATCCTCCAGTGCCCTGCCCAGAGAGTGAAGGCCTCGTTGTTGGCTTTCTGATGGCAAAGTGAAACAGCAGGGCTGGGGGTCTCAGCACTCGGCGCCCTGACATCACTTAACCGTACTGTTTTCATTATGGGACCTCTGCCTCAACTGTGCCGGGAGCCCCTGAGTCTAGACAGCCTGTGGTTCCCTCTCCAGAGTAAGCCTCCAGTCCCTGCCACGGCAGGGAACGAAGAATATCCCAGCTGTGGAACGGAGGGTAGGTGTTCTGGGGATCTGAGTTCATCAACAGATTTCAACCAGACCCCCCCAAGTGTAGCAAGTCTTTCAACCTCATTTCCACGGGCACTGATCCTGCCAGTTTTTCAGTTCTGTGGTGTTAAGTCAGGCTGGCTCCCGGCTACCTGCTGGCTTAGGGTTCTGTTAGGTTATTGGCTGCTCGATCTGTTTTCCAATTTCCCGACTTTTGTTACTATTGCCTTTCCTATTGTATTACTCATCCTTGTGGGTTTACACTTTAAAGAAACTCTTCAGTGTCATTCTACGGGAGTTTTGGAAGGGCATGAAAGTTGACGTGAGTCCGAGCCACCGTGTTCTTTAGGAAGCTGTCCTGTTATTTCTGAAAAGTCCAAGATGATTTTCTATCTTTGGCCAGTGTCTACTACTTGCCATTCTACAACGGGGCCTATATTACTATTTCAAGTTTAGGCAAAATGTGTGTCAGTCACTTTTTAAGGATTTGAAAATTATAATGACGCATACCCATCACAAAAACATTGAACAGCTTCTACAGTTTATCAGTAGAACACAATGTCCAGACTAGCCAAGTAGTACAAAGGATTCCAAATGACCAGACTGCCCATGCTCAGACTCCTTCAAAGGCTTCTTAAAAATTACTCACATAGCATGGTCATTTGCATACAAAACAATCAGAAGGAACATTATTTATGAATCGCATTATAATCAGATCCCTTTCTCTTGTTATTTAAACACCTAAATACCAGACTTGGGGTACTTCAACACCCCAACATAAGCATCTGTGGGCAGGAAAAAGAAGAGAGGAAACGAAGGAAGAGTACGGTATGAAAAAAATCTATTAAAAATCAATTTCAGGAAATTACAGTTTTGATTAAAAAATTTTGCTTTCAAGAATTTGAAAAGGATGAAAGGTAACCAAAACATAGTTTTATTTACACAGAAAATACGTTTCCCAATCTTAGTCACCTTTCTATCCCCCTTAGTACTAAATAGCTCTAAAGTTGTAATACGGAAGTGTTCTGGTTTATTAAATATTTTAATGGGATAGGAGAGCCTAAGGTCCAGAAACTTCAAGTTTCAGCTTGCTACTGTAAAATCCCCTACCAGAATTAGATTTTCTTTTGCTTTGAAAGAGCTAACCACAAAAAGAGGAATTAAAGAACATCACGACTTTTAAAGAGAAAAAATACTCGAAATGCTTACAGTACATAAAATCATCCCGTAGGCCCGTATTTCTTAGCCCCTTTCATGCCTACACTCCTAGGTAATTGGAAGATTTCTTTCAAACAAAAAATGTCTGCCTCTTCAGTCTCTCATGTTCTCCTATGCCTCACTACAGTGAGAGTAGGACTTCATGGCTGAGATTCCCTTCCACAAACAGTAGGGTTTTTGTTTTGTTTTGTTTTAATATGTGGAGAGTCTTTGCTTTTTAGGCATAATTAAATAATCCCAGAAGGTCGTTGGCCCAGTGATTAAGAGTACAGACTCTGGGACAGACTGCCTGTGGCTGAATTCTGGCTCTACAGCGCTTGCTGACTATGTGACCTGGGGAAAATGGTTTAACCTTTGTACAACTTACTTCCCTCATCTGTAAAATGGGGTTAATAATAGTATTTACCTTACAAAGTTGTTATATATGTATACTACTGGGCAGAGGGTGGTGGCATAACTTGGCTTCAGCAGTGATGGTGCTGGGTGTTAAATGGTAAATATTGTGCTTTCGAGTTTTCTGGGTTCAGCAACAGTTGTAGTGACTGGACCGGACCTGAAGCTGTTATAAGGGTTTGGCAGTCTGTGACTCTTTTCATACAGCATAATTCTCTCCACAGATAGTCTGTGTGGTGTATCTCTATACCAGTGAGGCAGCAATGAAGCCAGCCTCAAGACAGTCTCATAAAAAGATAAATGCTGTTACCAAGTACTACAAGGGTGAATTCCTGACAGAGATTTTCAAGATTCTTAATATTAATACTGATATAATCAGAGGAGCAGAGACACGGAGATACGATTTCAAATGAGGAGGCCCGGGGCTATTTAAACAAGTGTGTGTTTCCATTCCTTCAAAGGGTAATTCTACTCTTTGAATTATAAGGAAGCCTCAAATTAGAAATAATATTCTAAGAATTTTATTATCTCCTCTTTTTCTTCTCCCCATTTTAACTAAGAATGCAGATCCCTCTGGGGGAAAGTCACACAGGATACACGAGCTCCTAAGACTATTTCTACAGACTACTTCACCTGCAGTGCACATGGAATCCTACAGAATTCAGCCGTTAGGCAAACATATTTCTATGGAAAAATGTTCTCCATGCTCACCATACAACACTAAGCTCACACCTCCTCGTCTGTTACATCTTTGTCCTTGCCTGCAAAAGGTCAAACTCCCTATCTCCAGCCACCATCTCAACTTAGAGTGGATTTGAAAAGGAGATGACTTTTTTTTTGAAGTCAGTCTGTAAAGTAGCGTTTCCAGCCTCTTCCCTTGTCTGAGAAGACTCTTCAGGTACCTGGTTGTATGAAATGGCCATTTATATTGTGAAGGCGGCATGTCCATGTCCACCAAACAATCTTGTAACCTTAATCTACATGTAGGAAGATGAATTAACACAAATTATGACAATTTGGTTTTTACCTTTTCTATATTTACACTGTTGACTCCATTTTCTTGTCACACTGCCTGATCAGGACAATACTGGATAGAAGTGATAGTAACGAGCTCCCTTGTCCCTCATTTCTCGTCTTTTGGGGGAAACATCCAATAGTTCACCATTAAGTATGATATTACTATAGATTTTTTTGTATATACTATTAATGCGATTAAAGAAATCCCCTTCTAGGGGCACCTGGGTGGCTCAGTCGTTAAGCGTCTGCCTTCGGCTCAGGGCGTGATCCCAGCGTTGTCGGATCGAGCCCCACATCAGGCTCCTCCGCTGGGAGCCTGCTTCTTCCTCTCCCACTCCCCCTGCTTGTGTTCCCTCTCTCGCTGGCTATCTCCGTCAAATAAATAAATAAAATATTAAAAAAAAAAAAGGAATCCCCTTCTATTCCTAGTTTACTAAGTATTTTCTGTTATCACGAATGGAAGTTAACACTTTATCAATTTTTTCCATCTGTTGACATGCTTATGTAATTTCTTCCTTTATTCTCTAATGTGATGAATTAAATTGACTGATTTTGAATGTTAAACCACTTTCATTCGTGGAATATATATACTCAGTACATAATCTGATGTGTTTTTAACATATCACTGGGTTAGTCTGGCGTTTATAATCATGTAACAGATTTGTCTGTAAATTTTCCTTTCTTATAATATCCTTGGTTCAGGTTTTTAGATTAAAGGTATGTTGGTTTCATAAAACAAGCTCAGAAGTATCCCCTTTTCTATGCTCTGAAAGAATTGTACTTAATGTCCTTTATTGTCTTTTTTATGACTGTAGAATCTATAGTAATGTCTCCTTTTCATTCCTGATATTGGCAACACTGGTCTGGTTTTCTTTTTAAAATGCTTTGTTTTTGAAGATTTTATTTATTTATTTATTTGACAGAGATAGAGACAGCCAGCGAAAGAGGGAACACAAGCAGGGGGAGTGGGAGAGGAAGAAGCAGGCTCCCAGCGGAGGAACCTGATGTGGGGCTCGATCCCATAACGCCAGGATCACGCCCTGAGCCTAAGGCAGACGCTTAACCGCTGTGCCACCCAGGCGCCCCTGGTCTTTTTTTTTTTGATCAGGGTTGCCAAGAATTGGTCAATTTTATAGTGCTTTTTAAAAAAACAATTTTTTGTTGTTATTCTTTCTACTGTAGGTTTTCCACTTCAATAAATTCTCCTTTATTATTCCCTGCTTTTTACTATCTTTGTATTTAATTTGCTTTTCTTTTTCTAACTTCTTGAGATAGACATTTAGATCATTCATTTTCAGTTTTTTTTCTCATAGTAGCTTTTAGGGCTACAGATTTTCCTCTAAACACAGATTATGCTATATCCCATACATTTTTATAGATATTTTCCTTATCATTCTGTTAAAAAAATCTTCTAATTTCATTGTAATCTCTTAATACACAGTAAACATGAAATTCCTCTTATTTCCTAATGATGGACAGTTTCTCATCTTTTGTTATTCTAAACAATGTGGCGATGAATGACATAGTGCAAATGTCCACTCATATGTGTACAAGTATATCTAGAGGATAAAATTCCAGAAGTGAAATTGCTAAGTCAAGAGTAAACGCATTACTAATTTTGAAAAATATTGCCAAATTGTCTTCATAAAGATACACCAATTTACATTCCCATTAGCAATTTATGAGAATGCCTCTCATGGAAAGGTTTTTTTTTTTTTTTAAGATTTATTTTGAGAGAGAGAAAGAGAGAGCACGTGCACGCGTGAGTTGCACTAACGCTGTAGGGAGCAGAGGGAGAGAGAATCTCAAGCAGACTCCCTGCCGAGCACGGAATCCATGTGGGGCTCCATCTCACAACCCTGAGATCACAGCCGGAACCGAAATCACGAGCCTGCTGCCCAACAGAGTGAGCCACCCGGGCATCCCTCGTGGAAAGTTTTTAAACTGGAGAATAACAGAGTCAGAGGCTCTGCTTTAGCGGATAGCTAGCAGTGTTTCACAACTGGGATATGCAAATTTGGGGACATATTCTTGGGGATCAATCTATGAGTTCTCTTTAAGTAGAGAGAGATCTTGTGTTTTCATTTCAATGTTAATAATAAAAAGATTCTGAATTATACAGATAAACATATTTTTTAAATTTTAAAATTTTTATTATTATTTTATTTTTTTAAAGATTTTATTTATTTATCTGACAGAGAGAGAGAGAGAAAGTACAAGCAGGGAGAGCTGCAGGGAGAGGGAGAAGCAGGCTCCCACTGAGCAGGGAGCCTGACATGGGGCTCGATCCCAGGACCCTGGGATCATGACTTGAGCTGAAGGCAGCCGCTCAACTGACTGAGCCACCCAAGGGCTCCAATTTTATAAATTTTTAAAAACATTTTTAAGTAGGCTCCACACAGCGTGGAGCCCAATGTAGGGCTTTAATTCACAACCCTGAGATCAAGACCTGAGCCGAGATCAAGGGTAAGACACTTAAGCAACTGAGCCACCCAGGCGCCCCCAGATAAACATCTTTTTTACTAAGTACCGCCATGTGACTTCAGTGACAATGTGTATAGTCACTTTGGCACAATGCAGTACTACTTTAAAAGGCAAAAAAAGTACTCAAGGGCAAAATCTATTCTTTTACCTCTTAAAATTTGAGATTTAGCTGTAACTTTCCCTATGACTTATAACAGTCATTAAAATTAGACAAAAGGTGAGTTCTGCTTTTCACAATTGCAGAGTAGTTCACAGGTAACAGTTACAAATTCTGGACAAAACACAAAAAGTAATTAGTGGAATGCACTGGGGAGTGACTAAAAACAGGCAGATACTGGAAAAGAGTCAACACTGGGAAGACAGGAATGGCACTGGGTGAGTTTTCCATTTCTTCCAGCTTTTTCCCTGAGGATAATTCCCAATTAGCGCCACACAGGGAGGCCTAAAGTTTACACGGAAATATGTAGTCTTACTGGTTGAAGAATGAGAGGACAGAGATTAGGATGACCACAGCAGCTGGAAAGACAGGCATCCCAGAGAGAAGCACACACAAAGGGGGAGTTACAACTTCCAATCTCTGGATGACCCCTGAACTCTGTTATGTAGGGACAGACTCCAAGCAGAAGCAGGCCTCACAATTGGTAGCCAGCACAGTTCCAGGTACAAGAGAGGTGTGCCCAGAGCTACGCAGGAAACTTAACTATTCAGGAAACGTAATCATTTCTTTCTTTGTTTCCTGCAAATTAGATATCCTTAAATAGTTGGATTTTTAGGAAAATCCGTTAAACTTCACTTCACCCTGATACTAGAGGAATGTTTTAAAATTTAAAACTTAAATCTAAAAATTGGATTTTACTTTTTAAGTGAATGGCATTACAAATTATTGACTTTTTACTTTTAGATAATTTAGTACTATCCTAACACAGCTTTGCAATATAGGTAGCACTCTTTAAACTACTCACTTCTACCGCACTGAATAGCAGCCAAATGGTTTGGGGAATTATTTGCATTACTTTTTGACTTATAAACATCTACTGTTTCTGTAAATATAAAATCAGGCCTAATCGACCTAAGGATAACTTAGCAAGAGCCATAGGGCTAAAGAACATCTCGAAATAGTATTTAAAGCATCTTTATAAGGAGAAAAGTGACTAAGAATATGGCTGAATTAAACAGAGGAAGTTTGGGTTTACCAAATGAATTCTTGAAAGGACATGGTAAGGTTGGCAAAGTATATACTGCTTTAAGTGGGGGTGAGTGTGGGAACGGGGCTGTGTTTTAACAGAAAGCCTCCCCTACCATCTGCCTAGAATAGCTTGGACTTTCTCTTGCCTTAGGAAACAGCCAGGAGGGCAGACCAAATGCTCCCTCAAGAGCAATCTACTTTTATTACTCTGTTTCATCACTGTGGGATTAAAATATTAAAACAACTAACCCCCTAATATGGCAAAGTATCAAATGCACTCAATACCAGTTCTCTTGGAATCAAATAAAAGGAGATCTTGTGGGATATAAATAAATAAACAAATAAATAACAGAAATAAATCCTCCCAATACCAGTAGCTATCCAAATGAGAAACTAGCTTCTAATTTTCAAGAAACAAAAATTCTAATTATCAGGAATCCAGAATGTGCTCTTAAATAGAGTATTCTACCAAAATCCATTGAATCAGATTTAAGAGCACTAAATTACACTTGCAAAAAAAGATATAAATAATGCTTAGCAGCTGGTACCTCTATATATTTGAGTTAGAACATTTGAATTTTCATGCTACCAAGGATCCAAAATGGGAGCTAACAAACAACAGGGCTAAACCCTCAATTCAGTTATGCCAGCTACAAGTAAGGGAATTACTAAGCATTGAGGAAAATCTTGAGATGAACAGTTCCTGCTTTCAAAAGCCTAATAATCTAGCAGAGGAAAAAGAAAAGTAAACAAATACTCTAAAACCAGAATATGGTAAATGTTGTATAAGGAGTTTAAAGAAATTCTGTGTAAGTTTAAAGGAAGGGGTGTGTGCGTCTACTTATAGCACAGGATACATGGAAATGGCATCATTTGAGTTGGCCTAAAAGAGTAAGTAGGATTTAAAAATCTTTTTAAATAAAGTAACCAAATGCATATCGTTTTCAAGAGTCTGAGTACTACAGGGTTGACAATGAAAAATAATAACCCTATTTTTTCCCTCCCCAGACACCCATTTCCCAGACACAATGCCCTTCAATTTTTTTTTGCTATTTACCTCCATCGTGCTTATAAACACGCTACTACCCCCATTTCTAGATTATCCAGCTTCAAATGTATTCATTGACTTGCTGCTACGGAAGATAAGGATTTGGGTCTCTTATCCCTCTGTTCTTTTCTCCTCTTCTCCTACAGTTAATACTCCCTTCTTAGGGCCAACTCTGTCCTTTGTAACTCTGCATATTAGTTTATGTTTTATTTATTTTCGTATGTGTCCGTTCTTTCCATCAGACTGTGCTGTACTCATCATCGCATACCCAGTGTGTAAATCAGTGCCTAATCCTTCATGGGAACTCAAGTTTGGCGAACGGAATTAAAAGGAAAGTAATCTGCCAGTGTAAGACTTAGGCGGTGCCATCTGTAGACAGCCATCAGTACCATGGGAATAGTAAGTGACACCACCGGGGTTAGTGTGATAAGAATAACCCAGAAATGCAGAAACTAAACTTATCACCAAAAATAGATTTATGGACAAGAACAGATACTGTCAAATTTAACATATCGGAATATCTCCCAGCATTCAAGTCCCAGAAGTTTTGCTTTAGAGCCGCTGTCTTGAGGTAAGCTACTCAAGGCTTCATCCTCAACATATCAAAATGTAATATTTATAGCTTCCCCCTGGATCCACTAGCAAGACTTAAAAAGAAAAAAGAAAAAAAAAAGCCCACTTAGTTATCTGAAAATAGAATTCAGCAACTCAGATATAGGCTTTTACCCACTTCAGCACAGGGACAAACCAAGAGACAGCCAACCCAGGGTCACAGAGAACTTCCAGCACCTTGAACGTCCCTGTGGACAGGGAGAAGGCAGGTAGCACCTTGGCCGCTGCTTCCTCTCACAGTCGGGGAAAGTTCCGCCTGGGACTCCTTCCCCTTGAGCCCTGCTTCTTGTGACGGTCAAAACTGCAGTAAACCAACATGCCACGTGACGGCATAAACAATGAGGGGGCACTGTTCAGGCCTCTTATTACATCTTTGTTTGTGTTCTGTCTTTTGAGATTATAGTAAGATGCTTACCAAATAAATGCTTGATGAAGGAAGTGGACTGTCAAGTAAGCAAAACACAACACTGGTATATTTGCTTAGGAGAATCACTATTACACTTTCCCTGAGTCTAATGACTTAAAAATTTTTTTGTTAAGACCATTTTTGGGGGGGCCGGTTTAAGGTTCACAGCAAAACCCAGGAGATGGCATACAGAATTTTCCCTATTTCCCTAATAACTTTTGAAAACTCTTGAGATAATTTTATGCTCAAGAAAAGTTGTAAAAATGTTACAAAGAATTCACATATATGCTTCACTCCAATTCCCCAAATGTCAGTTTCCCCCATATTTGCTTTACGTTACAATTCTTTCTCTCCATATATGCATACATATCTTTCTGATATATACACATATGATTTTTCAACTTTTGAGAGGAAGTTACAGTGTCCCCTAAGTACTTCCACATGTATTTTCTAAATACAAGGACAGCCTCTAACATAACCATAGTCGAATGATCAAAATCAGGAAATTAACACTGATACAATACTAGGATCTATAATTTACAGACTTCATTCAAATCTTGCCAGTTCTTCCACTAATGTTTATAACAAAAAAGGGGGGGAGAAGGTTTAATGCTTTAGGAAGAGGATATAGCAACAAAATAAATAATGATTGAAGATGGAACCAATATTAACAAAGGGAATATTTAATAAACAAATATATTCCAGGTAAAAGATAATGAGGTGTGAGCTAGGCTGTGGCATTTAGATTTTTAAAAAAGGGATAGAAAGAAACACTGCAGAGGTTTCCTTCATAGGAACTGGCAGCTGAATTTGAGAGAGAGAATTAAATTAAAAGTGGAAGAGTCAAAGGAACTCAAATTTTCATTCTGGATGAGTGCAGAATGATGGTAACATAAAGCCCAACTGGACAGCCAGGAGGAACAAGTTTGTGTGAAGGAAAATGAGTGCAGTTTAGAAATACTAGGCCTGCAGAAGCAACAGGTTATCCCGATGGAGGAAAGGAAGTGATGTGAGGGTCTGGAACGTGGGAGAAGGCCGGGGAACTAGAGCTATGTCTGCAGAGGACCTATTTCTGTTTACTCTCTTACTATGAACTCAACCTCCACAGACAAAAGAGGGCTAAAAACAGGATCCTGGAGAAGTCTATATTTAAGCAATCTGTCACGGGGTGTGTGTGCGTGTGTAAGATCCTGTATTAAATGAAAGGTTAGACAAAAAGACCTAGCTAGCCCTGCCACTTCTCAGATTCAGTTCAATGACTGCAAGTCACTAAAAGACAGTGATCATCAGAGTTACGCTTAACCATTATTCAGTTAAAAATTAAATGCTAAGACTTTTTTTTTATTTGAGGGACACACTATTTCCAACAACACTAGATTAACTTAGAAAACAAAAGAGTAGTTTTTGAATACCAGTGGCAGTCACTGTGATTGACCTTGAAGAGACCTGAAAGTGAAAAGGACATGGGGAAGCCCACAGGGCCAGGGAGGTGGGGAGGGAGCTCTTCATTTCCAAAGCTTATCACAGTTCCCCAAATCCTGTTATGTCCAGATGCCTGTACTGAAAACAGCTTTAGTAAATTAGATTCGTAGATTGTGGTCTTCGTTCTCAACTATGTTAATAGTACAAAATTTCTTCCACGTATGACTTTTTATAAATATTTGGAAATAAATGACATGTCGGGGCACCTGGGTGGCTCCGTAGGTTAGGTGTCTGACTCTTGATTTTGGCTCAGGTCATGATCTCAGGGTCCTGGGATGGAGCCCGGAGTCAGGCTCTGTGCTCAGTGAGGAGTCTGCTTGTCCCTCTCCCTCTACTCCTCACCCTGCTCATGCTCTCTCTCTAAAGTGAATAAATAAACAAACACAGAATCTTTAAAAAAAAAATAGAAATGAAGTATGTCTTCTAAGTAGAGGACGATTTTATCTCACTTGAAATGATGTTCACCTCTTTCAAATTTCAACTTCATTACAGAAACACAGAATTCAACCCACAACTCAGTAAAACTTCAATTAAGACCACTTACTCAATGCCTCCAGCATCCTGAATGGTGCCAACCTAAAATGTTTTCTTTTCTTAAAGGAAAAGGGGAAAAAAACTGCTGGTGTGGAAAAGAAGAAAGAACATGTGGGTGGTGAACACTAATAAAAACAGCCAAGCACAACTAAAAACTTAAAGATTAAATTCAATGTGTAACTTTCCATTTTCCAACCAGAAGCTCTCAATAGTGACCGATGACTAAAACGTCCAGCCTCTTCCAGGGAAAAGCTAGGGTACAGAGGCAAGGCAACAGAAAACAAGAGGTGCTAAGAAAAGCAGACAGGAGGAAGAAGAAAATCATTAGAAACAGCACAAGTAGGGCTGAAATGAGCAATAATTCCAAGCAAGGATAGAGAAAAGCCCTAGCATAAGAAAAACTAAAGACAGGACACTTTTCTCCTGCGAGGAAAAAAGAAAGCCACTTTTAGCTCAAGAGGCAATCTTGGTACCTCACTCCCAGGCGGGTAATTTGGGGGCTCGAGCGGAGGGTGCTAAAGCCCTAAGCGTGCATCATTAGTGCCCAAGTGTGTGTCACTCAGGTGTGAACTACTCTAGAGTCGTTCATAGTTACTGGGAAAAGGTGACCTGAAATTTGGTCCCCATTAAGTTAAAAAACCGACTTTCACCTTATTGATTTTATTCTACTTTAGTCCAACTTTTATACCAAAAAAGTATAATAGAAATTTAAGCCTCTTAAAGTTCAGCTTTCAAATTATGGATAAAGCACCAAAATATGAAAAGCTAAACTATATAATTTGCGCATTTCAATATGCTGGATTTAAAGGGGTAAAATCTATTTAATGTCCATTAAATGGTATTTATCTTATAGGTGAATTTATTAAATTCTTAAAACTACCTGATGAAAATGCTTTTGTTGCAATTATGCAAAGGATTATTAGAACAAAATTCTAAAATTCTGCAGGCAGTTTCTTTTTTCGATTAGTTTTTTAAATTGAAGAATGAATACACTCACGTTATTAAAAAAGAAAAAAAAAAACCCTCAAATAATAGCATGAGAAGATCCCTCCCCATCCCCACCAGAGGCATTCGCTGTCACCAGCTGAACAGCAACTCTAGGGAAGTCACCACGCTATAGAAAACCAATGGTCCCAAACCACTCCATTTGTTGAACAGTCTGTGTGCCGCTGATATGGGATACTTACTTAATCATACACAAGTCCCCAGAGAAGTCTGGATTTTCTAATCTTTCCATCCATCTGGTCCTGCCTTCATACTACACTGTTTTAATGACAGTAAGCCTTGACATCTGGCAGGAAGAATTCCTTTATTTCTTCCATCTTCAAACTATCTTAGCTGTATTCAGTTATCTTTATTCTCTCAAATGAATTTTAGAACCATTTTGTTAAGTTTCCAGAAAAACCCTCCTGTATATAAATGTAATTGTAATTGTGTTAAATTTATAGATTGATTTGGGAGAACTGATGTCTTTGTAATTTGGGGCCTTCCCCTCTGTGAGCACAGTCTCTCTTTCCATTTATTCAGGTCTTTTATGTTCCTCAATGAAGCTTTAGATTTCTTCTTCATACAAGTCTTACACGTTTTTTTGTTAAGTTTTATTGTAAGGTACTTTATAGTCTTCTTGCTTCTGAGAATCGTATCTTTTAAAAAAATTACATTTTCTATTTATTGCCAGGAAAAGGGATGCCGCTGATTTTTCTGTGGTGATTCTATATCAAGCACTGGGTGTTACACGCAACTGACGAATTATCAAACTCTACGTGTGAAACTCGAGATGTACTATATATGGGGGCTAACTGAATTTAAATTAAAATAAAAGATCGCTGAACTCCATAAATAGATGGTCAACTCAGTCTCTTGGGTTCTCTATGTAGACTATTGTGATGGTTAACTTGATATGTCCACTTGACTGGGCTAAGGAATGCCCAGATAGCTGCTAAACATTATTTCTAGGTATGTCTAGCAGAGATTAACATTTGAATCAGTAGACTAAGTGAAGAGGATTGCTCTCACCAATGTAGGTGGGCGTCATACAATACGTTGAGGGCCCGAACAGAGCAAAAACCAGAAGAAGGGTGAATCTGCTCTCTCTGCTTGAGCTAAGGCATCCGTCCTCTCCTGACCTAGGGCCATTAGTGCTCCTGCTTCTTGGGCTCTCGGACTCCAACAGGGACTGGATAGCGATCATCCTCCCCTTCCCTCCTTTTTGCAGACTGTGGGATTCGGACTGAATTGACCACTGGCTTTCCTGGTTCTAGAGCTTGTAGACCACAGACTATGGGAATTCTGAGCCTCCATAATCATGAAAGCCAGTTCCTAAATTGAATCTCCTCTTACAGATTGTTTTGTATGTCCTGTTGGTTCTATTTCTCTGGAGAGAACCCTGACTGAAACAACCAACAGTCATCCCAGTGGATGATTCATAGTTCATTTTTCAATTAAGTTTAGAACATTTCCAAACCTTTATAGTTTGGGACATGGGGAAAAACCCTTCCTAATGGCTCACAAAATAATATTAGACTACAGACCTTCTTATACGATCATAAGGAGGGTTTTCAGGCAAAACTGATCCTCATTATGTGTTGGGTGCCAGAAGAGGCCTCGATTCTAAACGGAAATTCCTGACATCATTGTTTGTGGTTAAAGGGATAGAATGAGAAGTATCATTTTTTTCTTCAAAGCATAGGACCTATTTGTTTTGAAATTTATTTTACTTTATTTATTTATTTCTTAAGTAGGCTCCACGCTCCATGCAGAGCCTGACGCGGGGCTTGAACTCATGACGCTGAGATCAAGACCTGAGCTGAGATCAAGAGTCAGATGCTTAACTGACTGAGCCACCCAGGAGCCCCTGCTTTGAAATTTTTAACTAAAAACAGCCCTCAAACACTGTTTCTGGCAGACGACCAGACATTCTATGCCTCCTGATGGAAGTAAGCAACACCACCTACGAAGCATTTCTTGTCAAGCAAATTCAAACCTCAATCTGATGCAGTTTTAGTTTCTACCTACCAATTAACAGGCAATAGAAGGGACAGAGGAATACACAGGATACAACTGGCAAAATCAAAATTGTAGCAAACTCTACTGGCAAATAATCCGGTATCCTCAAAAAACAAACTCCAAAGAAAAGAAGAACGAAAGAGGGAGGAACCTGTAAATAAAAAGAAATGTAAGATATATACTGAATAGCTGCAATCTAACTGAATCCAACTGTTTTGAAAAAATCATTTATGAGATAATTCAGAAAACTTGATAACTGTCTAGATATTTGATGGTTTTAATGAACTGTTATTAATATTTTTAGGTATGATAATACATAATTTTTTTAACAAAGAATTCTTCTATTTTAGAGAATATGTAATGAAATATTTACAAATGAAATGATACGATATCTGAGACTTGCTTCGGAATAATCCAGCAGGATGTGGGAAATAGCACAGGGAAAACAACGTTCCCCATAAGAGTAAGACAGATACAAGGGGCTGAATTTACAGGTTTGATCTTTTCCATAATAGAAGTTTTAGAGGGAAAAACTATTTCTGAAATTATAGTCTCTACAACTTGTAAAAACTTGTGACTTTTTAATTTTGTTGTTTTAGGAAGTAAGAAAAAAAACAGAAAGGAAAACCAAAATGATATATTAATCACAACTATATTAGGTTTATGCATAAAATTACTAAAATAGTATAGTTTCTAAGTGTTGATAATTTTTCTCATAAGTAAGTTTTTCCCTCCTCTTTGACAATCATTCTCCCTATTCAGGTGTCCTTTTAATAATACTCTACAAGCTAACATCAGAAATAACAGGTTAAAAATATCTTTTATAAAGGAATCTAGAACATGGGGTGGAGGGAGCTATATGTAAGTGTTAATATATCCAGCATGGCGTTATTAAAAGTCACAAATAAAGCCTGACGAGTCTATGGCTAATAAGGAAATGGGTCATTAAATGTATACACTAAGTAGGATTTTGGAAGGCCACAAAGACTTTGTAACAATATTTTTAAATATTTATAAAATTTGTAATCTTAACACCTAGTACATAGAAAGTACAGGTATAATGTTCATTAAAATGTTATATGGGATAAAGTAGAATATAAATAACTTTTATGCATATTATAGTGACAGCTACATTAAAAATATATATAAGAACACATACTAAAAGGAAGTATAAAGGAATTTTATGTGAGCATGCTGGAGAAATGTCTACCTATAAAATATTTTCCATAGTTGCATGCTTCTATTTTTGAAAATAAACTTAGTATTTAACAAAGTATATAATAGAGGACATCTCATAATGTTAACGAAATGTAATTCTTTAAGCCCCCAAATCTAAAATATTATCACTTCAACATGTCATCAAGAAAAATTATTATTTTTTTTTTTTAAGAGAGAGAGAGGTGGGGGGAAGGGCAGAGGGAGAGAGAATCCTAAGCAGGCTCCATGCCCCCAGTGGAGCCCGACGTGGGGCTCAATCCTTTAACCCTGAGATCATGACCTGAGACTAAATCAAGAGTTAGACACTTAACTGACTGTGCCAGCCAGGTGCCCCAAGAAAAATTATTAATGAGATATTCTACAGTCCTTTTTTTCCTACTGGTTGTTGAAATCCAGTGTGTATTTTACATTTATAAAACGTCTCAAAGCAGACTAGACACATTTCAGGCGCTCAACAGCCACATGCGGTGAGTGGCTGCTGTAATGGGACAGTGCAGGTCTAGACAGCATAAACTTTAGCCTTCATGCATTCGTAAGTACTGTGTTTCCACTGTACGCCAGCCTTGCTCTGGGAGCTGTCAACAAGACAGACAAAGTATCTGCTCTCAAGGAGGTCGTGTTCCAGATGGGGAAGATAGACAGCAATGAGTAAACCAGGAAGATTTCTAACAGTGGCTGAATACCTAGATAAAGATGCTAGCTTCACCCTATTCTTGTTTCATGGCAATGTACCTTACTATCAGGTTACAGGATTATCACACTCATGTCATAAATATGAAACCCAAGGCCTACATAATGATATAACATTTCAAACGTATCACATTTGCAAAAGTTAAAGGTGATGACTTTGACATACATATTGGAAGAGGTGATCTTATATACTGCTAATGAGATTGTAATCTGATGTAACCACTTCGGGAACTATTTGACTATGTCCAGTAAAGGTGAAAATGCACATACCCTATGATCTAGCACTTTCCCGCTGGGCACACACATACCCGACTTTAACTCTCACTTACTGGCATATGCTTAGTGAAACAGGTATAAAGATATTCATTGTGACATTGTTTATTACAATAGCAAAAATACTGAGAAAGCAGGTATCCAACAATAGGAGAATGAATTGATAATGTGTGACAATCATACCATGGGAATAGAACAGTTAAATAGTGTTAATAGTTCATATGAATGAAAGGGAACCATAATGTAAAAATAAAAAGATCTAGAAAATAATGCAGAGTGGAAAAATACATGTTGTAAAATGATAAATCACCTAGGGTTACCTACAGTTTAAAAAACATACAGAACAGTACCATATAAGTATATCTGTGTAATAAAAATATTAGGACAGGAAGGGACACACCAAGTTATGACACTAGTGGCTTCGATGGTGGGAACGAAGGGGGTGGAACTGGGGAGGGGAAATAATGGCAACTTAACTTCATGAGAAATGTTCTCTTTTATTACTAAAAAATCCTAAAGCAAATATGTTAAAATGTCAACATTTGTCCACTCTTGCTAGTGAGCATATTTTTTTTTTAAGATTTTATTTTTAAATCATCTCTACACCCAATGTGGGGCTCGAACTCATGCCCCAAGGTCAAGAGTCACATGCTCTACCAACTGAGCCAGGTAGGTACCTCTAATGAGCATATTTTCTCAAAACATATTAGTTAAAAAATTATTTTCTGAATTAATTCCGTCCCTCAGAAACTGAAAGTAAGTTCTTACTCAAAGTCCCTAGTTGAATGCCTTCTCCAAAGCCACCAAGATTCTAATCAAAGGCAGCACCTCTGCCTTCTGTTATCTATGCTGCTACCTACACTCAAGGTTACATCTTTTTCGAAGATTTTAAAAATAAAAATATAAGCTACTTCTGCCCGAAAGAACCATTTTCTCGAACTCACTGTCCTAATTTGGAGTGAAGTAGACATTTATATTAAGGACACCGATTACTTTTGCTTTTATCCTTACAAACATTCTACGCCTGTAGTTAAAATCTAATCATGTTTAATTTTCCTATTAAGCCCTTACCAGCAGCATGCCATGCCCATTACTTCTTTAATAGGAAGAAGCTGTCTTCCAGTGTGACAGTAGTAATATAAAAGGGAAAGTGGGAGGAAAGAATTGTTCCTTCAAATGTTTCTTATAATTAAGGCTTAGTTCCTTTTTTATTTTTTTTATTTTTTTATTTTTTTTTTAAAGATTTATTTATTGATTTATTTGACAGAGATAGAGACAGCCAGCGAGAGAGGGAACACAAGCAGGGGGAGTGGGAGAGGAAGAAGCAGGCTCCCAGCAGAGGAGCCTGATGTGGGGCTCGATCCCAGAACGCCAGGATCACGCCCTGAGCCGAAGGCAGACGCTTAACCGCGGTGCCACCCAGGCGCCCCGAAGGCTTAGTTCCTTTTTTAAAACACGCATTACTTTTGAAAAAGATCAATAATGTGGTTGTATGCATACTAATAAAAAAAATTCCCCTAGTGAAATAGTACATAATATTGGGAAATAAGGAATAAGAAAGGACATCTTTTCTCTTCAAATAAGAAGTGGCCTAAGATTAATCTGTGGGGAATGCTAATTTACTAACATTGGATTTATCAATTATCCATATATACTTTATATATCTTACTAATAGTACTTTGTATTTGTAAGGTGCTTTGTGGTTTTTTTAAAAATTTTTTTATCACTACACCATTTGGTGCTCAAACAATGCATTCCCTGAAGCCGGGGCAACCTCCAGTCCGGAAGGTCCTCGGATGGGCTGCTTGAGGAGCTATGTATGCACTGGGTTTAATTCGCAAAATGGTCTGGGTACTGCATGGCCACTTACTGTAAGTTTTCTAATGAATAAGCTCCAAACATTTGCCTTAAAGGTTTGACTTTTGACAGATAACGACACTATTTGTAAGGTACAATCGAGTATATAACCATCTCACAAATGTTTACTTTCTCATTTATGTGATATTTTAGAAAAGTATTTTACAGCATATAGTAACATATATATTTAGGATTTTAGGGTTTGTCTCTTCCAGAAATCCTAAAAATCAACATTTAACCCCAAGAAGTAAGAAGTGAATGGACAATGCAGAAAATCGCTACTGGGAAAAAAAAAAATTGGTTTATTTCAGAACTTTTAAAATAAACTATTACCTTCTTATGCTTTTTTCCTAAGCATCGGTACAGAAACTTAAAATCTAGAAGAATATTCTGCTGCACATTCTGGTAATCTAGATAGTCTCTTCTTATTTAAATGAAGACCAAATGTTTTCTAAGCATTTAGTTTTACTAACACATTGTAACTGGAGTCACACAATAGGGAAAAAATGTCTTTTTTAAAAACAAGTTTTATTTAAGTAATCTCTACACCCAATGTGGGGCTTGAACTCATGACCCGAGGTCAAGAGTCACATGCCCCTCCGATTGAGCCATCCAGGTGTCCCCCAAAATGCCTTTTTTGCCCAGAAATCTCCATACACCTGTCACAGTATGTTCCGATGAAGTACAGAACAGGGAGTGGAGTTTACCTGGCAGCCTTGACAATAATTTCCGAGAAGAGAAATGTATTAAAAAAATAAAAAATGGTCCAACTAGAGATTAATGTTAAATAATGTTCAATGATGAAAACTGTATTGTTTCCCAAGTACATTCTGACGGTCAAGAACGTATGGTGTTCTATGAGTACCCCAGCCACTCAGAAGCACAGATGTGTCACACGGGAAAGGACAGTTACTCCATAAAATTTACCTAAAATATGGTAAAAGTACTTCATATATATAGAGACTTATTACAGATCTAGTACTTATGAATTGTTAAATTTTTCCTTAACCTGTTGATATTTTCAACTTGGAGTTTCCCTTAGAATTATGTTTCATTTAATTATTACCACTTCCAAATTTGCTTTAGTTTGATTTAAAATGGTCATTCAAGTGGTACTAGTGTTCTAGGATTTATATATATTAGGTATTTTCTTTTTTTTACTTTTTTTTTTTTTTTTTAGATTTTATTTATTTATTTGACAGAGAGAGAGACAGCCAGCGAGAAAGGAACACAAGCAGGGGGGCTGGGAGAGAAAGAAGAAGGCTTCCCAGCAGAGCAGGGAGCCTGATGCGGGGCTCGATCCCAGGACTCTGGGATCATGCCCTGAGCCGAAGACAGACACCTAACGACTGAGACACCCAGGCGCCCCTATATATATTAGGTATTTTCGTAAGCTTCTACTAGCTGCATTATTTCTTTTAAAATAGAGAAATTAAAATACATATAGTATTCTAAGTGGGATTTGATTAATGCTGAGCAGATTGGAATAATTTTTCACTCTCACATGTATACTCCTCTAGCTTACGCTGAAAAAACCTAGCAACAGTATCAACTTGCCCAGCTACCCCATAATCACCAGATAAACATTTCAATTAAATTCTCTAAGAATGAGGGGGTGCTTTATTAAAAAAAAAAAAGTCAGCTGGGGCTAAGAAGAAAACAAATACTTTCTACATAATATGAAACAAAATTGGCTTGCACCATATGGCTTAATAGAAAGGTTCTGGATAAATTATGCTTAATTACAGGAAAAAAACACATTCATTAATAATTATTAAAATCTGCCTACAGGTGAAGATAAGCAAAGCAACATTAAGCAAAACTACTATTTTTCAGTGAACCTGACAGTTTCCTGAGCACTTTTTCCTTTCTCTCTGGGCACCCATTCCCCACTTCAACCAATCAAGGCTGTTCAGTTTTTCTTACCAGCCTCCCCACATTAAAAGAGAAAGAGATTTAACCTCAGTTATTTATATTATTCACATTCGTGTATATATGATTTCCAGTGTTGCATTTTAAATCTCTTATTCTAATTGGAAACATCTCATCCTTGTTTAAAACTTTAAAACCAAACAACTGGAGAGTTTGAACAAAAACCAATCTCTCTGAGAACAGGAAAAAAAAATGGGTAAGAAGTACCATGTTTGCTTAACTAATTTCAATGGTGTTATTCCTACCAGGAAAAATCCAATATAAGCAATAAACAGTTTATTTTGGAATTGAGAAAACTGGAGGTAGGGGGAAGCTCCCCCAAACCCCAACCAAACCAAAAACAATCCTTTTTTCCCTATTTCCCAGGGTGTCCAGATGGCCTAGAACAATATAGGAGGAGATCTAGGCAACGTGTGGGTGAGAAAGATTTATCCCTGGGAGCTGCCACGGATATGGCCCAAATCCCTTCTCATGAGCTTCTTGCAAACCCTCAAAACGATCCTGATAGCAAGACACCTCTTTCTCTCTGGCCCCTTTCATTTCCCCTCCCTTTCCCATCTGAAGACAAGTCCTTCCCTTTCCCTAATATTGGTTAGACAATACACTTTTTTCATTAAATTTCTGTAAAGAACAATTTATCTCTTTACCTGTCCCAAGACTCCTAGAATGTGTGTGTGTATGTGAGTATGGATGTATAAATAAATAACTGGCATAATGTGTACTATAATTAATATTTTAGGATATGATTCTATATCATGATTTAATCTCTGCTAATCTAACATTTTAGAAATTTCTTTATTATTTCTATGTCTGATAATAAAGTCTCTATAATCAAACATATTTCTCAGAAGCTTCAATTTTATCAATAGAAGTATTTTTCTGTATCAAGCTAAACATTCCACATCTTTTATCTACTATTTGGTTTTGCTCTCTAAATCAGGAGTCCTTAATCTTTTTTTAAATCCTTAAATCTATTTTGAGACTAGATCGAAAGCTATGAAACTTCTCTGCGGAAAACTGCAGACACGCACAACATTTTGCATAGAGATTGTGTTAAAGAATTGAGGTCAGATGGAGCCGCACTTGTGAGTGTAACGTATGGAGGAGCTGAACCACTGTGTTGTACACCTAAAGCTAATGGGACACTGTGTGTCCACTATACTCAAATAAAATAAAAAATTTTAATTAAAATAACATCTGATTTTGAAGGCAAAAAAAAATATTCTCAGGTCCATCCAGGTTAAGAACCCCTGCTTCAAGTGAATATAAAGACCTTGAATTTACTCCTGTTAAAATAATTTTGCAAAAAAATGGACATTTCTTCAATTTCTTAGATCCCTTATGATTCCATTCATTTTTTTCATCTATAAACTAAAATTGTTTTCTTTTTATTGGTCAAGAAAGAAAGCAGGGTCAACTATAGTAGAACGCATACATAGTTAATGTTTCTTCCTTGTCTCAGTTCCCTTTGGGTATGATGTGCTAGGAGGATCGACATATATCCAAAGCAAATACAATCTACACGTGTCTAAAACATATACCCGAGAGTCATATATTTTTGGCGTGAGTACTGGAATTGAGTTTCATTTATAGATTCTAATTGAAAAATTTACTGAAGGCTAGATAAGCTTCATATATATGAAAATAAAACTGTTTCTGGAGAAATTCTGTCAGGGCCTAGCATACTGCCTTATACACAGTAAGTGCTTGATAAGTAAAATGGACAACATACGTGGAATGGAGTCAGTGCGGTCACCAAGAATTACTTTCTTACCTTACACGTGAATTTCACAATTTGGCAATGTAAGTCACACAGCAGAATCAACTGTAATTTTATAGTTATCTCTTCCATACCAAAAACCCAAATTGTAACATTTAAGTTTTAAAACTTTAGTTTCAAATTATTCCAACTTTGTACTTCTATTTGTAAAACAATGATGGTTTATACATATGAAAACACGTACCTATTTACTTTCAATGAGTATGTAATTTGAGTAGTTTTCCTCTTGAATTGAGGTCTTTTGTGGCAATTGTGATCCTGTGGGGGACCAACTGCTCACTCTGTTGTTGTTGTTTTTAAATTAACATATAATGTATTATTTGCTTCTGGGGTAAGGTCTGTGATTCATCAGTCTTACACAACACCTACTTTGTAACTCAGTTGCCAGGGGCTAAGATCTTTGACCAGGAAATAAAGTAAAGATAGTTGGCTTATAAAGTGGTCAAATCTATCCAGGCTTCATCAGCTTGTGCTTTAGTATAAATAGCTTTTGAAAAACCAATTTACATTAAAAAATCTCAAGAAGCCGGTACAGAATATTCAATAAATGTTTTTGCTGTTGTTTACGCAAATGACATATTAAAATGTTAAGTATTAAAACATTAAACATTTTAAAGTGTAAGTTTTGCTAAATTCTCAATGTAATCATTTAGAAAATCTTATGTGACTTAATGATTTAAAAACAAATTCCATTTCTATTAATACAAATCTACTTAGCCCAAATGGGTATAAATTTATGCTCGATGTTTGCCTTTAATTACTTTTGCTCAGAGTGTCAGGCAATCAAGTAATCCACGTGCCTCCAGAATGCCATTTTTAGAGACTTTTATCACTCAGTGAAAATAACTAACTTCAAATGATATTTTCATATTAAAAAGTCAGCATAAGAATGATTCTGAGTTGACTATTTTCACTATTGATTAAAAATTTAATATTAAAACACTGTCTTGAGACAGTACTTTACGTTGGGTATATGCTGAGTCACTAACACAAAATTCTTACCTGTAATGTACATGTGTGACTGTTGGTCTCCTGTACCCAAGGATCCAGGTTTGAATATCTATGGGTTCAGCTTTGGGATAAGCTATAGTTGTATCTATTATCCACTGGAGGCCTTTCGATTTGCTCTCTGAGAACAAAACAAAAAACAACTTAAAATTGAATCAATTTTTATATTATTTATAACCAATAACATAGGATAAATACAGCAGACTGCTGTATCTTCTGCTTTATGAAAACAGGAGGAACTTTGGTGTTAACTGTTTTATATGATATCCTTTGGACGATATTAAGCATTTCCTAATATGAGATGGCTGAATTTCAAACAAATGAACAATTAACAGAGCGCTATTATTTACTGGACAGGCACCATTCAAGCATTCAATACAACAGGGCACTGTCAAGGTCTAATTTACATTTTATCACTCATAAAATCTGGCCTATGAAAAAGTCAGAAGCTAAAGTATCACATCACAAAAGTAAAAAAACAGACCTCAAAGTAGAACAAATCCATTCACCAAATGCAAGACAATACAATGCAAACACCAAGACCTCTGATACTTGGAAGACGTTAATAAACACGGAAATAAGGCCCCAAAGTAAGCATTTCATTGACACACGACGTCAGTTGCTGTTCTTATTTTACACAAACAAACAAAAACACTCCTCCCATTTTAGCAAGAGTTCTATGCAAATAAAGCAGTAAAACTGTCCAGTCTTTGGTAGGTACGACAGGTAACCACTGTGGTGAGGGGCTGTGGGGAAGGTCTGTTTACTCTGGTCGTTGGCATGCGGCTTTTATTCCCAGCATGGAGTAGAGTTGAACAAGAACTGAGAGGGGAATCCTCACAGAGAATGCTGATAGCCAGACCTGGGTGACAGTCTGTCCTTTGTCTGAAGTATGTAACAGATCTCCAAAAAAATAAAACTTGTTCTCAAACAGAAGTCTAAATGTGCATTAAGAATCAACGATATTTTACTTTTGTGTATCAAATAACTAAAAAGTGACCTTAAGCTTTAAAGAATTTTAGAAATATTCTGAAGGGGAAAAATATGTTTTTCCCCCATAGAAATAGGTTAAAAAAATGTTTAAATAACCTGCTGCTAAAGGAACAGAGTTTATGTAAAGAAACACATTTTTAACAAGCTATCAGCGATGTACATGCTGAAATGTTTAGGAGTAAAGTACACTGATGCCTGCAACTTACTCTGATTACATTAAAAACAAACAAGATGGATTAATGGGTTGACAGAAGGATGGGAAAAGACACAACAAAACAAATACAGTAAAATGTTAAAAAATCTAGCTGGTCAGTTAATGGATATTAACTGTAAAATTTTCAACTTTCTTATGTATGCTTGAAAATTTTTATAATAAAATTATTGGGAAAAATCACCAGAGTTCAGTTTAATATCTATTAAATCATACAATAAACTAAAAAATACTAATCCTTTGCAAGTTAATCAGACATAATTTTGATATGTATATGGATTGTGTATACACACACACACACACACACACACACACACACACACACATATTTTAAGTAGTTCCACACCCAGCGTGGAGCCCAATGTGGGGCAAAAACTCACGACCGTGAGATCAAGACCTGAGCGGAGATCAAGTCAGATGCTCAACCCACTGAGCCACCTGGCCGCCCCCGTGTACGGATCGTATATTAAAACAGACACGAAGGCATATTCTGTATTTATATGGAACAGAACACTAAAGAGTAAATAAGAGCACTAGAGAAAATAAAATACAAAACACAAAAACATAAGAGAAGAAAATGGTAAAATACAAGCAGAACTAGTTTTGGGGTATATAACTTTCTAGAATTTCTTATAATTTTTCCTAAGCAGCTAGAATACAAATTCTAACCAAGGTAAGATAAAGAATAAGCTACTTTGCTTTCCTTATAAAAAGAAATTATTTCTCTCCAAGAGAAAACAACATTTTCTTTGTGATTGGGTGAGCAATATAACAACAGCCCCTACCCTTGCGATCTGGGACACCAGAGGGTACTACTGACTGGGCACAACTATTTAAAAAACAGCCATCTTTATTAGTGCAACTAATCCTATTTGGAAGACCTTTGCCTTCAAGCTTTGGCTTGGCTGACATTGCCACCGTGTCTGTCTGAAGCTATTCTGAACTTTCCTTTTCTATTAAAAGACTCTTTCAATTTGTCTTTTTAATAGATGATGAAAGATTAAGAGAGCTGACTGCCAAGCAGCTGCTTAAAAAAAAAACAAATGAAAGGACAACTCAGTGCGGTCTTACAGGCATTATCTCTATGTCTGGTCCTAATCATCATTAAAAACACATATTCCTGAGAGCCAGTCATTTCCATTTTTATTTTATCTAAAGATTTTTTTTTAATAGCAAAATACTACCAAGGAAACAGGCCTACTGAGTTTCTTTCAGTTTTTTAATTTATCATTTATCACCCAATTTCACAGTGTCTCAGATAAACTTTTCGAAACAGTCTTCGTGCTGCTGGCACAAATTCTGCAAACCTTCACAGTTCATCAGGTTATCTCCAAAACAGTTGCCCCTTTGAGTATGGTCTGCTTTTTCCTGGCCGTAAAAGTAATACATACTCATTATTAAAAACAAAAATTCAGAAGTATTCAGAAATGGGGTGGAGATTATTCATAATGTTGCAACTCAGAGAGGCAGTCACTGCTGACATTTGGGATCTTTCCTTTCACTCATTTCCCACTGCTTATTGCTGACATACTTGAGCTCACAATGGTCTCACAAGAGTTGTATGTTCCTCCCACTCATTAACATGATAGAGCAGAAGCCATACAAACTCTCCGTAAACATCATTTGTAATGGCTGTGTTGTACGGTGGTGGATAGATATTTGATAATTACTTGTCTGTTCTCCATTCTGGCTATTTCCAATTTTTTGCTATTAAAAATAATGCTGTGAAAAATAAATAAATAAATAAATAGATAAATAAATAAAAATAATACTGTCATAAACCTCTTTACCATGTATGTCTGATTATTTCCTTTTGATAAGTATTATTTGTAGTGGAATAATGGAGTCATTTATCAACACTTGAAGGCTCTTAATAAACGCTGTCAAACTGCATTAAGTTCATACTCTGTATTAAAAACAAACCAAAAAACCTTTCTGTATTTGATAAATGAAAAAATATACATGATTACAATTTGCATTTGCATACCTATGATTAGTTTTTCAAATGAGTGATTTCTATCCCTGTATCTCTAACCCAGCAATTCCACTTCTAGGAATCTATACTACAGACTGTACTTCCACAAATATGTGAAGATATTTATAGGAATGCTTATTGCAGCAGCAGGAATGGCCAGGAGTAAAGGCAGGTGGGGTAAGGGAAAGATACCTTTGGCTACGCATTTTGTATTATTCAAATAAATTATTTTAAGCATGAACTAACTTCTGTAAAGAGAAACGTTAAAAAATTAAATTTGCATCTTCTCCCTATTATTTCTATTTGACAAAAATTATAAATATAAAAAAGAACAATAATGTTATCTTCTGGAACTCCAGATAATCCTTGAGTTCCGACAAAAGAAAAAGTGCTAAAAGTCATCATACCCAATTCTTTAGCATCTCCTCCTGCTGGACTGCCATTTTCCTGTCGTGCTACAAGTGCATTCAAGATGACGTTTGTTGCCCCAATCCTTGGCAGGGTGACATGTGTAAGAAATGGCAAGTTATTTTTTTTGGCAAATGCTTGACTTGTTTCTCGCCTCTTCCTGAGGAAGCCCCCTTCTGGAAACAAAACAATCCATTTTCGATCTCTGCTCCTATAATTATTTTCTAGGTGCTTTTTGAGAAGCAGCAGCTGCTGGTCACGATGAGATTTTCCCTAAGAAGACAGACACACATATAGTAAGTATAGGCACATCTGAAATTAAACTGCCATAAAATTAAATAGAAATAACAGCTTCCGAAGCAAATCCCAATCACAGACTAGAAGAGCGACCCCTCCCCACCCCTCCCCCCGCCTTACTTCCCCTTTTGACCACAGTGGTAAAAAGAAGTGATTAGCACTTATATGACATTAGCACTCCAGAAGCAAAACATTGCTCTGATTGCCCCTGCGAGTTACTCATTCATCAGTTCAGTGACTACCAAGTGCATACTACTTGGGAGGCACTGTCCTACACACTGGAGGTAGAGAAGTAAATAAGAGACCTTCATGGAGCTTACTCGAGTGGAAAAGATAGAAAACTAAAAAGTGTAAATTCAGATGGTGATGTGTTAAGAAGAAAAAAGAGTAGGAGGATAGAGAAGGTCAAGGAGGTCAGGGAGAACAGCCCCACGGAGGTGAAGCAGAAGCAATGAGCTGGTAATGTGAAGGAACCAGTGAAGCGGAGGAGAGCCCAGTTCTCCAGGTGACAAGAAAAGGACAAAGGCCCTGGGATGGGAACGAGCATTGCGTATGGAAGAGCAGCACCAAGGCCAGGGTGGCTGAGGTGTGACAGTGAGGAAGGCAGTGGTAGGAAGGGAAACTGCAGAGAGAGGCAGAGAACAGAGAGGAAGGGCCTTGAACTTGGTAAGCAATTTGAGATGAGAAAAGTCATTGGGTGGTTTTGAACGAGAGAGGGTCATGATCTTATTTACATTAAAAACAAAAAAATCTGCTGGCTCTGGTGACAGAAAGACTCCAGCAGGTAAGTCAGGAGACTATTGTAGTAGTCCAGGCAAGGGGGCGGTGATGAGATCTGACTGTGGTGTATTGATGAGAAGTGGGGACATTCCAGAAAGTCAGTCTGAAAGTAGAGCAAACAGCACATTCTAATGGACTGGGCCTTAGTGTGAGGGAAAGAGGAGAAAGAGGATGACTTGGAGACTGAAAGAGGAATCCAGAAAAATTTGTAGGAAAGCCCAAAACCCACAGATAAATATTACAAAGGTTCTTCCTTTGAGTATGGTCGATTTGCTATAAATTTCCCAGCCAACACAATTACAGAAGGCCCCAAAATAATTTGTATGCATTCAATCTTTAAAATATTCCAATGCAAAACAAGTAAGACATTTTCTTGTTTTACTGAACTGAACTGATCATGATTAAGCTTTATTTATTAAGTTCCCAAGACGACATGTAAAATATTTTTATATTCTTGGAAATATCTAGTAATAAAGTCCAAGAGACTTTCCTTAAAAATAATACTTTTTCTCTCTCCCTTCCCCTCATGTTACAGATTTTTATTACTATCTATTGGGGGGGGGGAGGTTGCTCTTTAGAAACGAACTTGCAGTATTTGATAATTTTGAAATACAATCTTTAAGTATGTAAAACTTTACATCGCAATAAAAAGGAAAATGTTTTGGAGTACATTCCTTTCTACACTTATCTCCTCAAAGTACGCTGATCATTTAGTATAATTTAGTGATTGATGCCTGGGGATCATCAACAGGGTCAACTGTTCTGTGGTAATCTCCTCAGACTCTCATGATGGAAAGGGCTCTGCCTTCCCCTAGACTGCTAAACTGCAATGGTTGCTTCTGCTTCTTCCCCTCCAGTTACTCTAAAGTATTATGCTAATTTCCTTGTTAAGTTGTTCCAATCACTGTTTATTTTGTCCCAAGCTTGTGGCCAATCCCCACTGCCTCTTCCTCCTGAGGTTCCAGTGCAATGCTTTCATTCATCTTTCTGCTCAGAAGAATCAAGAGCGTTTCCAGAAGAAACGATACCATGGCATAGCACGTGAAAAACAAAATGTTCTGTAGTACATAAAAGTGTCTGGAGTAAAGTATATGTGTTTCGTGACACCTACAGTCACCTTAGAAGTTTCTCTACACACTTCCAGCGTATTGCTGAATTTGTGGTTCTCGGCTGAGGCTTAACCAGATTCATCAGTTATCAAACACTTACCTGTGCAAGGCTGAAGCCGCTAAGAACGTAAATACCAGGTAAGTGTGGCATTACCATACGTAGAAACTCTTGCATATCATATTTCAGTTTTTGAGAAAATCAAGCACGTGATACTAGTAGCATACCAGGGAAATACCAGAATGTAGTGCTGACTTGGTAAGAGGGTATGATTCTTTGTCTTTCACTAACTAAACTTACCCCTAATGCTTGGGACCCATTCTCAATCTATCCTCCTCTATCAAACTCATACTTATCCTTTAGATTTGTGCCAAATATCATCTTCTTCAAAGTTTTTCTGAGTTCATAAAAAATCTGATGGATTCACTTTTCCTAATGAGAATTCCCAAAATATGTTCATTTATTTATCTATTTATCGACCCACCTACCTACCCACCTACCTACCGGCAATTTAGATACCTTCTCTATCGTCTAACAGTGACTTGTCAATAAAAATAACAGTGAAAATATAGATGAGGATAGTGGTAATCATGACAAAAATGAGGAGAAAGGGGGCAGGCACTGATCTGAGTGTATTACTTCATTTAACTCCCATCCTATGAGGGCTGTTATTCTCACCTGAAAAATGAGGA
Organism: Ursus arctos; assembly: GCF_023065955.2. Classification (NCBI taxonomy): domain Eukaryota; kingdom Metazoa; phylum Chordata; class Mammalia; order Carnivora; family Ursidae; genus Ursus; species Ursus arctos. The sequence continues at coordinate 29,755,996 of NW_026622874.1, read as the reverse complement.
AACTTTTTCACATAGCTAAGAAGCAGAAGAGCTGAGAATGTGGCAGGAGCTTGGTAAATCTTTACTAAACGTTGTACTGTTTAGATGGGGTGAGGACGGCAGAGATTAGAATAGCTGCAATGTCACCATTTTACTGCTTGAGCATACGCCGTTCAGACTGAAATCAGTGTTTCAGAGAACAAAGATTCAGAGGACCAGCTCCTTGAGGCACGACAGCTCGCTCTACCTACTATAACTGGTTTCGGTGTGCCTATGTTTACAATAAAGAATCAGTCTGATCAGGCTATCGCTGTGAAAAAGGAATGCTCATTACTCACCTGTCTTATAAAGAAGTCTCCGTGAATTAGAGAAACAATTCCAAAGTTTGTGTACTTGAAAATATGATCCATCAACCACATCATTTGAGCAACAACCTAAAATATTTAAAAGCAAGAAATAATTCCATGTTAAATAGAAGAAACCTGCTATAGTCTAGCCAGGGCTCTAAGTTTTAAATATAATCATCTAAGCAACCTCTTAATTAACCTAAATATTTTAAATATAGTGTTTACTTCTCAATTAAAGCATATAGTCTCCATGAAAAATTACTGGTCTTGATTCCAAGTCTTGAAATCCCAGGTCTCAGGTGTGTGTGTATATATATACATATACATATACATATACATATACATATACATATATATATATATATGTATATATATATACATAATTGCATAACAAAGCCAAACTAACTTCTTAAATTTGAACTTGATTCCAAATTTGTTCTACCCTAACCAAAGTTTTTGGTAATTCTTATATAACTTGTAAAATTATTTTGAAACAAGAAAGTAAAGTTATCAAATGAGGGCTGTAAGTTTAATTAATAAGCACTAAAGCTTTATAAAATGTGACTTTACCTTAATGGCTAAAATATTAAAAAGTATAAATTATAAATATATAAATGTAAAATTATAAAATGTGATAAAAGTATGAAAATGTCCAAAAAAACAGAACATTCAAAATTCATTTCATAGAATGATTTATACATTTGATTATGTTAAGAAGAGTATTTCTTAGTTTATGCAAGGCCATACTCTTTGCTAGCACAAAAATATTTATAGCACGTCAATTCTTTTTTTTTTTTTTTTTTATAAAGATTTTATTTATTTATTCGACAGAGATAGAGACAGCCAGCGAGAGAGGGAACACAAGCAGGGGGAGTGGGAGAGGAAGAAGCAGGCTCATAGCAGAGGAGCCTGATGTGGGGCTCGATCCCAGAACGCTGGGATCACGCCCTGAGCCGAAGGCAGACGCTTAACCGCTGTGCCACCCAGGCGCCCCCTATAGCACGTCAATTCTTAAACACAGAAACAATATCCCTTGCTGATAAGAGTTAATACTCATATTAAAAGCAAAAGCCTTTATTTCATACAAATTTCACAATTAAATGTAAGTGTAAACAGAGGTCTAATTAATAAACTGGTTAATTGTTCCTCCCTGCTGAGGAAATGGCATTCCTTGTTATAATCCATAAATAAATTCATTAAAAGCTACCGCATCAATCAAGAATGCAATAGAGCTCACTTTGGTTTTCGGGAATAACACATGTAAACTTCATCTCGAAGTACCAAATTATATGAACTTACCTATGAGGGAAAAAAATCAGCACTGACATCGCTGGTGCTTTTACATAAACATTATAAACCCTCACAAACAATTTAACATTAAAGCTCCTGCCTTAATGTTTCAGCATCACTGAATAGGTCAATTACACAACTCCTACCCCATCAAATTACTATGTTAAATCACTTTAAAAAATAAAGATACATGCCCAGTGAAGAAGTGATTCCCCAGGTCAATTAATACAGAATAAAACGACTGCCAACATCTCAGTTTTCAGTCTTGTTTTGCTTTGTAATGATGACTGCTTTGTTTAAATAAATTGAGATTTGAACTAAATGGAATTTGCTGAAAAGTGTCCCAAGGAACAAAACAAAAAGCAAGTTGCTTCAACCTATAACATACTTGAGCTTTATACACAGTACGAAGTTTAGTGGCAATTTATTGATTTCTGGGTTTAAAATACCAATGCTAAAGCCACTAGCTTTTGTGCTTAACCTTACATTTTACAATGGATTTATCTCTTCAGTTAGAAGGGTCACCTAAAATGAATCGATTCAATAGGATAGCCAAGCTATCTTCTGAGATTTCTATGGGTAATTCTGTCCTAACGTATTTTAGGGGAAATGTTACAAGTCAATAAATGTTTATTACATGTCTAATAAAGTTCTTTTGACAGAAATATAAATTCTTAGTTTTATCATCATTTGTCATAAAAGGACATGACTCAATTCACAGATACTTATTTAAAAGGTACCAGCACATTTGGAAAATACAATTAATCCTTTGTTTCATATTCCTCAAAAGAGGGGCAGTAAATACCAGCTGCCTGAAGCAACTCTCAGTGTTTCATAGGTCTGTCACTCAGAGCTCTGTTAGGTAATTCCAAGAAACAGAATTGGCCCACATCAATTATTCTTTATCTGGAAGCATGGGTTTTCTAATATCAAAACATCTAGAGAGGCTTACATGAAGGACTACGTTCTTTATATCCCTCTGAAAGTACAGTTAAGTCAATGGTTCTCCTGTTTAGAAATCTGTAAGGACAATTTGGATTGTCACGACGACTAGGGAGTGCCACCAGCATTTAGTGGGTAGCGGTCAGGTATGGAAAACATCCAGCAATGCCCAGGATAGTTCAGGACAACAGTGCTATCCCACCAATGGGCCAATGGGACCTCCATTAACACTAACGGGTGCTACAAGAAGTCTCCTGAATTCCAAAAGCTATGTTACACTCCGTTAAACTAATATTTTTTAATTGGCCCACAATTTAGCATTAGCCTTCTTTCTTCGAATGTACCCACGGAGTATGCAATAAGTCAAGTAAACATTCTTACTAGTAAATATTAATAAAAATTAATATTGTCCTGTACTTATTAGGCAGGAAGGAGAGATTATGATGCACCTAGCTTTATATTTCTTAATTACTCCTTTATGAAGGAATACAACAAAATTCCTCAAGATTTCAAATTATTCACTAGTATCAGATCATAATAAAAAATGTTTAGTATCACTAAACTGAAAATAATAACTAAATTACTCTGGACAGAAAAATGAACCTAAGTCAAACTAACAGAAATCTTTTTATAAAAGCAAACAAATAAGACAAATTTTATTGTCCACATAGCTGGTGAATTTCAGATTCCCTAATATTCTAGTTAATACAGTTATTATCTATCCGTGAGAGTGACAACGTTAAGCGTATTTATACTGACCACTGTAATCATTCTTTGAAATTCAAAAACCAACTAAGAACACTGTAAGCCCTCAGAATAATCACTATGAATATAATGACCTTATCGGTAAGAATAAAATGTTAATTAGGGATTCTCTTTGATGAAAAGCCAAATTAGTTTCTATAAAATTTTAACATCACAACAAATGTTATTATAAGTGCAAATATATTTATACAATGGTATTCTTTTAACAGTTCAAGATTCTGAATATAAGAAAGGATTGAACTTATTTCACATTCCAGCAAGATTATGCCTCTGCTTTTCAGATAAACATGAAAAACAGATTCTACAATAATCAAACATTTTCCTTTACTCTCACTCATTTTCTGACCCCCACCCCGATCTACTGAATCAAAATCTCTAGGACCTAAACGTACCAGGCTTAGTCTTGCCTTGGTATTCTGGCCAGAATACCACTAAGGAAGAAGGCCCTTGGCTTCGCCACTCAACTAGGCCAACTTGATGTCTTCTCCCCTCTACGAAGTTTTCTATACCTGTCATACATGGGAGCTCACCCTCCACTAAATACCTTCTGCAAGTAAGTATTGTTCATTATACCTGCCTTCCACCTACGCTGGACTGTTAGCTCCTTTAAGAGGACAGTATCTTACAGGATGGTGTTCAACCCTTACAGTCACTGACCATGAATATGAAGCATTTAATAAACATCTATTGGTTTGTTTCATTGCTATGAGGATAAATATTAACTTCATTAATATATACACTTTCTATTTATTTAGTTTTCTATGAACACAACCTCTTTAACTTCTAAGGTGACAATTCTTTTAATGCTAAAGACTGAATTTATTTTAAACCCACCCATTGATAGATGTATTTTAGTTATCAACAGAAGCCACGTAAAACCAATGGTTCATACGTAGCCTTAGTAATACTTAATAAAATGGGCCTAATATCCTCCCTTTCAATTTGCTTTGTAAAGGAAATCCAAAATATTTACTTTTTTTTTTTTCTTCTGGCTAAAGATCCCCAAGATCACCTAATTCACTGACCAAGTAGACTCTTCTATCTTAAACAATACTGCTCTTTGTGTCTGTATTTTTCAAACCAGTGACCCAACACTTCACCTCAAGACAGCCCCCAATATGAACATCTTAAATCTGTTTTTACCTCAATCACTTTTAAAAACAGCTCTATGGAGATATCATTCATATCACTTTCCAGTTACTTTTTTTGAAAGTCTCCATATTCCTGTCCTGGAGCTGGAATTATACTTAGAATTGTATATGTGTATATGTATATGTGTGTGTATATATATATATATTTTTTTTAATTTTTCTCAATTTTCAGTTTACGTTCCAAACCATAGTAAGATACTTGGATAGATTCTGTTAACCTCCGCCCTCTGCTGCCTACGTCTGCCTTCAGGATGGCTTACCAGTCCTTTGTCTTGGAGGCACATCATCAGAGTGCACACATCTCCTGTTGCCTGATGATTCACCAACATTACTGCTTCATCTTGTGAAACTGCTTTAATATCGTCCCCCCATTCCATCACTGTAAGAACAAAAAAGCTGTCACTTTAAAGATTTTACATGACTAGAAACCTTATATTAGACAAACTGGTATATATCAATGATGATAGATCACTCAGCTAAAACTTTGAAAGTTTGAACTAAGTTTACGTCCTGTAAATATCAGGCTGTCAATACAACATTTTCTAAAGCCCCCAAATATCCATTAAAATGTAAAATGGTCATCCTTTGATCTAGAAGTTCTACTTAGAATTTATCCTGCAGAAACATTTGTCCAAATAGGCAAAGACAGATGCGTAAGGATGTTTATTGGAACTTAAATGTTCACCAATTTAATGTTCACCATTAGGGGAGTGGATAAGAAAGTTACGATAAATTGGAAGAGTGTAAATCCACTGAAAGAATAGAGGGTATATCTATACACTAACCCAAAAAGGACTTGCTATCAAGGAAACAAAACAAGTCACAAAACAGCTTATATAGCATGATTCCACCTTTTAAAAGAAGGAATAGGGGCGCCTGGGTAGCGCAGCGGTTAAGCATCTGCCTTCGGCTCAGGGCGTGATCCTGGCGTTATGGGATCGAGCCCCACATCAGGCTCCTCCGCTATGAGCCTGCTTCTTCCTCTCCCACTCCCCGTGCTTCTGTTCCCTCTCTCTCTGGCTGTCTCTATCTCTTTCAAATAAATAATAAAAAAATAAAATCTTTAAAAAAAAAAAGAAGGAATAAAATTTATGATATTTAAGTGAAAAAAGTCTAGGGGAATGAATTCTAAACTATTGATATTGATCATGAGTAGGATAAGGTTTCCAGAGCCCCTCAAATTCTACTTTATAATAAAATGTGAAAATATTACAAATATATGCGAGTATTTTCATTTTAAAATAAGAAAACTAATAAAGATGTTACACTTACTAAGAATCTCCTGACCAAAAGTCGTTGTACCAAGACCTATATGTACACTCTAAGGAAAACACTGGTATCTCTTTGTAGTTATGTCTCATTCTACAGTAAATCTACTTCACAAAAAAAATATAATTGAGCATCAGTTTTGAACATCAGGATTCTACAAGACAAAGCTTCCAGGGTTCCTCAAATGTCTGACATGAATTATGAGAGGCTGATTATACATTAGTATTCACTCATCTTACACATGGTTAAAGGGAAAGAAATCAAGCCGCCTGTACATTATAGTTCTGGATGCAGTGGGCATGGGGAGATGTGGAGCTCACCTGCTCTGCCTCCCCCTGCCTCCCTCCTTCTCCAGCCACCCTTCACTGTCACCCTGACACAGTGGAATTCCTCATAAGAGTACATGTGAGAAAAGCAGTCTGCTAATTTTTTCTTTCTGTTAAAAGCCACTTAAGCCATGCATCTATTTATTGATTTTAAAGACCTTAAAATTTTGTAATAAGGAAATTTTCGGCTGGGCTAAACATATAGTATTATGTTGTGAGACCTCCTTGCAAAGTGAGGTAAACTGATCATTACCGACACCAAATGTTATTACCAACACTCAAATAATTTATACTGTATGGGAAAATTTTTATTTTAGTTTTTTTTTAATGAATACAGCATAAAACTATGTTAAAGGGATGTCAAATAACCCTTAAGGAATAGAGTAGAACACTGGGAGAGAGTCCAGCCCCTTGAAAAATGCAGCAACACCGACTTTCCTTCCAGTGGCCTTTCCTTCCCAAGTTCCCAGTTCAGCTCAGCTGACAAGCTACCTACCGAAACTACAGCTGCTGTATCATACGCTGCAGTGAGGAGCATGAATTGGTACAACAGTCTGGGAAGTCGATTTGGCAATATACATCAAAACTGAGAAACGCAGAAATCTTTTTATCCAGAAATTCTACTTCTAGGAATTCAACTTACAGATATACTTATTTACGTGCAGACTGACACATATGCAAAACTAGTTACTGCAGCCTTATTGGTAAGAGCAAAGAGGAATGGGAGCCTGGGGGGTGCAGTTGGTTAAGCAACCGACACTTGGTTTTGGCTCAGGTTGTGATCTCATGGTCTTGAGGTCGAGCCTTGTGTCAGGCTCTACACTCAGACTGGAGTCTGCTTAAGATTCTCTCTCCCGTTCACTCTGCCCCTCCCTACCTCTCCTGCTCTCTCTCTCTCAAATAAATAAATCTTTAAAAAAAGAAAAAAGAAAAAAGAGGAAAGAGGAAAACAACTCAAAAGGGAGACTAGCTCAAATTCATAGAAATTGAAAAAAAAAATGATGGTTTCCAGGAGGGGGAAATGGGAAGGTGCTGTCCAATTAGCAGAGTTTCAGTTTTGCAAGATGAAGAAGTTCTGGAGATGGGCTACACGATAATGTGAATATACTTAACAATGCTGAACCGTACACTTAAAAATGGTTAAGGTGAGGGACGCGTGGGTGGCTCAGTCAGTTGAGCAATTGACTTTGGTTTCAGTTCAGGTCACGATCTCATGGGTTGTGAGACCAACCCCCCCACCTCCCCCGTGGGACTCCATGCTGGTGCGGAGTCTGCTGGAGATTCTCTCTCTCCCTCTTCCTTCGCCCCTGCCCCTGCTTGTGTGTGCTCTCTCTCTAAAATGAATTTTCTTTACATCTTTAAAAAAATGGTTAGGATGATAAATTTTATGTTACGTATATTTCCTCAAAATTAAACATTAAGAAGGAAGACTAGTTAAATGATAATATACCTATGTAAAGCAATATTATGTAATCATATCATTTATATGCAAATATGGAACAATATACTATAAACAACAACAGCAAAATGCAGAACAGTGTGTCAGGGATGCCACCAGTTGGATTTTATTTTTTATTTATTTATTTTTTTATTTTTTAAGATTTTATTTATTTATTTATTTATTTATTTATTTGACAGAGATAGAGACAGCCAGCGAGAGAGGGAACATAAGCAGGGTGGGTGGGAGAGGAAGAAGCAGGCTCCCAGCGGAGGAGCCTGATGTGGGGCTCAATCCCATAATGCCAGGATCACACCCTGAGCCGAAGGCAGACGCTTAACCGTTGTGCCACCCAGGCGCTCCTACCAGTTGGGTTTTAAAAGGATGTAGAGTACTGGGTGATTCAGTCAGTTAAGCATCTGACTCTTTATTTCAGCTCAGATCAAGATCTCAGGGTCATGAGATCAAGCCCCACTTCAGGCTTCCGCTGGGCGTGGAGCCTGCTTAAGATTCTCTCCCTCCTGGAGCCTGGGTGGCTGAGTCGCTTAAGCGGCTGCCTTTGGCTCAGGTCATGATCCTGGGGTCCTGGGATGGAGCGCTGAGTCAGGCTTCCCTGCTCAGCAGGGAGTCTGCGTCTCCTTCTGCCCCTCCCCCCCCACATGCTCGCACGCGCTCTCTCTCTCTCTCAAATAAATAAAATCTTTAAAAAGAAAAAAGATTCTCTCCCTTCCTCTCCCTCTGCCCCTCCCCCACTGTGCTCACACCCTCTCTCTCTCTCTCAAAAAATATAATAAAATAAAAAGAATAGAGGGAGATATATGTGCTAAATAAAAATTCCCCCATCATGCCTCTGCTGACAATCCTTCAACAGGGACAGAAAGACACACACATACACACACACACACACACACACACAATTCTTTCATTAATTCATTCCTCATTCAATAACTCGGCACCAGGCACTGTTAGGTGTTGTGGATATAAAGCGAAAAAATCAGCTGCATTTCTACACACTAAAAATGAGACAGAAGAAAGAGAAATTAAGGAGTCGATTCCATTTACAACCGCACCAAAAAGCGTAAGATATCTCTGGGTAAATCTAACCAAAGAGGCAAAGGATCTCTACTCAGAAAACTATAGAACACTCCTGAAAGAAATTGAGGAAGACACAAAGAAATGGAAAAATGTTCCATGCTCATGGATTGGAAGAACAAATATTAAAATGTCTACGTTACCTAGAGCAATCCATACATTCAATACAATCCCTATCAAAGTACCATCAATTTTTTTTCACAGAGCTGGAACAAAGAATCCTAAAATTTGTATGGAACCAGAGAAGACACTGAATAGCCAGAGGAATGTTGAAAGAGAAAACCAAAGCTGGTGGCATCACAATGCCAGACTTCAAGCTCTATTACAAAGCTGTAATCACCAGGACAGTATGGTACTGGCACAAAAACAGACACGTAGATCAATGGAACAGAACAGAAAACCCAGACATGGACCTCAACTCTATGGTCAACTAATCTTTGACAAAGCAGGAAAGAATATCCAATGGAAAAAGGACAGTCTCTTCAACAAATGGTGTTGGGAAAATTGGACAGCCACATGCAGAAGAATGAAACTGGACCATTTCCTTACACCACACACAAAAATAGACTCAAAATGGATGAAAGACCTAAATGTGAGACAGGAATCCATCAAAATCTTAGAGGAGAACCCAGGCAGCAATCTCTGTGATCTTGGCTGCAGCAACTTCTTGCAAGACACATCTCCAAAGGCAAGGGAAACAAAGGCAAAAATGAGCTACTGGGACTTCATCAAGATAAAATCTTTTGCACAGCAAAGGAAACAGTCGACAAAACTAAAAGACAACTGACAGAATGGGAGAAGATATTTGCAAATGTCTTATCAGATAAAGGGCTAGTATCCAAAATCTATAAACTTATCAAACTCAACACCCAAAGAACAAATAATCCAGTCAAGAAATGGGCAGAAGACATGAACAGACATTTCTCCAAAGAAGACATACAAATGGCCAACAGACACATGAAAAAATGCTCATCATCACTCGGCATCAGGGAAATACAAATCAAAACCACAGTGAGATACCACCTTACACCAGTCAGAATGGCTACAATTAACAACTCAGGAAACGACAGATTTTGGCGAGGATGCAGAAAAAGGGGAACTCTCTTACACTGTTGGTTGGAATGCAAGCTGGTGCAGTCACTCTGGAAAACAGTTATGAAGGTTCCTCAAGAAATTAAAAATAGAGCTACCCTACGACCCAAAAATTGCACTACTAGGCATGTACCCCAAAGATTCAAATGTAGTGATCCAAAGGGCACCTGCACCCCAATGTTTATAGCAGCAATGTCCACAACAGCCAAACTATGGAAAGAGCCCAGATGTCCACTGACAGATGAATGGATAAAGAAGATGTGAGATACACACACACACACACACACACGGAATACTACTCAGCCATCAAAACAAAAAAGAAATCTTGCCATTTGCAACGACATGGATGGAACGAGAGGGTATTATGCTAAGCGAAACAAGTTAATCAGAGAAAGACAATTATCATATGATATCATTCATATGTGGAATTTAAGAAACAAAACACAGGAGCATGGGGAGGAGAGGAAAAAATAAAACAAGACAAAATCAGAGAGGGAGACAAACCATAAGAGACTCTTAATCAGGAAACAAACTGAGGGTTGCTAGGAGGCTAGGGTAACTGTGTGATGGACATCAAGGAGGGCAAGTGCTGTAATGAGCACGGGGTATTATATAAGGCTGATGAATCATTGACCGATACTTCTGAAGCTAATAATACATTATATGTTAATTAATTGAATTTAAATTTTAAGAAAGGAAAAAAAGAAAAAAGGGAAAAAATAAAATAAAAATGAAAGTATTATTCTAACAGCAATTTAAACACTCAAGAAAAGTCTAGCCTGGTTCTATAAATATTGAGCTATTAAGAGGTAATGTGGAAAGTCTCCTGGCTCCATATCTATATAAACAGAGGTTTCATAACCAAATATTCCTTTAATGAAATTTCTGCCACATGAATGGAAAATGCTAGATACCTAAGTCTATGCAGCGGGAAAGCATGTAAGTGAATACAACTGCAAATGATTTTTTTACATAAAATGTATCCTACCTGTTTGCTTTACATAAAGTAGATAAATCCAGTATGTTGGCTTAAGTCTCTTAAATTGAATTTAGAACCCTCTGAAATGGTTTGAATAGTGCCCCCCCCCCAAATTTACATTCATCCAAAATCTGTAAATGGGACCTTATTTGAAAACAGGGTCTCTGCACAGATAATCAATTTAAGATGAGGTCTTACTGGATTAGGGTGGGCCCTAAATCTAAGTCCAATATGACTGGTGTCCTTTAAGAAGAGGGAAACACGGACAGAGAGATAGGGAGAACGCCATGGGACAACAGAGGTGGGGACTAGAGTGACAGATCTACAAGCCAAGGACTGAGGATAACGACCAGAAGCAGCAAGAGGCAAGGAAGGATCCTCCCCTAGAGCTTTCAGAGAGAGCCCGGCCATGCCCGCACCTTGATTTTAGACTTCAAACCTCCAGAGCTGTGAGGGGATAAATTTCTCTTGTTTGAAGCCACCCCATTTGTGGTACTCAACCCCCTGAAACTCATACACCCCACGCACCTCAACTTTCTCCATCCCTTTTCTCTCCCATTCTATTCCCCCCAAATTATAGTTTTTTCTGATCAAATATAGGATAAGAATGGCACTGTACTTTAATCATCTAGAACATTTTAATAGACATCTAACGTTATGTACTATAAATGGTTCCTAATGTTCATTTCTGTAACCCTTTCAGGGAATAATTATTAAGAGTTAATCCATTACATATTTTATCTCTCAGCCATAAGTTAGCCAAAATTTATTTTCAAACTAAGTGTCACTTTACTAAGACTCACATGGCATACTGAATCGAGCAAGTGAAGATAGCTCAAACAAATTTTTATCAAAAATTATCCTGATGTAGCAATTTCCAATATTTATGGTGTTCCTTAATCATACTTTTATCATACCTATATACTTCAAAGATCACTGTTAGAAAGTCATATGACAAACAAAATTGAGATAAAAATGCTTGTAGAGAAAAGGCCTTTATCTTATGTATGAAGAAGCTACGTTCCTCAGTTCATACCTTGCTTTACCAGAACCTATAATAATGGAGCCAGTATCTTAACCAAGGAATAGAATTATCTGCATGTTAAAGGACAGAAGCTATGGGTGCCTGCCAGCTCTTACACCGTACTGAAGAACAAAAATATTTTAACACACTGTTCTATGAAATGCATTCTAGAACTAGGTCAGGTCCACTATTTCCAAAGGGAATGAAGGACAACTGAATAAAATGTGGAAGAAAACTTCTCTAGTTGTAACTGAATTTTAAAATTCTTTTAAAAACCAAAGCCAAAGATTATCACCTACCACACACAAACACACACACACACACACACTTTTTCCTCTCTTTTCTAACATATCGTCAATAAACCTCCCCCAAAAGTTACAGACTAGTATTGATCAAGATAGTTCACATCTCAAAGAGAAAATAAAAGCAATATGAATCCACCACAAATTCCTTAAAAACAGTGATGCCAAGGCCATTATACTGACTCACAAAACAGAATTAATGTGGGGAAGGAAGGTTGCTTAATATATGACCATAATAGCTCACCTTTCTAAGTTCAAAAAAAATTACGCCTAAAAGTTCATGCCACAAACTGTTTTACCATTCAGTGTTTCATTTTTCTTATTTATAAAATATTGATATTATTAATGCAACTCAAATATAAAGTGAAAATAAATGCTAAATAATTGATAAAAATTACAGAAATCCTGGGTACCTGGATTACATGACAGTTGAAGCCACTTTTGGAGTCACTATTAAATAAAAGAGTCATATTTCTACTGTGTCATCTAAGGTCAGGTATTCTAAGATGAATAGTCAAGATTAAAGAGTTACTCCCCCCCCCCAAAATGTATAATAATTTCACAGACCTCAGGAACTGTGGCTATAATAGCCCACGCTGGAGGCACACTGGGTTCATCCAAAGCTGCGGGATAGCAGAGCAAATGGGGCAAGACAGAAAGGGACTGAGGATATTAATTAAGGATGGCCGTGAGAAAGCCAGGTACTGATTAATGGAGGGGAGGCTGGCTGGTGAGGAAGACCCAAGCAAGGGGAGATTAACTAAAAGAAACTGGAGAGAGGGCTACTCTGATAGATATACTCAATCCATCCCCTACCTCCACCCTTACCCATCTTATTTAAGCTCCCAGAAGCGGGGCCCAGATATTTAGAAAAAGCTCCCTATTCCACTTCTAGGTATTTATCTGAAGAAAAGAAAAACACTAACTAGAAAAGATTTGTGCACCCCGTTCACTGCAGCAGTATTTACATTAGCCAAGATGTGGAAACAACCCGTGCTCATCAATGAACGACCGGATACAGAAAACACACACACGAAGGAATATTATTCAGCTATAAAATAAAGTGAAGTTTTGCCATTTGCAACAATATGGACAAACCTTGAGGGTTTTATGCTAAGTAAAATAAATCAGAGAAAAACAAATACTGTATGATCTTTTTTACATGTGGAATCTTAAAAGCAAGCAAACAAATGCCAAGATCATAGACACAGAAAACAGATTGGTGGTTGCCAGAGGGCTGCAGGAGTGGGGAGGGGAAGTGGGTGAACTGTTTTGTTTTTTGGTTTTTTTTTTTTTCAGTTTAAATAAATTGTTAAAATAAAAAAGAAAAGAAAAGCATAGTCATGTGTTATTACCAGTACCCCAAAAAGCCCTTAATGTGAAAGATAGAAAACAGAAAAGCAAAAGACCTGGAGGAAACAAACACACGAAAAAGAAAACTTCAAAAGAGACCAGCATTAATACACTGAGGTAAGAGAAGATGATGATAGCAATATAACCACGAGATAAGAATAAGATGCTCTAAAAAAAAAAAAAAAAAAAAGGAACACTTACAGAAGAAAAAGGAACTGTTGGAAATCACCATGTTAGCAAAAATTTAAAATCTTAATAGAAAGATTGGGAGATAAAGTTGGGGAAATCTGGAAAGTAGATAAAGCGTTGAAAAACAGGAGAGAAAAGATTTGAACATGAGAGGGTCGTTCCACAGTCTAACATTCAAATAACAGAAGTTCCAGAAAAAAGAACAGAGGAAAAGAAATCAAAGAAATAATTAGCATCAAGGATGTAAATTTCCAGATTGATAGGGAACATCCAGTAACCAGTACAGTAGATGAAAATACCCACACCAAGGCATGCTCACAAAGTTTCAGAACAATGCAGCCAAAGAGAAGATGCTATAAATGTTTAGAAAGAAAAAAATACGAAACAAAGGTAAGGAATCAGATTGGCTTTGGACAACAGCTACAGAAAGTTAAAAGATAGCAGAGTTACGGTTTCAAAATCCTGAAGAGGAACTATTTCCAACCTGGAATTCTCTACCCAAACTATCCAGCAGGTGTGAGGGTAGAAAAAATATTTTCAGGTGTGCAACATTTCAAAAAACAAACCACTTGTTTGAAGGAAGCTGGATATGTGCTTGCCAAATAAGAGGATAAACCAAGAAAGAGAAAAACTATGGGAATGCAAAGCCAGAGACAGGCAAAAGGAATTCCCAGGATGACAGGAAAGGGAGGTCCCAGGATGTTAGCGGCCCACTCGACTTACTGGATAACCAGTCCGAATTGGAGTAAGTTAGGGGTTTCCCAGAGAGACTGTCCAAAAAGATGAAATTGACAGAATAGCAACTGAAGGACTTGAGAACTCTAAAACTGACAAGAAGTTTGGGGTTGAATTAGTGATCATTTCAGAGAAAAGCAAGCGAAGGAAAGACAAAACAAAAAACAAAGACAAAAATTACTAACTCTAGGGAAAATATTGTGTAGGAAAGTGAAAGTAAACACAATTTTACTATATGGCTCAGGTATGAACAGATCATATATTCATAATTAAAGAAAATCTCTGAATATTGATATCATAAAAATTATAATAAAATTCAAATACAACCTAGAAAAATTACTTTATAAGGTATTACTTAAAAATAGGATGGTTAGCTTTTTCTAAAGATGTATAGTTTCTGAATATTAAAATAATGTGTGTAATTCTAATGAATTAAAACAATACTAAAACACACGCAGAAGAAAATCACCCAAATTCCACTACCCAGAGATAAGAAAACACTATTAAAAATTTTGTAGTGTATCTTCCAATGATTTTTCTATGTGTATAAAGATAAATTTTCAAACCAAAAAGGAATGATACTTAATATATTGTGCTATACCATTTGAAATTTAATATATCATATAAAATTGCTGTCATCAAATATGCTTCCACATTATTTTTAATGCTATATAATAGTTTATTACATGTAAGTCCTATAGCTTAGTTAATTCCCTAATGCTGGGTACTGGCTATTTATTACAGAAAGTGCTAGACAAATAATTACACAAAGCAAAGAACTATGGGATTTCTGATCTAAAAACTATGGTAAATTTCTTAAAACAAAGAATCAAAACGTTTCTATTTACAAATGTTAAGTTACCAAAACAAATAAGTTAAAAGTACAAAAATGTATTTTAGGAAGTCACGGAACTGCTGCATATCTTGATTGTAGGAACAAATAAGTTAGTACAAAAATGAATTTTAGGAAGTAATGGAACTGCTGTATATCTTGATGCTGGTTATGTAACTGCATATGTCTGTCAAAAACTCATAGACTATATAAACTACAAGGGGTAAATTTTACTGTATGCAAATTATACCACGATAAAACTGAAAAACACATGCACAAATTTAGACGACATGACTTTTTAATATGTTCTTTGAGTCAGTCAGTGAATAAACTCACAGAAATCTAAAAACTTTTATAGATACAAAGGAAGATGGAGAGAAAGAAAGATGGAGAGAGCCCTCACTAGAAGGTGACCACGCTGGCACCCTGACCTTGGACTTCCCATTAGAACTCTAAGCAATACATTTCTGTTGTTTATAAGCCACACAACCTATGATATTTCGTTATAGCAGCCTGAATAGACTAAGACATATGAACTGATGCACAAAAACATTTAACAAATTTCAATAGCCATGCATAATAAAAACTCTTAGTAAAGTAAGAAGAGAAAGGAATTTCTTTGATGTAACGAAGTGTTTCTATACAAAACCTATAGCTAACGTAATATTTAGTAGTAATTATATATTAATGCTTCCCCCATAAGATTCAGAAGTGGGCAAGGATATCAAATTTCCTCTCTCTTACTTCACATATTCCAGAAGTCCTAGACACTTCAATAATGCAAGGGGAAAAAAGTCATACAGGTTGGAAAGGGAGAGAAAACTGTTCATATTCCAATGGCATGACTGTCCATGCAGAACTTCCCAACTAATCTACAAAAGGCTCTCATTATTGAAGGGATACATGCACCCTGATTTTTACAGCAGCATTAGCAACAATAGCCAAACTATGGAAAGAGCCCAAAGAGCCATCAACTGATGAATGGATAAAGAAGGTGTGGTGTATATATACACAATGGAATATTACTCAGCCATCAAAGAGAGTAAAATTTTGCCATCCAACGACGTGGATGGAACTAGAGTGTATTACGCTAAGTGAAATAAGTCAGTCAGAGAAAGACAAATACCATATGATTTCAGTCATATGTGGAATTTAAGAAACAAAACAGATGAACATATGGGAAGGGGAAAAAAAGAAAGAGGAAGGCAAAGCATAAGAGACTCTTAACTATTGAGAACAGACTGAAGGATGATGGAGGGAGGGAGGTGGGCGATGGGCTAAATGGGTAATGAGTATTAAGGAGGGCACTTGCTATGATGAGCACTGGGTGTTACATGTAAGTGATGAACCACTAAATTCTACTCCTGAAACCAATATTACACTACATGTTAACTAACTAGAATTCAAATAAAAATTTGAAACAAAACAGAAAAACTCGCATTATTAATGTGAGTTTAATAAAATCAACACACAAAATATCAATTTTTTATACTAGAAATGAACAAGAGGAAATAAAAAAAAATTTAAAATCCCATTCACAATAGTTCAAAAAATATACTCCAGGGGCGCCTGGGTGGCACAGAGGTTAAGCGTCTGCCTTCAGCTCAGGGCGTGATCGCGGCATTGTGGGATCGAGCCCCACATCAGGCTCCTCCACTGGGAGCCTGCTTCTTCCTCTCCCACTCCCCCTGCTTGTGTTTCCTCTCTTGCTGGCTGTCTCTATCTCTGTTGGATAAATAAATAAAATCTTTAAAAATATATATATATACTCCAATATAAATGTAAAACACACAGATGGGATCTGTATGCTCAAACTATAAAACATTGATGAAAGAGATCACAGGCCAAAATGAAATGAAGATCATGTTTGTGGACTGAAAGATTCAATACAGTAAAGAGCCAATTCTCCCACAAATTAATCTACAAATATAATGTAATTCCAATCAAAATTCTAGTAGGAATTTTTCAGATACAGATAATAGGATTCTAAAATTTATAAAGAAAGGCCAACAAACTAGAATACCCAAAACAACTTTGAAAAGGAAGAATAAAGTTGGAGGAATCACGTCACCCGATTTTAAAACTCACTATAAAGCTACAGAAATCAAAATGTTGTGGTACTGGTGAAGGACAGACACAAAGATCAACAGAACAGAAAAGAGAGGCTGGAAACAGACCACACAAATACGGCTAAGTGATTTCTGACAAAGGTGCAAAATCAGTCTCATGGAGGAAAAAAAATAGTCCTTTCAAGAAACAAAATTACAAAAATATGAAATCTTAACCCATACCTTATACAGCTAATTCAAAATGGATCAGAGAACTAAATGTAAAACTTAGAACTACAAAACTTCTAAGAAGAAAACTAAGGAGAACATCCATGACCTGGGGCTAGGCAAAGTGTTCTTAGACATGACACAAAGAACACAATCCATAAAAGAAAAAAAAAATCAGTAAATTGGACTTTATCAAAATTTAAACCTTTTGCTCAGCAAAAGATACGGTTAAGGGGATAAAAGACTGGGGGAAAATATATACAATCACACAGCCAACAAAGGATTTGTATCTTTGTATCCAGAATATATAAAGAACTTTGAAAACTCAGCAGTAAGATAATAAGCCACCCAATTAAAACTACACAAAAAATTTGGATACTTCACCAAAGAGGATATAAGGATGGCAAACAACCATATGAAAAGATGTTCAACCATCATTAGCAATTAGGGAAATACAAATTAAAACCATGATGATGCAATGTTCCATGATTCATTATTTGCATATAACACCCAGTGCTCCATGCAATACGTGCCCTCCTTAATACCCATCGCTGGCCTATCCCAATCCCCTACTCCCCTCCCCTCTGAAGCCCTCAGTTTGTTTCAAAAACTGG